>NW_028258302.1:19394770-19697951 GCF_053883595.1 Heterocephalus glaber | reverse complement strand
TTAACATGGTTCTAAGACTTTGTGAGAAAGAGCTAGCAAACATCTTTTCTAAAGTGGAGCCTCCACAGCTGCATTATACACTATATCTACAGATGAGAGGCTGCACACACTGTACATGTATGTGCATTATCACAATTATAACCCCTTATACCAAATACTGAACATCATTCTTGTAATGAAAACCACACTGCCCTCTGCATAAGGTGATTCAGTACGTTCATTAACGTGGCTTGCCACAAACCAAACAAGTAACAATAGGTAGTGTCAAGCACTGCCATCTACCATTCTTTGTCTGCTCTATGCTGAGATTGAGTTTTGCAAATGTTTATCTGCTGCCAGCTACCAGGAGGTCAACTCTGTCAGTGCATGGTACTGGAGGGGTGAGTTGTACCCACTCTGACGGCACTGCCAGCCTCCTGTAGATCCGTTTTTACCAAGGCTCCAGGTTCCTGCAGTGAACAGTGGCCAACAGCCTCCCGGAGTACCTCCTCTGACAACCTCAACCAGTGTCCTCAGTGACCAATGAATGAGTGGGTCACCTTTGGACTCCCTCTCGGGTAACTCTAGAGGGGGTTCACGGGCCCAGCACCCTCTGTTTCCAGCAAGGACCTCCCGTGAGGCATCTCCTCCCCTTTTCTCCTATCTAGGAGTCCCTGCCATGCACTGTCCAAAGATACTGGAATCTCAGGCCTATGCCACTGGGGTGAGAGGTTCTCTTGGTGCTCAACAGAGTTTGCTCCTGGTATCTGCTATTTTTTAAAAATTCTCTTTAACCCTTAAAAACCAATCCCCTGTCACTCTAACTTTCTGTCAATATTTCTCTATGACTCTTTTCTGGTTCAAATTGTGTAGTTTCTGTCTCCTGACAGACTTGAGTGTTTCTTTCCTTACTGATTGTGACTTTCAGTATCTCCATCTATCAGTTGGGAAATAAAAATAAAATCTTGCTTCACAGGGTCTGAGGGTTTTTGCAGGCTGTTAAAAGGTACTCAAGGTCCGGGTATTTAACTCAGTGGTTCTGCCACCTGCTTCACAAGCGCAAGGTCCGGAGTTTGAGTCCCAGAACCCACACACACACACAGAAAAAGGTACTCAAGTTTGTGTTAACTCTAACTCTCATTTTACAGATTGGAACACTCTACACAGTTTTCCTTAATAGGAAAATCCAAGATTAAAGAAAGATTCAAAATCTAAACGCTTTTCAGCATGATACTGGCATGCTCCAAGAATTATGGATTTTGGAGCAGTGTGGAATTCAACATTGGGGATGCTGAGCTAGTAACTATGCAAATAATAATTTAATACTATAATCTAAAATATTTCTGGGTGTGGTGATGCATGCCTGTAATCCCAGCACTTGGGAGGCTGAGGCAAGAGGATAGCTGTGAGTTCAAGGCCAGCCTGAACTACATAGCAAGACCCTATATCAAGAAAATAAAATCTAAAATATGCCTGGTTCCCAGAATTTTGAAAAAGTGACATTCACTGAACTGGTAGCAAGGTCCTAAATAACTCAGATCCTGTAACTTTTAGAAATCCTTTCCACTGTGCCTTAACATTGGCATCAGAAAGGTGTGCTCTTATCAGAGAATATGGTTTAAAAGACTTTAGTAAAATATACAAACTTTTGAGTTTAAAATAGGCATGGTGGTCATGCCTGTAATCCCAGTACTCAGCGGGGGCTGAGGCAGGATCATTTTAAATTTGACCCCAACATGAGCAATTCAACAACTTATAAACTTGGTCTCAAAATGAAAAATAAAAGAGCTGGGTATGTGTAAAGACACTAGGTTTAATCTCCAGTAAAACCAAGTAAAAAACAAAATAAAACTAATTGTTTGAAGATATACATTAAAGGCCACCATGCCCAATGAAGACCATGGCATATCATCTTATCACACAGAAATCTAGCTTTCACTTATGTTACTATCCTCTCATTAATAAATTTAAACTGGGGCCGGGGATTTAGCTCAGTGGTTCCGGCACCTGCCTCACAAGTGCAAGGTCCCGAGTTCGATCCCCGGTACCAAAAATTAAAAAATAAAAACAATAAATTTAAACTGATCTACTTCAAAGTACTTATACAATCATTAATCTAAACACACAGAGCCACCATGATGGCACACACTCGTAATCCCAGCACTCAGGAGGCTGAGACAGGAAGATTGCCATGAGTTTGGGGCCAGCCAGAACTACACAGTGAGTTCAAGGTCAGTCTGAACTACACAGTGAGACCCTGTCTCAAAAAAAAAAAAAAAAAAATCAGATCTGTAGGAAGAAAACTCTGAGCAAACAGCTAACCCACCCCGGCACTAATGGGGGCTGAAACCCAAGAGCTACATCCCCAGTCTTTTTTATTTTTATTTTGGAGACAGAGTCTCACTATGTTGCTCAGTCTAAACTACACAATTCAGACCCTGCCTCCAAAGAAAAATTACAGTGTAGGATTTCCAGAAGGGGACAAGAAACATAAATTCCCAACTTGGAGCCCAAAGACCTGCATCTTAGAAAACCCCCTCTCCCTTTTTTGGATAGTCACACTATCCAAAACACATGTAGTTCAAGCTGACCTTGAGCTCACTGTGTAGCCCAGGCTGGCCTCAAACTCATGGCAATCCTTCTGTCTTAGCCTCCCGAGTGTTGGGATCACAGGCCTGCACCACTGCAACCCGGCCTAGAAACCTCTCATTTCGAGAAAGAGAAAAATCTGGTTCATTCCATGAAATCTCCAACTCAAAGAGGAAACTTCTTTTCAGATTTCTAAAGCAATGTCATTTGTTAATAACAATCCACACTGTACATGAAATAAAATATGTAAGTTTTAGTAAAAACAGAAATTGTCTCTGTTCAAATTCATAGTAAGGGGAGTAGAACTTTTCATGGCTGATTTTGTCAGTTAATGAATTTAATTTTTTTTTTTTTGGTACCTGGGATCGAACTCTAGTCCTTGCACTTGAGAGGCAGGCAGCGGAACCACTGAGCTAAATCCCTGGCCCAATTTAATCTTAATCTTACAGAATTTCAGGTAAATCTGCTCATGTATTTGGTAGTCAGCCCCAAAGATTGTGGTCACCTTGAAAAATTTACTAAGTCTCAAACTAGGTAAAAAAAAAAACTTCCTGTCTTACTGATTTTATCTATCACCCCAAAATAAGGGCCTGTAGTCGGAGTATTACATAGACAAATTATACCTGTAAAGAATGCTAAGAACAAGAAAATGTACTTCCTTCGTCTGAAATATCAGCCATTTTGTCACAAAAATGATAAATATATGCAGGGGAGTTAATCCTGTGTTTAGGAAGAACCTAGCATCCAGCCTGCCTTATAACGAGTACCCATGTTCCCTTCTTTTTGGTTGGTTCAGAAGGGCTCTAGCTGTCAACATCCTCGGAAGTGTGCTCTCCCTTGCCCATGCCCACCAACCTTTCTCTTCGTGGACACCATCTTCCATCATGTAGTCACTACAGGTGCTGGGACACAAGTACAGTGCCTGCCGAAGCTCCAGGTTGAGAAACCACACCTGAAGAAATGTGTTGACGTAACAAGTGGCTCCAAGGTTTGTCAGGCCCACAAATGAGTTCTACAGAAATACGGGATCACAAAATTTATTTCCCTTTAAACAAAATTAAATTTTCAGATTACAGATTGGTAAGACTGTCACAATCCACAATACATAACCACCTTAAGTCTCTCCTGGCTCAAGGTAGGATTTCCCCAAAAGCCCACAGTGGGTTGCCCACAGGCATGGAGAAGACTTCAGGGAGCATCACTGCCTGTCACTGGCAGGCTGTCTTCTCTGGCCACTTCATCTAGTATTAGAACAGTAGATTCTAGAAAAGATCAGTTTCAAACAACATGTATACATACACCTTTGCACTCTTCCTAAAACTGCTAGCATTCAGTAGAAAAGTTCCATTGTAAGCCCTAGACATTAGATTTGGGACATGGGGAACGGGGTTAGTGAACTGGGCCCAACTTTTTCCAAAGGTTAAGAAATTCATGCCAAGCGTGGTGGTACACGCCTATAATCCCAGCACTCAGGAGGCTGGGACAGGAGGAATGCTTCAAGTTCAAGGCCAGCCTAGGCTACATAGTAAGTTCAAGGCCAGTCTAAACTACAGAGTGAGACCCTGTCTCCAAAAATAAAAAAAAAAAAAATCCTGAAATATTATAAGGATTTCTACGAAATATTTAAGTCTTAGAAAATGAAGTTATATCATTACAGGAGCTTATTCCCTTGAATTACTACCTCCTTTAGAGATATTTTAAGTTAAAAATAAAGAATATAATGTTAAGGCATATACAGAATCAGGATTTTTTCAAACTGCTCACTATATACTGAGGTACAGTTATCTTATAAAGCATGTTAGGGTTTAAACTTTGAATGTCCCCCAAAAGCCTTGGGCTCAGAGATGGGGGAAGGTGATTGGATCATGAAGGAATATACTCATCAGCAGAGTAGTCCACTACTAAGTTTAGCAGGTAAATGCACTGGGAGGTGGAGCCTGACCTACAAAGGTATATAGCTCCCTCCCGCTTCCTCTCTTCTCCTCCTGCTTCCTGGCAGCCAAGATGCAGCTTTTCCTCTGCCTATGCCCTTCCACCATGCCCTTTCTCCTTGGAGCCAGTAGGCTGAAAGCATAAGCCAAAATTAACTTGTTTTTAAATTGTAGGTGTCAGGTATTGATTCCCAGAGAGAAATGACTGAGACAGTATGTTACGAACTGTTACAATTCAAGAGTGTTGGCCTTTATTTAACTCTTAACTACTTAACTTACAGCTGCACAGGTTACCTGAAATCAGTAGTGGTTTCTGTTCAGACACAACAGCCACAAAAACAAGGAATACCACCCATCATTTACCTTTTTTCTCCGCTCACAGTTGGGATCATCGATGTTATGAAAACTATTTTCATCTATTTCTCCTAACCAGATATGCTCACCAATCCCAACCAGGCAATTTGGATTTCCTTTGCAGTTGCGTCTGAAAGAAAAAGAAAAGTTATTGCTTAGTTTTAATGTACCTAGTGGAAGTGAGAGAGAAGTAGAATGGCTACTAATGGTTACAGAACTTTTTATAACTGATTGCACGGTGAGGCTGGAGATGTGGCTCAGTTGTACAGCATTTGCATAGACTGCACAAGGCCTTGGGTCCCATCCCTAGCATTTTTATTATAACATGATAACAGCAGCAGTAAGAGCAGTATATAACAGTGTGGTGAGTTACACGACCTGGTGAACATATTAGCAACCAATGGATTGTGAACTTTAGATAGATGTCATTCTCATATACTTTTCATTTCTAAGATGAGCAAAACCAAGAAACTATATAAACAAGACACTCAGACTGAACAAGATGGCTCACACTTGTAATCCCAGGACAAAGGAGGCTGAAGCAGGATCATCATGGGTTTTTTTCGGTACCAGGAATCAAACCCAGGACCTTGTGCTTGCCAGGCAGGCATAGCACCACTGAAATAAATCCCCAGTGCAGGATGATCATGACTTCAGTCAACCTGAGCTACACAGCAAGCCCCTTTCTCACAGCCCCCTCCCCTCCAAATACACTCAGCTTGTGGAGCTATGGAGAAATGGGCATGTAAATACCGCTGGTGGAAATGAAAATTGGTACTTCCCCCAAGCACAAGGACCCGATTTCTATCCCCGGTACCAAAAAAAGAAAATTGATACTTCCATGGATGATTTCTGCAACGCCTGAGAAAAACTACACAAGGACCTACCTAGCAATCTAATTTCTAAAAATTCAACCCAGAAAAAAAAAATTCAACCTGAAAATACACCTCCAACAACGCAAATACACATGGATTAAGTTTCTCACTGCAACTGTTTAGTCACAAAATACTGAAAACAAACCAAAATTCTCACTGAAGATCCAGTGTAACTACATGATGGAGTGCTATGCAACTATAAAACAAAAATATGAAGGTGTAAGTGTGGAATAATTCTCATGACATATTAAGTGAAAAATAACCAAGGTGAAAAAAGGATCTATGGTATATTTTTCTTTGTGTAAGAAATAAGGGGAAATCAGAAACTAGGCATGGATTTGTTCATTTAAGCAAAAAAGAAACAAGCAGAAAAAGTAATCAAACCAGAGTAAGAATTAGTTAAGTACAGAGCATGAATTAGAATAGATAAAAAGGAGGGGCATGTGAAACTCTTCTGGATATACCCCTACATACACTGTTGAATTGGGGGGCCATGGTAATGTTTTTCACAATACATACAAATCTCCAAGGATAGCTGAATTCCTAAATTCAGCAAAGAGAAAAATTTTAGCCAGGTGTGGTGGCGTATACCTGTAATCGCAGCACTAAGGAAGCGAATAGTAAGTTCAAGGCCAGTTTGAACTACCCAGTTAGACCTTAACTCGGGAAAAAAAAGACAGAGTGAAAAACATTTCAACTGAACAAAATATGAGGGGGCAAGAGGTGGTATGGGGACAGTGACTTCCACTAGCAAGCTCATTAAAGATAAAAGAACAAACATCAAGGAGGCTTTCTTTTTCAGAGCGGCGAGTTAACAGGTCTGAAACCAAACCCTAATTTCTAAATACTCTTCATTGAAGTACCTAAGGCTCCTTAAGGAAATTAGAAGACAAACCTCCCACTTTGTAGCAAACATAAGCACATACTCAAAGAGTGATGTGGACATGTTTTTTTAAAAAAAGGCTTACAGCTTCTAAGGCCCCAGTGGCCAAATTTGGGGAAAAAAAAATTGAGCTGTTGTTGCCATGGCTCACGCCTGTGTTCTCAACTACATGGAGGCTGACCCCAGAGGACTGCAGGCTGGAGGGCAGCCTGGGATACGCAGCAGGACCTTGTTTCACAATAAAAAGAGCTGAGGATGTAACGTAGTCAGTGGTTGAGCACCCCTGGCTTCAATCTCCAGTACTGTAAAAACAAACAATAAATAGAACAAAATGAAGAGCAGGATTATAACCTACAATATGATTATAACCTATGAATGTTCAAGAGTCTCTGGCTTAATGATGAGGTACATGAAAGAAAAACCTCATCCTTATAGAAGAAAGCCAGTATCAACATGGAAAGACAATTTTTGAAAAAAATCAACACTTAGCATCCATCAGAACACAAAACTTGGACATGAACATCAATGACTAAATACAATATTTGTAATATCTCAAGTATTTCAGCACAAGTTACTTAATTGCCAAAGGAGAATAGAGTAACTTCCAGCAGAGAAATAAATCAAAGTCAGTGTAGCCAGTAATGGCTGTAAAGGACAGCACCCACTTTGCTGGTGGAAGGTACCAAGAACACAGCACCACTTCCTCAGTGTTTGTTCCAGCCCACCATGCATGGCCCAAATCTAATCAAGAGGAAACAGCAAACAGATGGAATTGGAGAAACTCTCTGCAAAATAAGTATTGTACTTTTTCAAAAACATCAATGTGATGAAACAGATTGAGTAACCATTCCAGATTAAAAGAGAATACGAAGATGTGAAGACAATGCAGCATATATGGGCTTGGGGTTTTTTGTTGTTGTTGTTGTTGTTTTGGGTTTTTTGGACAGTATCTTGCTATGTAGCCCAGGCTGGCCTCAAACTCTTGTGGATCCTCCTGCCTCAAGTTTACAAATGCTGGGATTACAGGCGTGGGCTGCCAGGTCTGGCTTATTTTTTTGTTTTGGCTATAAGGAATACTGTTAGGTGGGGCACTGTATTCCACGCTGTGATCCCAGCACTCAGGAGGCTAAGTCAGAAGGATGGCCACGAGGAGACCAACCTGGGTTATGTAGTGGGCTCAAAGCCAGTCTGAAGTGTACAGTGACACTGTCTCAAAAAAAAAAAAGAGCACAGGGCCGGGGATTTAGCTCAGTGGTTCTGCTGCCTGCCTCGCAAGCACAAGGTCCCGAGTTTGATCCCCCGTACCAAAAAAAAAAGGGGGGAGGGACAAAATAATTTCATATTGACAGCTTTTGTTTACAAATGGAGGTAACAGACCTGACTGGGTAGATGGAAGGATACACTGTAAAAAACCACCTGAGAAGATCAGGTAAGTAGCTGCAGGGCAGGGTAAGAGTCCCTGTGCTCCCCCACTTTTGCTGTAGGGGGATGGAATCCAGGGCACACTGAGCTGTAGAGTTAAACCTTTTTAGACAGTCTCCTGAGTTGTACCAGCTGGCCTCAAACTTCCCTTCTTCCTCCCTCCAGCTCCCCTCCTGGAAGATAGTATTACAGGAGCAAGCCACCACCAGGCCCAGTGTCATCACTGCTCTTTATACTGTCCAGAGTTAAGAGAGCAATGTACCATACATTCCCAAAGTAACTGCTTTGAATGTTTTGTGTAAACACACTGTTTTCCTGGCTTTAAAATCAAATATGAAAAAAAATTTTTTTTTTAAATCAGTAACAAAATATGGACCAGACATGGTAACACATGCCTGTAATCCTGGCCCTTGGGAGGCTAAGGCGGGAAGATCTCTGTGAGTTCAAAGGTCAGCAGCCTAGGCTACATAGTGAGACCCTGTTTTAAAAAATAAAAAATCAAATAAGGGACTAGAGATGTGACTGAGTGGTAGAGTAAATGCCTAGGCTCAATCTTCATTCCCACTCACCCCCTAAAAAAGTGTGGCCAATTTAAAAACTATTGTCAGCACCAGGTTAAAATTAACTTCCTAAAGAAGTGAAAGGGGGTGCAGATAGGGGTCTAACATGTGTAAGGCCCTGGGTCTGATTCCTAGAACTGCCGAAAAAAAATAAAAGTAGGACTTGGGGAGGGTGAATCCCTAAGAGAGACTGTTTTGTTTCTGTGCCTATAATTCACCTGCAAACCAGACTAGTAAAAGAAAAGTTACAATGCCGAGAAGGGAAAAAAATTACTTACATACACATTATATTTTCTCTTCCATACAAAGATGCTATAAAACAAACGATTCAGAGACTGATATAAATGTCTTAAAATCTTTCCTCGAAACAACAGCAAGGATATCCTACAGGAAATTTTCTTTTTCCCCAGTAAAGATGACAAGGGAACTGGGAGTGTTGCTCAGTGGTACCACTTGCCCAGCACACACAAGGCCCTTGGTCCCTCCCCTGAAACAAAACACACACACATTGGGGCCGGGAATTTAGCTCAGTGGTGCCACCACCTGCCTTGCAAGTGCAAGGGCCCGAGTTCGAATCCTGATACCAAAAAAAAGTATGTACTTATTTTGTTAATTCTTTCAAATCTCCTTTTCCAAAGTGTGATGATAGCAGGTCTCATTTGTTCCTTGTGTCCTCGAACAGGAAGGTAGTCAGTTTGTCAGAAGACCTGGCTGGGTGGACAAACTTGATCAAACACACACGTTCTCTCAGAAAACAGCTCCAATGGAACTGTTCAGAACAGTCTCCTGTTATGGACAGAAAAATAATACAGGCAAGAAGCAAGAAGCAAGCACTCCTGTCCTTACCCTTCCCCCTCCCACACTGGAAAGAAAATCATGCACACTCACCAGTGCTAAAACTGGCTTCAGAAAGCAAATACAAGGGCCAGGGATTTAGCTCAGTGGTTCTGTTGCCTGCCTCACAAGCACAAGGACCTGAGTTTGATCCCCGGTACCAAAAAAAAAAAGCAAACACAAAACCCAGGAATGGTGGTGTGTGCTGAGGCAGGAAGATCAAAACTTCAAAGCCAGCTTGAACTACATTCTGAGATACTGTCTCAAAAAAAAAAAAAAAAGAAAGAAAAGGCAAACAAATACAGCCTATGGTCTAAAAGTCACAGCAAGGATTTCAAAAGCTAATGTGAACATTTAGAAGCAATCTGCATTATTTGGCCCTACACTACTAGCACTGTTCTTCTTAAAATACTTCTTAATGACAGGTGGCATGAGGGTGTAATTCCAGCACCTGGGAAACTGAGGCCAGAGGATTGAGAAATTGAGCCTAGCCCAGGTAACTTACTGATTTAGCAAAACCCTGTCTCAAAATTTTAAAAAAATGTTCAAGTAGCAGCTCATGGGAGAAGGCCTAATTTCAATCCCCAAGTAATGTCCTCCCCTCAACATCTGACTTTTTAAATGAATTGCTGAGTATTACTGAATAGGTCTTCAATAAACACAATCATTAACCGCACAGGTGAGATGATGCTGAGATAAAGCACCATCCCCAAACACATGGTTCTGGGTCCTTGTGGCCACACATCTGATGAGAAACAATAAAAGGGAAAAACAACAATAAAAAGGGGCTTAAAACTAAGGGATCAAGGCTGGGGATTTAGCTCAGTGGTTTCGCCACCTGTGCTGCCTGCTGCACAAGCGCAAGGACTGGAGTTCAATCCCTGATAACAAAAAAACCCAAAAAAAACTAAAGGATCAAAGCTTTCCAAATTATAGCTAACCCTCTTAAATACTGTGGGCCTCGTGTTGGCTGTTTTGTTTGCTGGGGTGGAGAATCTATGTAAGAAGTGTAAGTCAGGAAGACATTTCCAATTAGAAGCTGCTATTTCCAGCTCAACCTAAGCACAGAGGAAGGCCAGCAACAGAGGGCTTCAGAGCGGCCTACAGAAAACCTCTCCATTAAGTGTCCAAGGCCCCAAGTTTGTTCTATACTTCATTCAGAGTTAAGTTGTACATATTGAAGACGTGTAATCAAGGGTGCACCTACTTCCTTAAAGTAAAAAATATATCTATGTTCTTGAGACAACCAACATTCTGGTCCCCCTTCTGTCTCTCTTAGAAGCTTTCTTTCTCTCAAATTTTTCCTACTCTTAAAAAAAAAAGAAAAATATATCTATGTTTTTGTTTCCAAAGTATAAAATGAATGGAATGTAATACTCCCATAACAAATTTCGTGTTCTTTAAACAGTGTAAATTTAAACAAAAGCAGGAGATAAACCTAGGAGACTGTTTCTAACAGACAAGGCTGGCATGGTGGTGCACACCTGTAATCCCAGCACTCAGGAGGCTGAGGCAGGAGGATCGCCGCCAGTGCCACCAGTTTGGGGCCAGCCTGCACTGCATAACAAGACCATGCCTTTAAAAAAAAAAAAAGTAAAACCTAACAAGGTTCATATTTCAAATGGGAACCAAGGGAAAGGGGATTGCCCCCCTCTGTGGTAAGATGTTCTTGCATGGGAAATGGCTTGGGAAGCCTGGCTGTTCCTCTACTGATACAGGATGATACAGGAGATGAAAGATGAAAATATTGTATCTCCCAACCTGTTAGATGTCTAATATATCGAGTTCGTGTTCTCTAAAAATGGAAGAATGAATTCTAGCAACAACGGAGGTCAAGAGCAGAAAAATATTTAAGAGCAAACCTCCTGAGAGGCAGGAGGGGTCCTGAATGGGTAGCACTGGAACCCCACTTTTCAGGGGCATTTTATAAAGCAAAACCCATGTGGGTACAATGTGGGTTACAGCTATGAACAACCAATAAGATTACAAGTATAAGTCATTTAGCTAAGTGGTCAAATTTGAAAACGAGCCTCATAACAAGTGTGGTTGGAAAGAACAAGGACATTGCCTACCTAGGCTGCATTAGGCTCGGTGTTTGTCCTTTGAGGAAGCATAGAGGTCTGGCTGGTCTCTAGCAGATGTGTCTCCAGCCACAGCTGTGATGTTTTTTTTACCTCTGCCCTAACTCTCTCAAGGCCTATCCCTACTGACTGCCTATAATATTTCTATCTAACTTAGCTGTCTATAATACTACCACAAAAAGTAAAGCCACATAATCAGAGAAGCAGGGCTGAAAAAAGGTCTGGGAATGGCGAATGACTCCTTATTCCAACCAGATCTGTGATTTATCCAAAATTTGTTGTAAAATCCTCCCCCAAATTACTTAACTGAGCTATTTCCCTTATGGTTATGCTAGTTTCAAGTTTCTGCCTCCTATATCTAGGAATACTAACAAATACGCTTAACAGTGAAGCTTAATTACTAATCTAGCAAGCCAAAGGCAGACAATGAATCCACTTGGTCTTAAGACAGGCCTCTTACTTCTTAAAAAAAAAAAAAAGACTTTGCCTCTCCTCCCCCAAACCTTCTTATATGTCCAGTGAAGAAAAAGAGGGGAATTGGGCATGGTACATGCCTGTAAATCCCAGCTACTGGAGAGGTTGAGGCAGGAGTATCATAAGTTCAAGGTTAGTTTGGACAACTTAGTGAAAGAAACCCTGTGTCAAAAATAAAGGGCAGAGGCCAGGGATTTAGCTCAGTGGTTTCAATGCCTGCTATGCAAGCTCAAGGACCTGAGTTCGATCCCCGGTACCAAAAAAAAAAATAAAGGGCAGAGGGCTGGGGATTTAGCTCAGTGGTTTCGCCACCTGCTGCGCAAGTGCAAGGACCAGAAAGTTTGATCCCCGGTATGAGAGAAGGTAGGGTAAGGGTAAGGGAAAGGCAAGAAGGAAGGAAGGAAGGAAGGAAGGAAGGAAGCAAGCAAGCAAAGAAAGAAGGAAAGGAAGGAAAGAAAGGAAGGGCAGGGCCAGGGATATAGCTCAGTAGTTTCACTGCCTGCTGCGCAAGCCCAAGGACCAGAGTTCAATTCCTGGAGTTCAATCCCCGGTACCCAATCAATCAATCAATAAATAAAGGGCAGGGCCGAGGATGTAGCTCAGTGGCGCTGAGCTTGCCTCCCAAGAGCAGGGTCCTGAGTTTGATCCCCAGTACTGAAAAATTAAAATACATACGTACATTCATATATACATACATAGGCTGAGGCTACAGCTCAGTGGTACAGCCCTTTCTGAGCATGCAGGAAACCCTGGCTTCAATCCCCAGTACATAAAGAGAGACAAAGAAATGCAGGTTAAAACAACTCCAGAGAAATCCACATTTAAAACAGCCATGCTGGGGATTTAGCTCAGTGGTTCTGCCGCCTGCCTCGAAAGCTCAAGGACCTGAGTTCAATCCCTGGTACCAAAAAAAAAAAAAGCCTATATGAAACAGCCATGGCCGGGGATTTAGCTCAGTGGTTCCATCACCTGCCTCACAAGCGCGAGGTCCCAAGTTTGATCCCCGGTACCAAAATCAATCAATCAGTCATGAAAGATGTCTTCACTTATCAAATCAGCAAGTTATCCAACATTAACATTTGATGTTGAACCAGAGCCAAATGAAGAGTCACTACCCAGGCAGGACAGGAGTAACTTGGTACAACCTCTTGAGGAAATTGTTCCTACATGCTCACACAGAAAGAACACATGCCTGATACCAAAAGCATGGGTTTTTCCCACCCCGACAAATTCTGATAACAGCTATGTGTCCTACACACTCAATTCAACTCTGACACCACACACCTACAGTGAGTGTCCACTTCCACAAGTGAAGGCAGCATCCCACTGGGCCCACTTCAGATGCCAACTGGAGGTCTCCTGTGCTCTGGTCTGAGCAGCTACTCAAGAGGATCCCGTAACCCACTCTCCTCTAGTAATCTGCTGAAATGGCTCAGAGAACGCAGAGCAACCATTTTCTTGTGTTTACTGGCTTATTTTAAGAGAGAGACTGCAAAGACAAGCATTGGAATACAGGACCCTCACTATCACTCTTGGGGATGTGGACTCTTTCGGCAACCCTGGAGCTCTCTGAACCCCATTTTTTTTTTTGGTTTTTAAAGAGACTTCATTACACAGGCAGGACTGATTAGATCACCAGCCATTGGTAATTAGTCAACTTTCAGTCCCTCCCTACTCCCCCCCCAAGGTCAAGGGCTGGAGCTAAAAGTTCCAGCCTTCTTCCAAATCACTCAGTGGGTTGCCCTGCCAACCCACACCCATCTGGAGGCTGTCTGGGAGCCCTAGTCACGGTCATCTCATTAGCACACAAAAAGACACTAACATTTCCAAGATTCCAAGAGTTTTAGGAGCTGTGTATCAGAAATGATACATGGGGGCCAGGGATTTAGCTGAGGTTCTGCCGCCTTCCTCGCAAGCTCAAGGTCCAGAGTTCAATCCCCGGTACAAAAAAAAAAAAAAAAAAAGATACATGGCCCAAAAATACACAGTATATAAGTGTAGGAATCACAGTATCACATCCCTCTTAGGAAAACATAAAAGAAAATGTCTCTAAAAATGACACTAAGGATTTCAATAATTCTCCTAGGCACATGTCTAGGTAAGATGGAATCACAGAGGCAAAGAAACAGTATGAGGATGAATTCAACGAATCCCAAACAGTATTTTGCTCTACATCTACACTATATCAGAACACCAAGTGGCTGAAGGAATAAATTCCAAAAAGTTCAGCATGACATGCTAACTAGACCTTTGCTGCAATTTTAGGTCAGAGAGATTCCTAAGCAGCAGAATTAACAAAGGTCTAAAGCTAAGCAAGGCCTGAGACAAGCTTCCTAGCTGAAGATGGAGGTCTTGAGTTCCTCATGCTGCCAGCAGGAGGGAGGCCCCACACTGGTGCCTTGGGAGCTAGGTAGCTGGGGAGCGGATGGCTCCACCACCGTAACAATGGAAAGTACAAAGAAGCCATTTTAGTATTAGACAGCTACACTCGGCAGAAATATTACAGGCAGTCAGACAGGCCAGGCCCTCCAGAGATCAGGACAAAGGTAAAAACACATTACAACTGTGGCTGGAGGCATATCTGTTGGAGGCAAGGCCTCAAGATAAAGAGGAAATGACTAGGGCCAGGGATTTAGCTCAGTGGTTTCGCCACCTGCTGTGCAAGCCCAAGGACCTGAGTTCGATCCCCAGTACCAATAAAAACTAAAAATAAAACACAAAAGAGGAAATGGCCAGGCCTAAGATAAGAGGTAACACCTGGTCTAATGAAGCCTAGAAAGACATCAGTCATCTCCATGGGTGACCCAAACCCTCATTCTCGGACTCATCTTTTCCTGAAAAATTCTTTGTTTCTTCCATGTACTCTTACTGCAGGACTTGCTTCCCCACTGGATCAATGTTACCTAAGCAACTATACTTATTATCTGATTGGTTGATCATAGCTGTAATTGTTGTATGTTGTACCCACATGGTTGTGCTCTATAAAACTTCCCCTGAGAAGTGGGGTCCTCAGCCACCCACTTTTGGTCCCCTCTTGCCTCTCGGGAGCTGTATCTTTCCTCTCAATCAGTATTTCCTACTTTTAACCTCCGTTGTTCTTTATAATTCATTCTTCAATGTTGGGAAACAAAACTCAGCCTGTCAGACATCTAGCAGGTTGGGAGTTATTGTATTACCCCATATCATTTCTGGGGAGCATCTGGCCTCAGCCCTGGTGGCTCCACCACTTTTAACAATGAAAAGTACTGGGAAGGCATCTTAGGAGCAGTTTGTTCTAGGGGAATTGTCAGGAATTACTGATTCAGACTTTCTCTCAAAATGTGAATACCAGGACCGGGGATTTAGCTCAGCAGCACCACCCCTGCCTGACAAGCACAAGGTCCTGAGTTGGATGCCTGGTACAGGGAAAAAAAAATGTGAATACACCGAGGCACATTTTGCAATTGGATATGTCTTTGCTGCAGAGTATGAAGATGTTCATATAAATGCCATGCAATAAAGAAGCTCAGCGCGACAAGAACTCTTTGGACAGAAAAGAAGAGAACAAGTGAGAAAGAATGGCTGCAAAATGAAGGATAATCACTTCTCCTACCCAATGTGATTTCTTCTCAGACCCAATGTGATTTATAGTTTTCTACATGAAAATGAAGATGAGGTTGTAGTTCTGGCCTCAGAAAAACCTTTGGAGGTAGAAGAGCAAAAGATTCAATTGAAAGACAATTCAGAGATTTCATCTGACCCAGCTATATTCCCCTTCTTGGTATCTTCCTGAAAGAATTAAAAGCAGCATATCACAGTGATATACGCACACTCATGTTTATCTCGGCAGTGTCTAATAGCTAAATCTTGGAAACAGCCCAAATGCCCACCAACTGACGAATGGATAAAGAAGTATTTTATACAAGAGTACTACTGAGCAATAAAGATAAACTTTAAAAAAAGATAAACTTGAGATATTTATAACTAAATGGATGCACCTTAAGACCATACTCTCAGGTGAAATAAATTGGACACACATATGTAAATACTGCATTATTTCTCTTGCATGAGAAACTTAAAGTGTTAATCAGGGCAAAAATGTACAACAGATATTGGGAAATGGGAAGGCAATGTTCAAATGAGAAGGGGAACTGGGTGGGGGCAGGGGGAAAAGGAGGAAGGGAAAGGAAAAATAAGAAAAAGTGGAAACAAAGCTTTTTAAATGAGGAAAAGAAAAAAAATAATAAAAATTAAAAACTTTTTTAAAAATTTAAAAAAAATAAATAAATGAGGAAAAGAGGGGTTGAAGGGTGGTTAGGGAATGGGAAAAAAGAATCAAGATATATCATGTACAGGTACAAATTCCCTATGATGAATGTGATCATTACATATATCTAAAATGTACCAAGAAAAAAAAGACAGTTCAAACTTGATCTGTGAACAGAAGAAACCACCAAAACAGAAGATTCTGATCCTCTTGTTAACATTCCCTCTTCTGAGATAGAAGATTCTGTTTTTATGGCAAGTCAGGATGGTGCCTTAGAACTCATCTCTAGAACAATGTTTCTTGTTTGTTTGTTTTGTTGGTATGGGGGATCGAACTGGGAGTGTTTCTTGTTAATACCTAGTCATGAACTTTCTTACCAGATAGTCCATGCTGACCTTGAACTCACTATAGCCCAGACTGGCTTCAAACTCCAAGTGATTGATCCTCCTGGCTCAGCCTCCTGAGTGCTGGAATTACAGGCGTGTGCCACCACACCAAGTCCATGAATTTTTAAAATAGCATTTTTGGGCTGGGGATTTAGCTCAGTGGTTCCATTGAGCAAGGACCCAGTTCGATCCCTGGTACCAAAATAAATAAATAAATAAACAAAATAAAACAGCATTTTTGTGTGAAAAATTGGCTGTATAGCCTTCAGTTGGTTCACTGCTTCACTGTTCCTGTTGGCCATACATAAACTTCCAGTTATGGCACAACGTAATACACCAAATTATTCAAAACTAGGCATGATTTAATGTTTTGGGACACAAGGTCTCACTGTATATATAGCCCACACTGTCCTTGAGCTTGCAGGCTGGTCTCAAACTCATAATGCTCCTGCCTCAACCTCCTGAGTACAGGAATTATATATGATTTAAAGTTTTTAAAGGTGAGGGAGGGCCGGGGGTTTAGCTCAGTGGTTCAGGTGCCTGCCTCGTAAGCACAAGGTCCCAAGTTTGATCCCCTGTACCAAAAAAAAAAAAAAAAAGTGCTGGATTTAGCTCAGTGGCACGGTGGCTGCCTAGCAAGTACAAGGTTCTGAGTTCAATCCCCAGTACCGAAAAAAAAATTTTTAAAAAACATGGTTAAAAGAAGTGCTGGGTGTGCTGGCACATGCCTGTAATCTAAGCACTTGGGAGAATGAAGCAAGAATACTGCCATGAGTTTCAGACCAGCCTGGGCTACATGAGACCCTGTCTCCAAAACTGGCATCAAAGTTAGCTCACAGCAGATGCTGGGGCAGACAGGTTAGAGGACAACTTTTGGCAAAGAAGTGGGAAGACAGCACCTGGTACTGAATGCTGCAGCAGAAATCTCATGGGAGGGAAGCGATGATTATTGCCAACCCTGCTGTCTCCAAGGACATGCAGAAACTAAGTGATGCAGATGTAAAGAGCATTTTGGACAAAGGATAGCTTAAGAGACAAGGCTTGAGAAGCAAGTAAGTGCTAGGTCAAGAAAGCCAAGCTAGGAAAGTCTTTTAGCACTCCTGGAGGGTTTGGAGAAAAGCTGGAAAACCCAGAAGGCTACAGAGAAGGCAGAGGTCAAATCAGAAAACAGAATACCTCAAAGGGAGTTGGGTGTGGTGACTCATGCCTGTAATTCCAGCATTGAGGAGGCCGAGGCAGGAGGATCCCTGTGAGTTCAAGGCCAGCCTGTGCTTACCTGGCAAGACTGCATCTCAAAAAAACAAACTAATTTTTGGACTGGAAATGTAGTTCAATGGCAGAGTACTTTGTCTAACATGGGAGAGGCCCCAAGATTCAATCCCCAGAACCACACATTCATACATACATACATACATACATAAAATCTTTTTTTTTTTTTGGTACTGGGGATTGAACTCAGGTCCTTGCGCTTGCGCAGCAGGCAGCGAAACCACAGAGCTAAATCCCCGGCCCCATAAAATCTTTTTTAAAGGAATAGCAATCACTAGTAAAGGATGATTTGAAAATTTCTGCATCTAAAGATTCACAATGCGTCATTTACTTTACCTAATTTCATTCACACTTTAGACCTAATCTAAAGGATGAGAGAAAGTAAGCATGCAGCAAACAGGACACAAGGGGCCGGGGATTTAGCTCAGTGGTTCCGTCACCTGCCTTGCAAGCAAGCGCAAGGACCTGAGTTCTATCCCTGGTACCAAAAAAAAAAAAGAAAGAAAAAGCAAACAGGACACAAGGGCCTCAGACTTTGGCTAAGCCTCCTCCCCAATATACAGTTGTCCCAGGCAGGAGGCCCCATAGCTGCTTTTCTTTGCAGTTACAAGATTTTCCTCTTTCACCAAAAAAGTCTCTAAATATAAGGAACTTTTTATCTCTTTCATCTCCTAAGATTCAAGCTGCCATAAAACATCTGACAGTATTAAAATAGAGGCTTTAATCTGAAGTTTTCAATTTCACAGGGGTCTTTAAAAAAAAAAATCTGAAAAGCAAATTAACTACTATGACAGTATTAAAAAGTCCTCTAGTAGAAAAAGAATTCAGGGCTGGGGATTTAGCTCAGTGGTTCCGCCGCCTGCCCCACAAGCCGCCTGCCCCACAAGCGCAAAGACCCGAGTTCGATCCCCGGTACCAAAAAAAAAAAGAATTCAGGTCAACATTAAGAGTTTCAGAAGTTGCCACTGAGGGTCCCTTCTTATGTCATGATTTCAAACTGAAAAGAGAAAAAAGAAACCTATACTGGTCTTCATCCAAAACGGAAAACAAGCGCTGGGCATGGGAGTGCACGCCTGAAACCCCAGCACTGGGGATGCTGAGCAGGAGGCTCATTGTGAGTTCAAGGCCAACCTGGGCTACATAGTGAGGTCAGGGCCAGCCTGAACTACAAAGTGGGACCTTGTCTCAAAAAAAACCAAAAAAAAGTGTGGAGGAGACAAGGTGACAGGAGAAAATATACCTCCCAACCCCTTCCTTAGATGTCAAATGTGCCAAGTTCGTGGCCCTACAACATCGAGGAAAAAAACCAACTGGAACAAGCTAGGAGAGTTTTATTGGAAATAAGGAAGAATAGCTCCTGGATTTCCAGGAGTCCTGAATGGGGTGGCCTCCGAGGCCCTTTGTCAGGGGTGATTTATACAGCAAAGTCACAATGTGGGTACAACATAGGTCAAACTACACTCAACCTATAGGATTATAAGTATAGCAGCTTAGCTAATATTGGTCCAATAGGGCAATGGCGGGGGAACCTACAGCACCCATGTTGGTTTTGGTGTTTTTTTTCTCAAATAATAGATGTTAATAATGTAGGATTTGTTTTTTCTAAACTAAAACCTCAGTATTCAGGTTTAATTGCAGTGTTGGCATTTTACCATAAATAAGTGGGTTTGGGTTGTAGTTTGTTCACCATCACAATAGGGAAAGGAGTCATGTAGCAAGGGTACACGGAAAGAACAAAGATATTTCTGGAAAAGGATGGGTCCCAGATGCTCTGGTCACTCATCTGGGGGACTGATACCTATCCAGACTTACCGGACCAGGTGGTACTAATTACCATAACCCCACATTTTTGTTTATCCCTTAAGGAGGCACATAGGCCTGGGCTTCACATGCTCCTCCAGCCACAATTCTGATATCTTTATTTTCAACTGACTTGAGAGCCCAGCCCCTGACTGTTTATTAATTTCTACATAATTTAGCTGCCTACAATAAAGGGACTGGGGTTGTAGCTCAGTGGTAGAATATTTTGCTTATGTGTGAAGTATGTTTGAAGCCCTAGGGGCACAGAAAATAAAACAAACTTCATGCAATACTTCAACCTTCAGTAAAGTATTCTCAGTCATGGAATAAGCATGCTGCACCTTCATGGATCTGAAATCTTACACGACAATTAGAATTTTTTAAAAATTTTACTTCTTTCAAACTGGTGGCACACACCTGTAATTCCAGCACTCGGGAGGCTGATGCAGAAGGATCACAGTGAGTAGGCCAGCCTGAGCTACATAGTTCAAGGCCACCCACAAGGAGATCTTGTTTCAAAAACAAAACAGAAGGCTGGATTTAGCTTAGTGGTTCTGCCGCCTGCTGCCTGCCTCGCTGCCTGCCTCGAAAGCACAAGGTCCTGAGTTCAATCCCCGGTACCAAAAAAAACCAAAACAAAACAGATTTTAAAAAAAGATACCTCCAAAACTAGTATGTAAGTAAAAATACTCAAGGCAAGGGGATACTAATTGGCAATGCAAATAATCTTTCCCCATCTTTGATGAGACATATTTAACCGTTAAAACCTAAGGGGGATTCTTTATGGTTTGACTTCTTAGTTATTCAAAGATGGGAAATGCTGACAAAGCACTTAAAAAAAATAGACAGGCACAGTGGCACAGGCCTATAATCCTCAGCACACTGGGAGTCTGAAGCAAGAGAATTAAAAGTTCCAGTCCAAGGACCCAAGTTCGATCCCCGGTACCAAAAAAAAAAAGTTCCAGTCCAGCCTGGGCAACTTAGTGAGATCCTGTCTTGCTGGACTACATGAGACTACTCTTAAAAAAAAAAAATTAAAGCAGAAAAATACCTGATCTTCATTTTTCAAAGATCCTCTTATGCCTTTTTTTTTTGATACCAGGGATTGAACTCGGGACCTTGCCCTTGAGAGGCAGGGGGTATTATGCCTTTCAATCAAGACAGTTTATCAGGATCAACTGAAGCCTTTAGATTTTTGCTTTTTCAGTGAATGGAAAATGAGCTCTTCCTAGTGGTGGTCCCCCGTCTCTCACACACTCACACTCTCACACACACACACACACACACACACACACACACACACACCTTGGGGAATTAAGTAAGACTCTCAAAAAATAAAGCTGGGGGCCCCAGGATTTAGCTCAGTGGTTCTGGCACCTACCTTGCAAGAGCAAGGTCCGGAGTTCGATCCCCGGTACCAAAAACAAAAACAAAAAACCACAAAAGATAAAGCTGGGGGGCCAGGGATTTAGCTCAGTGGTGCAGCAAGGTCGCAAGTTCGATCCCCAATACAAAGAAAGGAAAGGGGAAGGAAGGATATGGTGGTAGCACACACCTGTAATTCCAGCACTATGGGATGCTGAGGCAGGAGGACTTCAAGTTCAAGCCCAGTTTGGGAAAATTAGCAACTCACTGACCCTGCCTCAAAATAAAAAATAAAAGGGCTAAGGTTACAGCTCAGTGTGAAGGCCAGGGATTCAATTCCCAGTCCTACAAAATAAAATTAAAAGGGCCAGGGATTTAGCTCAGTGGTTCTGGTACCTACTTTGCAAGTGCAAGGTCCCAAGTTCAATCCCTGGTACCAAATAAATAAATAAAACAAAAAGGGCTGGGGGGGGGTATCCCAATGTGAAGGCCCTGGTTCAGTCCTAGTACCTCAAAAAAAATTTTTTTTAACATCATGCCCTTTATCAACAATTTTTCGGGCCAGGGATTTAACTCAGTCGTTTCGCCGCCTGCTGTGCAAGCGCAAGGACCTGAGTTTGATCCCCGGTACCAGAAAAAAAAAAAATAATAATAATAATAATAATATATATATATATACACACACACACACACACTTACAGGGACATTCATAACAGCACCATGTAATAAATATCAGAACCTAGAAGCCCAAAGGCCCACCAAAAGGGAAATGATTAAGTAAGTGTAACACATCTCTCACAGTGAAATATTATACAGCTACTAACAAGTAAGGCAAGCCAGGAGAGGTGGAGCACACCTGTATAATCCCAGAACCTGGGAGGGTGAGGTTGGAGGATTGAGAGATCAAGGACAGCCTAAACTACATATGGAGATCATGACTCAAAAGGAAAAAAAGGGTGATGTAGCTCAGGGGTAGGGCATGTGCTTGAGACCCTATCTCAAAAAAATAAAAAATAAAAAGGGGCTATTCTAGACTATTTTGGTCCATCCTGCTGCCTCATTCTAAAATTGCAAATAAACCCAATTAAGATCTGAAAAACTGAAAAAAGGGCAGATAATTATTTGGTATTCCTGCTGTGTCATTAAATATTAGCTGCTCTTACCTCACATACACAAACAGTAATTATGTAAAATGGTGGATATGTCATTGTGCTTCTAGTGTTTACTGTCTGAATCCATAACATTGTAATGTGCATTGAATATACATAATGAAATTTGTTTTTTGAATAAGAATAAGGCAGGGGTGGTTATGTAAGCTTAGTGGTAGATGACTGCCCAGCATGTGCAAGACTCTGGGTTCAGTGGTGGTGGTGGTGGGAGGTGTTAAGGAAGACCTACACACACTAATATGGAAAAATGTATACTACCAACTTAAAATATGTGCTATGACATTCTCTTTTTGAAACAACTACATTGCTTATCTCCCCCACCTGTTACTACAACATGAGGGATTTTAAATTTCTGAGACTTTATCCCAGAGTCTCCCTAGATTACTAGATGACCAAGTCCACAGTAGGTACCAAAAATTTCTGTTGAATAAATATTTACAAGGCATAAGAGGCATTCAATAAATACTTATTCAAATTGGAGTCAAGGGTGTAGCTCACTGGCATTCATTTTCACTTAACAATTGGTTAAAGATGAAGTCTTCTCTAAAAGAGCAGAAAGAAGCTGGCATGGTGGCCCACGCCTGTAATCCCAGCACTGGGAAGGCAGAGGAAGGTAGATCATCACCACAGCAATGACCAAGGTCAGACAGGGCACGGGCTTCATAAGGATCACAGCACCTAATAAACTAATAGTATTGATTAGGCTGGAAGGAAAAATACAGCATGCACAAGAAGGAAAATAAGAGATTATCCTGTGCTATTAGATACTGAAGGTGAGCTGGGCGTGGTGGCACACACCTGTAATCCCAGCACTCAGCAGGCTGTTGCACAGCCAGTTAAGGACAGCCTGAAAAAATAAAAGTTGAAGCCGGAGAGCCAGGTGTGATAGCCAACTCCTGCAATCTCAACTACTTGGGAGACTGAAGATGGAGAATCAAAGTTCAAGATTAGCATGGACAACTTAATAAGACTCTGTTGGAGATAAAAATTAAATAGTGGTGCATGCCTATAATCCTAGCACTTGGGAGGCTGACGCATCACTGAGAGTTTGAAGACTGCCTTGGACGAGATAGTGAGCTCAAGGCCAGCCTCAACTACTACAAAGTTGAGGCCTTGTCTCAAAAAAACCACTAAAAATAAATACACAAGGGCTGGGGACGCAGCTCTCTGTGGAGGCCCAGGTTTAATCCCTAGCCTGGGGCAAGGGTGATTAAAAACATTGTTGGTTGAGGGTAGGAGGGGAAACAAGATATTCCTAAGACCCAAAAGTGCTAGAATGTGAAGTGAAGCCATCCCTGCACATCCCCTACTCAATTTTACTTCAAGGAACTTACCTGAGCACAATTCTCACCGTTAGCAAACCAATCTGATCATAAAAACTAAGATACTATACACAGGGCTGTGCATATAGCTTAGTGGCAGAGCATGCACTAGGACCTGGGTTCAATGTCCAGCATGGGGGTGGGGGGATACACAATATCTGCTGGATTTTGTGGCTGTAGGATTCAGTCCACATTGTTTCCATCCCATGTTTGAACTTCTCCTTCCTTCAGCTCTGATATCACGTAAAAATTGTAGTTAAAGACAACAAAAATAATTGTGTTAAACATTAAAACAGTACAATACTATTAAATTTTCACTTTTGGGGTTAGGGATATACTAGGAATTGAAGTTTTTACTGAGTTGTATTTCCAACCCTATTTTTACTTTTATTTTGGGATAGAGTCTTTTTTTTTTGAGACAGGGTCTCACTGTATAGTTCAGACTGGCTTTGAATTCACTATATAGTTCAGGCTGGTCTCCAATTTTCAGTGATCTTGTCACAGCCTTCCAAATGCTAGGATTACAGGTGTACCCCACCACACCAGTTTGGGACAGGGTTTTGATAAATAGTCCAGGTGGGACTCAAACTTCCAATCCTCCTGCTTCAGCCTCCCTAAATGCTGAGATTATAGGCAAGCACCAGCACATCCAGCTTAATTCCTTAATCTCCTAATGCAGAATCAGGAGAAATGACTAAAGGAGAAAGTGAGTAAAAACAGAGCTTCTATGATATTTAAATGTATGAGGCATGGTGATACAATCCCAGCACTTGGGAAGCTGAGACAGGAAGATCACAAATTCAAGGCCAGCCTGAGCTACATAGGAGATCCTGTCTCAAAAACATAAAACTGTGGGCTGGGGATTTAGCTCAGTGGTTCCCGCCCCTGCCTCGCAAGCATAAGGTCCCCAGTTCAATCCCTGGTACCAAAAACCAAAACCAAAAACCAAAAAAAGACAAAACTGTTTGGGGATCTTTGAAGTGCGATTTCTTACACTACCAAAAAATAACCAAATAACAAATTGGACAACATCAAAATTAAAAGCTTTTGTCGGCCGGGGATTTAGCTCAGTGGTTTTGCCGCCTGCAGCGCAAGCACAAGGACTGAGTTTGATCCCCGGTACTCCCCCCCCCCCCAAAAAAAAAGAATTTGGCAGTTCTACTCCTAGGTATATACCCAAAAGGAACTGAAATATTCATTCACTGAAGAATGAATAAACAATGTAGCATATTCATACAGAATACTATTCAGTCATAATGTAATCAGTGATACTTGCTACAATGTAGATGATCTCTGGAAAATTATGCTAGGACACAGAAGGCCTCATGCTGTATCAGTCCATTTACATGATACGTCTGGAATAGGACAAAGCAGAAAGTAGATCAGTGGTTGCTTGGAGGAAGGTGAAGGACAGGGACAAGGGAGGACTCAATGCTAATCTAAGGAACACAAGGTTCTGCACGGTGTGGTGGTGCAGGCCTGGGAGGCTGAAGCAGGATTGCTGTGATTTGGAGACCAGCCTGGGCTACACAGTGTATATCAAGGCTATCCTGTATACAAAGTAAGATCCTGTCTCAAAAAACCAAAAATACAAGGGAGTTCCCTTTCCTTTCTTTTCTGAAGTACTAGCAATTAAGCCCAAGCCTTTGGACTGAGCTACAAACCCAGAAAGTTGAACTCACCAACATTGTCCAGGCTAAGTTTATCCTCCTATTCTCCTGCCTCAGGCTCCTGGAGTGCAGAGATTAGAAGTGTGCACCACCACACATGGTCACAGGGTATTTTTTTCATTCTGTACCAGGGATCAAACTTGTGACCTTGCATTTGCAAGGCACGCAGCGGCCCCAGTGAGCTAAATCCCCAGCCCAACACGGTATCTTTTAAGGGGGCCAAAATTGTGATGGCTGAACAAATTTATCAATGTAGAAAAAATATGGGACAGTACACGTTCCTTTTTTTTTTTTTTTTTTTTGGTACCGGGACTCGGGTCCTTGTGCTTGCGAGGCAGGCAGGGGAACCACTGAGCTAAATCCCCGGCCCCACTTTTTTTGTTTGTTTGTTTTTAAAGACAGGGTCTTACTATGTAGTTTAGGCTGGTCTTAAACTCATGAGGGAGCCCAGGCTAAGGTGATCCTCCTCCTTCAGCCTCCAGAGTGCTGGGATTACATATGGGAGCAACAGCAAAACCAAGTGGTACACTTTAAATAGGGGGATCACATGACACGTGAAATGTATTTCAACAGAGCCATTTAAATTCTATTAGGCTGGGCGTGGTGGTGCCTGCCTATAATCCCAACATTTGCCCATAATCCCAGCACTCAGGAGACTGGGGCAGGCCTATTCTAAATTCAAGGCTAGCCTGGGCTATATAATTGAGTTCAACATCAGTAAGACCCTGTCTCAAAAAAAAAACAACCACGAAAAAAATTCTATTACACACATTTCTGTCATTCCGGTAATTACACTTAGTAATCAGAATTGCCCTCCTAGGTAAGGAGAGTACCGGGTGCTTGGAATTATTTAAACTTCTCAACTTGTTTCCCTATTCAAATAAGGCAACTGCAAAGCCCGAGACCGTAACTTCCATTCCTTCTGGATCCCCCAGCGGAAAGTAAAAAACTCCAAAAGTACTTTTAAATGCCTGTTTAAAAAGGCGGCTACGGCTACTGAGCATGCCCGGCTTGGCCAAGTCAATTCAACAACATTCCACAACAAAAACTATTTCCCGCATAAGGAGGTGGAAAGGGAGAAAAAACCGGCAGGATGCCTAGACATTCTATCTAAAAGAGGTTTTTAAGGCAAACTTCAAGGACCAAGCAGAAGAGCACTTGCACAACTCAACCATGTTACTGGATAAAATGGTACGAAGTCAGGACAAAAACACAAAACAAAAACCCACAACCTTAGGTCAAAGAGTGAGGGAAGTTCAGCTAAGGATGAAGGATGCCAATGACCAAAGAGTCATAATACTATGATGAGGGCTGCGGGGTCAAAACCAGTAGAAGAGGTATCTCACATCCAGTAACTCCCTTTCTGCAAAGGAAAATGTCGAGCTGCGACCAAAATCAACCATCCACGTTTGCTAAGCTCTCACCCCTACCTGCAACATCTCCACCGCCATCTTCTAGATAAGAACTAGCACCCTTTCTAAAAGGTTTTCAACCGCATCACCTCCTCCCAAAGCCCGGGAAGGCTGTGTTTCCAGGTCGCCCGCACAGCGCAAAGGGAACATCCTCCACCGCGCTCTTCTCCGCGCCTCCCAAATGTACGCAATGGGCCGCCGTCTTCCTTCCCCCACCCCGCCCCAGCTTTCCAAGGTCCGGCCGGCGAGGGCCACAAAGTCCGGTGCACGGGCCTCACCTGCAAACGCCGCGGATGCAGGGCTCCAGCCAGATGCGGTAGGCGGTCTCGATGTGCTCCTGCGACACCTCCTCGGGCCGCACAGTCTCCGCCCAGCGCCAGGCGGCCTTCTCCAGCTGCAGCCGCGGGGCCATGGCCTTGGCCCCAGGAGCGCCCCCCGAGCCCGGCCGCGGTTGCTGCCTCTGCCTCCCAAATGGGTTCCGCCGCCTGCCAGCGAAGAGGACCAGGAGGAGCTCCCTCAGCCAGCTGGCCAGTCAATCACCTGTACACGCCACTGCTGCCGCCGAGCCCGCCCGCGCCCAGCCCGCACGACCGGCCGCAAAGCGCCACCACCCCCCCAACCCCAACCCCCCCCCCCCGCCGGTCCGCGGAGGTTGGAAGCGGGCTCCCCACCTCGTAGGACGCATGCGCGTTCCCAGCAGTCCCTGCGCCTCCCGCGCGGGTAACCGGATGATCGGAGGAAGTAGGAGCGGTTGTCCGAGGAAGGATTGCCACGTCCTCAAGGCGGCAGTGGAGGAAACAGTCTCAGCTCGTTCAGAGTAGCGCCCTGCGTACCACTATTCCAAAAGCCTACGCCTAGAGAGGCCAGAAGGCTGACTGCTCTTGCCGGTACTTCCTCTTTTTAACGGAGAAGGATTCGCGCGAGAAGCTACCCAACGCACACGATAGGTCCTCCAGAACTGTAGGGTGGGGCCTGTTTACTGTAGAAACCGAGTGCCAAAGAAACCAGGGTCGGCTCTGTGAAACAATTTGAGCCTAGGTCGGTTCCGACTACTTCCTGAACTCTGCTGACGTCACGAGACGGTCTAGGTTCATTTGCTACCTAGAACGGGACTACGTGTCCCGGCATGCTTCTGCCACTCACCAGGCATGAGGCATGCTGGGGTATGTAGTCTTGGAAATTGGAGGGCTTAGCCGCAGTGCTGGGGGGGGGGTTACCCCCAGGTGTCAGGGCGGGGCTGCGCATAGGGGTTTTTTTACCTGCGTTCTTCTATTCTTCTTCTGCACCCTTATCTGTGTGATCATTTCTTAGATTTTTTTTTCTTTCTGTGCATCTCCTCCTTGGCTCCAGGGTTTAAAAACATTTCCTTTCTGTATTGTACCTCTTGCCCCAGGATATGAAGAGTATCTTTAATCAAAACATTTTGCAAATGGTAAAGGGCAGTGCTACAGAGGATACTTTAAATTTCAATGGGCGCCCTGCAGGGATGTAAGGAGAAATTTCTGATGTTGCTGCTTACCAGCTGGATAACCTTGGACGTGTTCAGAAGACTTTAGTTGAAGGCCGGATAAAAAAGCCATCCCTGCCCTTAAGAGTGTGGGGAGGTGAGCAATAGAAACAAGAAGTAAGGCTGGGTGTGGTGGCACTGCCTGTAAGCCCAGCCTCTGGGAGGCTGAGACAGGTGGATTGCCCTTCTTTCCAGGCCAGCTTGGACTACACAGGGAGACCCTGTCTCAAACAAAACACAACAAATAACACAACAACAACCTAGAACTACATTGCAAGACCTGTCTCAGCTAACCCCCTCCCAAAAAAGCTGGTGAATGATATAATGGAAATTTGAATTTTGTATTGATTCTTCGGTCTGGGTCAAGGTCAGAGACAGAAACCTCTTGAGACTGTTGCAGTTATACAGGCGAACAATAATGAAACCTTGAACTGGGGCAATGTAGTAGCTATGGAATGAGACAAATTTGGAAGGTATTTAGGACAAAGAATTGTTGGGCCAGGGATTTAGCTCAGTGATTCCGCTGCCTGCCTCTAAAACACAAGGTCTGGAGTTTGATCCCTGGTACCAAAAAAAGAAAAGAGAAGAAGAATTGCTACAACTTGATACTGATCAGACTTGTGGGCATGTATATAGATAATCTCCAAGTGCTCTACCACTGGCTACAGCCACCGATCCTTTTTTATGTTTTTATTTTGAGACAGGGTCTGGTGATCCTACCCCCTCGCCTCCCAAGTTTCTGTAATTACAGCCACTCACCCCACCAGGCCTGTCACCAAACTGTCCAGAAAGGTCCCCAAAGCAGAGATGTGGAACCTTGACTCAACCCCCCTACGGGTCAGCTTGCAGGTTTGCTGACTTCCATCGCAGGAAAATAATTTTTACAACAAATCAGTAAGAGGCATAAAAGAGATTGATTAATCAGAATTTAAATTTAAGTGGTTTTTTTTTTTTTTTTTTTTGGTACCTGGGATCGAACTCGGGTCCTTGTGGTTGCACAGCAGGCAGCAAAACCACTGAGCTAAATCCCTGGCCAGAATTTAAAAAGTATTCACTCAAGAGAAAGTATTTTGTGGAGGTGGGAATATTTATTTTTCTTGAAGGGGTGAAAAACCTATGGAATTTGTGAAATTATAGGAAGTTCCCTCTTGATTTACAGAAAGAAAAAGATGGTCCAGGACTGGGGATTTAGCTCAGTGGTGCCTCGCCTGCCTCACAATCAAAAGGTCCTGAGTTCAATCCCTGGTACCAAGAAAGAAAAGAAAAGAAAAAGATGGTCAACCCACAGAAAGCAAATGACTAGTTTCACAAGTGACAGGCATGAGCCTGGCCTGTTTTTTAAAATGAGTGATCTAATATAGTTTGCCTAAATACATTCTTTGAAATCTCCTTTTTTTTTTTTTTTTTTTGCTTTTTGAGATAGGGTCTTGCTGTGTAATTCAGGCTGCCCTTGAACCCACTATGTAGCACAGTCTGGCCTCAAACTTGCAGGGATCCTCTTGCATCAGGCTCCAGAGTGTTGGGATTATAGTGTTACTTTATCATAACATCAAGTTTCTACCCTTTATCAACTAAACTAATATGGATTTATATTATCTTCAAGGGATTTGAGGTGTGATGAGTTGAGGAAAAGAAGTATAAACAAACCTGTGGATTACAGGATAAACTTGTGTAACTTTGTGTCCTGAAGTTACAGTCTTCCTAAAAGGACAAGTTTTGAATTATGATTTTCCTTGTTTTTTTTCTGTTTATCTTTTATTTCTTTTATCCCACCTCAGGGCCAGGATTTCTAACCCTTTCTTTTATTTGCCCTTGAAGTCTGTGTCATAGACCTTTCCTCAGTGCTCACAGCTCCTTGTCATCCATTGCCTAAACTTAGCATATGGTGAAATTGTGAAGATTATTCACCCTGCTGTCACTACTATATGGTAGTTTTCTAAGGTGGGTAATTAAATATATAGAATTTCAGCTGGGTGTGATGGCATGTCTGTAATGCCTGTATTCTAGGAGGCTGAGGCAGGAGGATTTCAAGCTTGAGCCCATCCTGTCAATTTAGCAGCTTAGTGAGACCCTGTCTCAAAAAACACTAGGAATCTCACCACTCAGGAGGCTGAGGCAGGAGGATCTCCATGAGTGCAAGGCCAACCTGGGCTATACAAGGAGTTCAGGGCCACCCTGAACTACAAAGCGAGACCTTCTCTCAAAAAAACAAAATAGGACCAGGGATTAGCTCAGTGGTTCCACCACCTGCTTTGCAAGCATAAGGTCCCAAGTTGGACCCCCGGTACCAAAAAAAAAAATAATAATGCTGGGAATGTGGCCCAGTGGCAGAGCGCTTGCATAGCATGGGTTTGAACCCCAGTACCACCACTACCAAAAATAAATAAAAATTAAATAAAATGTAAAAAAGGCTGGGGCTCTAGCTCAATGTGAAGACCCTGGGTTCAATCTCTAGTGTATGTGTGTGTTTAATTTCTGCCAAATGAAATAGAGAACTATATATATGAAGGAGCAGATATAGAAGGGAGATAAGTTAAATTTTTAATAAATTGCAATTCATGCCGGTCGAGGACATTCATGTCTGGACAACAGAAATGAACCTGAATCTTCAGGGATGCCGCTCCTGCATTATGAATTTTTCAATATCTATTGGATCATTTGCATCAGTATTCCTCTTTTTTTTTTTTTTTTCAATTTTTGAGACATGGTCTCACTATGTAGTTCACATTGGCCTCAAACTCAAGGTGATTCTCCTCCTTAGCCTCCTGAGTCCTCATCAGTATTCAAATATGCTATAATTTCTCCCAAATGTAACCATCTCTTGACTCCCATATCCCCCTCCGGCTATTGTCCCATTTCTTTTTTCTTTTTTTTGGTACCAGGGATCGAACTCGGGTCCTTGCGCCTATGCAACAGGTGGCAAAACCATTGAGCTAAATCCCTGGCAAGGGCGGCTTCCTCCCCATCAGGGAATCAAACCCCGGCCTCCCGTATGACAGGCAGGGATACTCACCACTGTACTAACAAGGACGACTATTGTCCCATTTCTCTGTTCTCCTTTATAGCAAAACTCCTAGAATGAATTATTTATGTTTTTCTCCATTTCCTTTTCTCCAATTCCTCCTTAAACCTGTTCTAAATCAGGCTCTTGCCTCTATTACCCTACCAAAAACCACTATCAAAACACAAGATTACAACAAATTTAAATATTTTAATTGGCTTTATTCATAATTCTAGAATCAGACAATCCCTCACTCCATAAAACAGAGTAAGTACTCCAAAGGAGTTGAGCAGAGAAAGTTGCTTTTATAGACAGACAAGGGCTCAAAGAAGCATAAAAAAAGGATTAATTTTTTTTTTTTTTTTGAGTCAGGGTCTCACTATGCAGTTTAGCCTGGCCTCAAACTAAGAGCAATCCTGTCTCAGCCTCCCCAAGTGCAGGAATTACAGATGTGCATCTCCATGCCCAACCGATTAATCATTTCAAAATTACATCCTTCCAAGGTGGGGACTGGGAGACAGAACAGTAGAAAAATAAGAGTTGATAACATCTGGTTACTTCAGGTTATTTTTTTTTCTTTTTTATAAGAATTAAAAAAGAGTTTCATCATACCAGTTGAAACTGGTTTGCGGCAAATATGATTCTCCTGATTTCTCTAAAATTTAGATAACAACCAGTGTGGTCATACACTCCTATAAGCCCATCACTAAGAGAGGCTGAGGCACGAGGATTGCAAGTATGAATCTAGCCAGGCACAGTTTGTGATAGCCAAATCTTAGAAACACCTCACATGCTCATCAACTGATGAACGCATAAAGAAGACGTGGCTTTTTTTTTTTTTTAGTACCAGGGATTGAACTCAGGACCTTGCACTTTTGAGGCAGGTGTGCAACCACTGAGCTAAATCCCCGGAAACATGACTTTTTTATACAGTGGAGTACTACTCTGCCATAAAGAAGGATAAGCTTAAAAAAAAAAAAAGGATAAGCTTGAGACATTTTTAGCTAAATGGATGTTTCCTAAGACTATACTCTTAAGTGAGATAAATTGGGCACGCATGGCATAAATTTAAATACCACATTGTTTCTCTGGTGTGAGAAACCGAAAGTGTAAATAAGGACCAAAATGTATGATAGATAATGGGAAATGGGAAGACAATGTTCAAATGAGAAGGGGAACAAGGAAGGGAGAGAGGGGAAAGGGAGGAAAGGAAAAGAAAAAATGGAGACAAAGCTTTTGTAAATGAGGGTAAGGGGTTGATGGGAGGGAAAAAAGAATCAAGATATATCATGTACAGGTACAAATTCCCTATGATGAATGTTATCAATATGTATATATAAAATGTACCAATAAATGAATAAATTTTTTAAAATCCAGCCAGGGAAATTTATCAAGATCCTTCTCAAAAAATAACAAGGGGCCCAGGGATTTAGCTCAGTGGTTTCACCGCCTGCTGCGTAAGCGCAAGGACCCGTGTTCAATCCCCGGTACCAATAAATAAATAAATAGATAGATAGATAGATAAATAGATAGATAGATAGATAGGGCCAGATGTGGTAGGTAACACAGGTCTAGAAATCTCCGAACTCGGGAGGCTGAGGCAGGAGGATTGCCCCGAGTTTGAGGCCAGCCTCAGCTACAGAGGGAAGTCAAGGTCAGTCTGAACTGCATAATGAGACCTTGTCTCAAAAAAAAAAAAAAAAAAAAAAAAGGAAGAAAATGGCATTTTAGTTTAGTTTTGCTTCAGTGGAACTTTAGCATAGTAACTCCATTTTTATCTTTAGTCTGAGCTGTTGGGACCTAGTACAGAAAATTAGTTCCAAACAAGGGCCTCTTGTAATATTTTTAATGTTCTGCTATAATTTTAACACCACTCATATGAAGGTTGGCAGTGACCTCCACACTATCAGCAGCATCTGACCCAGTTATTCATTGTTACTTACTGTTCATTCCCTGCTCCTAGACACTTTTCCCCTCATGCTGGAGGTTGAACCCAGGTCCTTCAAACTGCTACATCCCCAGCCTTTTTAATTTTGTTTTTATTCTAAAACAGAATGTTGCTAAAGTGCTTCAGCTGGGCTGGAAATGATGATCCTCCTACCAGTCTCCTAGGAGGCTGGGATTGTAGGTGTGCACCACCGTGCTTGGCTACGGGGACATCGTGTCTCTGGAGACAGCGGCTCATCTGGCTCCCCCATTACTTGTTGGCATTCCTTCCCAGTGTCCTTGCTGTTTCTCCTCTGCTTGGCCTGCAAACATGAGTGATCTTTGGATTTCTCAGGGTGATCTCATCTCTTCTTATGGCTTTACATACCCACTGCACGAGGACTCCTAAATGTCTATCGCCTGATCCTGCTTTCCTCCTAAAATGCCACTCTCGTATGTCCTACTTCTTACTTGACATCTCTGATATGCAGCAGATAGCTCACACTCTTCTACTTCCAACTGTCCCCTTAAATATCCTTCTGCAATCTTTCCTATGTCAGTAGGTGGGAACTCTATCCTTCCAGAAATCTTAAAGGCACCCTTAGCACTGTTTCTCTTACATCTCCACCCAGTATTTCTACAAAACCTGTTGACTGTGTGTTCAAAATAAATATGGAATCCAGATGTGATGGCACAAACCTATGGTCCCATCTACTTCAAGGGCTGAGGCAAGAGGATCTCTTGAGTCCATGAGTTTGAGGCTAGCCTGGGCAACATAAGGACCTTGTCTCAAAAAAAAAAAGTATATTGAGGGCCGGGATTTAGCTCAGTGGTTTCGCCGCCTGCTGTGCAAGCGCGAGGACCGGAGTTCACTCCCCAGTACCAAAAAAAAAAAAAAAAAAAGGGGTGTGTGTGTATATTATTGTTGTTGTTGTTGGCAATTTTTCTTTTTTGGTATCAGGGATCAAACTTGGGACCTTGTGCTTGTAAGGCAGGTGGTGGTACCACTGAGCTAAATCTTTGGCCCTATTTTTTTTTCTATTATTATTGTATGTATACACACACACAGGACTGCAGATGTAGCTCCGTGGTACAGCACTTGCCTAGAACATGTGAGATCCTGGGTTTAATTCCCAGAACTGGAAAAAAAAATTAAACTCGGAATGGTGGCATACACTCAGGAGGCTTGAGGCTGTAAAATTGTGAGTTTGAGGCCAGACTAGGCTACATAACTTGACAGCCAACCTGGACTACATATTAAGGCACCATCTCAAAAACAAAGGACCTGGGGCTGGGGATTTAGCTCAGTGGCTCTGCTGCCTGTCTTGCAAGCACAAGGACCCGAGTTCGATCTCCAGTACCAAAAAACAAACAGAAAAACAAAGGACCAAAAAATATGTATGTATACATAAACACACACACAGAATCCAATTATAGTGCTGTACCGCTACTGTTACTACCTGTGTCTTTGCAGGAATTTCCCAACTGATGCCCCTGTTTTGGCTGTTGCCTTTTTATGTTGTGTCATTGAGAACCTCCAGAGATTTCCCACCCCATTCAGAAAAAATGGTGAAGGCCCTTCCCATTCACCATTCTGCTCAGACACCATTTCCTACTCCTCTTCCTCCACCTTGGCTCCAATAACACTGCCTTCCACCCCTTTCCACAACTAACCAAGTAGCCTCCTCCCTCAGGGCTTTTGCATGTGCTGTTTGCTTTGCCTGGAATGTGGTTAACCCTCTCCAAAACTTGCTCTTTCACCTAATAAGTGGCAGGCACAGGAGGAAGACCCTAGGAAGAAGCTCCAGAAGGAAATTTAATTAGCTGAAAGAAGAAATAGAATAATTGGATGCCTTGGAATCTTAGAGAGGAAAGCAGATGGCTGGGGATTTTAGCTCAGTGGTGCTGCACCTGCCTGGCAAGTGCAAGGTCCTGATGATTCCCAGTACCTGCCCCGCAAAAAAGAAAGAGAGGAAAGCATAAAGAAGGTGGGAATAGTCAGTTGTGGTGGTGTGTGCCTGTAATCCCAGCACTTGGAAGGCTGAGATAGGAGGATTGTTGCAAATTCCAAGCTAGCCTGGGCTACATAGTGAGTTCAAGGCCAACCTGAAGTTACACAGCAAGACTGTCTCAAAAAAGAAAAGGGTGGAAATAACCAACAAAGTAAAATCCTTCTATGTGGTCTTTCCTTGTTTATCCTAGAAAGAAAAAAAAAAGCTGGGTGTGGTGGTGCAGGCCTATAATCTCAGCACTTGGGAGGCTGAGGTAGGAGGATTGCTTGAGGCCAGCCTGGGCTGCACAGTGAGTTCAAGGCCAGCCTGAACTAGGTAGCAAGACTCTGTCTCAAAATACAAAGACAAAGACAAAAATATCCTAGCCAGAAGTGATGGCACACCTCTGTAATACCAACACTTTGGGAGACTGAGGCAGGAAGATCTTAGCAAATTGGAGGACAGCCTGAGGTACATAGTGAGTTCAAGGCCAGCCTGGAACAGTGTGGCCCTATCTCAAAACAAATCTTTATCTACCTTCCTTGACTCCCTTTATGGTAAATTTACTGAAAGAATTATTTGCCTTAATACTATTTGCCATAACTGGGAAAGGGAAAGGGATAGGGATTTAGCTCAGTGGTTTCGCTGCCTGCTGCACAAGCGTTTGATCCCCGGTACCAAAAACAAAAAACAAAACAAACAAACAAAAAAACTATTTGCCATGGCCCCTGTGGCTTAAGGGTCAACGGAGTGAGAAATGACAGTGGGAGATTAAGAAAAGACAAAGAAAGGGCTGGGAATTTAGCTCAGTGGTGCAGCTGCCTGCCTAGCAAGCACAAGGTGCTGAGTTCGATCCCAGTACCAAAAAAAACCCATGAAAAGACAAAATAAGGTGGGGCTCTATCTCCTGATGGGAGAAAAGACCACCAGGCAAATGTAGCACATTTATAGTGGTAGAGATAAGAGAAGTCCAGGGGGAGGTAAAAGGGGCTGGTCTGTAACCAGAGCCAGGAGAGTAGCTAAAGTCTAGGTCTGCAGGACATGCTTGATGGTTTTCTGGTGAGTGGGCGGGGAGGAAAACAGTCCTCAGGCCTTGTTCCACCAAGCCCTCTCTCCCCTGTTCTCCCTTGGGGCCCTGCCTGGTCCTTGGGAGGAAGCAAATAAGATGTGTGTTCCTCATTCCACTGGAGGGAGGAAGCGAGTTAGGCCTGGCCATGGTGATCTACAGTGCAGTGCTCCCAGCAACTATTCAATAGAAATAATGAGCTGCATATGGGTTTGTTTGATTTTTGTTTTGTTTTGCTTGACAGGGTCTCACTGTGTAGCCCAGGCTGGCCTCCAACTTGCTGAGATCCTCCTGCCTCAGCCTCCCTAGTGCTGGGATTATAGGCATTTGCCACCATGCTGAACCATACATGTAATTTTAAATTTTCTAGTAGCTACTTTTAAACTGGGTGTGGTGACACACCTGTAATCCCAGCACTCAACTGGAATACACAGTGAAACTCTGTCTCAAAAAAAAAAAAAAAAGCAAGGAGCAGAGGCAAGGAGTTAATAAAACTGGGAAAAGATCACTGCACATGATCAGGTATTCTGTTGATAACCAAGGAACCCAATAAAGCTATCAGAGCCGTGCGCTGGGTTTTGGCTTAGTGAACCCCATTGCAAACCTCAGACCTCCAGAATTGTGTTTTCTGGTAGTGCTATTGTTTTGTTTTGGTTTTTTTGGGGGGGGGTTGGTACCAGAGATTGAACTCAGGACCTTTTGCTTGCAAGGCAGGCATGGTGCCACTGAGCTAAATCCCCGGCCCCTGGTAGTGCTGTTGTTTGAACCCAGGGTCTTGTGCACACTAGACAACCGCTGCACCACTGAGATATTTCCCTAACCCCCACACTGCCCTATTTTTCTTGATTTTTTTTGTCCCCCCCCACCAATATCAGGAATTGAACCCAAGGCCTTTGCAGTGAGCTACATCCCCAGCCATTTTTTCAATTTCAAGACAGGATCATATCATGAAGTTCTGTAAAGTGCCCAGGCTGGGTTTGAACTTGTAATCCTCCTGTCTCAGCTTCCCAGAGTGCTGAGTCACCATACCCAGCTGTTTTCTTGTTTAATTGGTACAATAATTGTACATACTTATGAGATACAGTGTGATATTTCAATATAGTAATTAGCATTTCTTATCACCACAGACATCTTTCAGTTCTTTGTACTGGGACCATTCAAAATCCTCTCTGCTAGGTATTTTGAAATATGCAGTAAATCATTGGGGTTTTTTATGCTGATTTTTGTTTGGTTTTGGTTTTGGTTTTTTTGAGACAAGTTCTTACTATGTAGTTTAGGCTGGCCTTGAACTCACTGTGAAGTTTAGGCTGGCCTCAAACTCATAGCAATCCTCCTGCCTCAGCCTGAGTGCTGGGATTATAGGGATGTGTCACCACTTCCAGCTAAGCCCTTATTTATTGTTTTTTTGTTCATTTTGTTTTTTGGTTTTTTGAAACAAGGTTTCACTGTGTAGTCAAGCTGGCCTTGAAATCACTATGTAGCTCAGGCTGGCCTCAAACTCACAGCAATCCTCCTGCCTCAGCCTCCCAAGTGCTGAAATCACATGTGTGTGCCACCACAACCGGCTTCATTGTTTATTTTGAGATAGGGTCTTGCTAAATTGCCAAAGCTAAGTGTGAACTTGCCATCCTCCTGCCTCATCCACCCAGAATGCTCCAACTACAGGCATGCTGCACCACAGCAGGCTAGTAGCCAGTTTTTAAAAATTAATTAGTGTATTTATTTTGAGGTTAAGAGTAGGAATTTTTTTTAAAAAAAAAGAGTAGGAATTTTATTGAGGGAGAGACAGCTCCTGAGAGACGTAAGAGGGGACCAGAAAAGTGAGTTGCCTTAGTAGCCAGTTTTAATGTCCTTAACTAAACTATTCTGCCTATGGGATACCCTGCTGTACTTCTTTTCTGTATTAAGCTTTTATTTTTACCTTAGAACCAGTCTGATTTCTGTCTTACATGAGGCAACTACCTACTGTAGCCAGTGACACTTCTATGAAGTCAACCACAGTGAAATATCTCAGTTAGATATGAGATATTAGAACGGCTGTTCTCAAAAAGACAGTAACAAAGACTATCAAAGATACAGAGAATGGGGAAGTCTGCAGGGTTAGTGGGCATGTAAATTTACTATAGCCATTATTGGAAATAGTATGAAGGTTCCTCAGAAAACAAAAAATAGAAATATCATGTGCTCTAGCACTCCTACTAATGCAAATATATCCAATATATACTAATGTGGAAAGGAAAACGGTATAGTGAAGAGATAGCAGTACTTACTGTTTGTTGTAGGACTGTTTTACAATAGCCAAGATAAGAGAATCAACCTAGGTCCCCATTAGTAGATGAATGGATAAAGAAAGTATGGCCTACATACCCAGTGGTGAGTCCTTCAGCTACAAAGAGGAATGAGGGCCGGGGATATAACTCAGCAGCACAGTGCCCGCCTGGCAAGCTTGAGGCCCTGAGTTCGATTCTTGGTACCAAAAAAAGGAATGAAATCCTGTCACTTGCAGCAACATGGATAAACCTAGAGGACATTATGTAAAGTAAAATAAACCAAACACAGACAAATACCACATGTTCTCAGTCGTGCATCCAAGCTAAAATGGGTTATTCTGAGCCACTAGATATGTAGCAATTTGTTAGAGCCTCCAATAGGAGGGGCCTGCATAAGCTGGCCCCACCTAACATTTCATCACACTAATATAACTATGGTTCCCTTTCTCACTGCATTTTAGCCACAGTCGCCAAGTAGTTTTCCTGCCCTAGACCCTTTGTAACTGTTATTCTTTCTACTAGGAATACTCTTCCCCAGCACCTAACAGTGTACTCTTTCAAATCTCAGCTCAAATGTCACCTCCACAGAAAAGCCCTCCCTAACCAGCTTGGCAATTGCAGATACCTTCCTAGTACTAGTAGTCTATGACACCCTTGCTTAGTTCTCTACTAAGGTGTATCACTGTATGAGAGAGAGAGAGGGAGACCATTCTGGGAAGGCATTGGGTGAGCAACGAAGCTTGTTTATTTAATGCTTGGGCACCCAACAAGTGAGCTCAGTCCAAAGGGGAATCGAGGTAGAGCAGGCAGAGAACAAAGAATTTAAATAGAAGGGCTGGGGATTTAGCTCAGTGACATCATGCCTGCCTGGCAAGTGCAAGGTCCTGAGTTTGATTCCTGATACCAAAAAAATAATCAGAAAATAAAGGGAAGGGGAGGGGTTATTACTTTGAGAAATTTGGGGGGCAGACAGAGTGAGGTCACTCTTGGGATATGGGGTGCCTTCTCTTTGCTCTTCAGACTTCCTGCATGTGTGCTGCTGAGGCTTGATGGTGCCCAGGCTGTGCACAGCACTGCACAGTTGCCTTGGAGATGGCCCACGCTCCGGTCTATGCAGTTGCCTCACCCGCTGGGGGTGACAATCCCATATGAAATGACTGTGTCCGTTTTGGTCTTACTGCTTGCTTATTGCTTATTGTTCATAGTATATTTTCCCTCTCTAAATTGTTACCTCCTCAACAGTGTGACCCTCACAGCTGTTTGTTGCTGTGTCCCTGGCATGTAAAAGGTGCTTTGGAAATGTTTGCTAGATGAATGACTAGCTGGGCATGGTGGCACATGTCTGTAATCCCAGGATTTGGGGACTGAGGCAGGAGGATTGCCATGAGTTTAAGGCCAGCCTGGGCTACATAGTGAGCCTGAATTATGTGGTGAGACCCTATCTCAAAAAAACAAAAACAACAAAAAAAGAGTTTTTAAATATCATTAGTTGTTCTTCCAAGACCCACTGGTGAAGGACAGGAAGGTCCCAAACCAAAATCCAAGTAAGAGGGCCGGGGATTTAGCTCAGTGGTTCTGGTGCCTGCCTTGCAAGCGCAAGGTCCCGAGTTCGATCCCCGGTTCCAAAAAAACAAAAAACAAAATCCAAGTAAGAGGTTGAACCTGGGTATGGTGTTGCATGCCTGTAATCACAGCACTTGGGATGGCAAAACCACTGAGCTAAATCCCCGGCCCAGAGGCAGGGAGATTTCAAAGCCAGCCTGAGCAACATAGTGAATTCAAGACAAGCCTAAACTACATAGCAAGACCTTGTCTCAAATGCACACACATACAGCCGAGAAGTTGAAATGTCAGCACCTGTGTTACTGAGTTCTGAGGTCTCCTCTCCTAGAGGTGTCTTCTGAATTCTTTCTGTTGTGAATAAAGAATTGGTCAAAATGAGTACAAAAGGAAGTGAGGGGGCCGGGGATTTAGCTCAGTGATTTTGCAGCCTGCTGTGCAAGCGGAAGGACCGGAGTTCAATCCCCGGTACCAAAAACCAAAAACCAAAAAAAAAAAAGGAAGTGAGGTTTTACATTTATTAAAGGTAGGAAAAGAAACATGCTCTGCAGAGCAAATGTAGGTCAATTAAAAGCAGGAAAAGAAGTATACTCCACAGGATCAGAAGTATACTTCACAGTGGATCTCTGTGAAAGAGAGAGTTCAGTGGCCAAGAGCATAATGGTGGCTATCTTTTGTATCCTCCACTCCTCAGGCTGTATCAAATCTAGGCAATCCTATCATAAACCTGCTTGAGTTCTTTCAAGAAGAATTGAAGATCTTGAAGATCGCATTATCTGGATGGTCCCAAGTACAGGGCTTGGGTGTGTGTCCTGGATCTCTGTGATTGAAAGGTCACACCCACTTGCACAGTCATTTTACTATGCCCTAAGAAGGACTTTATATATGATATAGCATTCATTCAGACACTCTCAATGGAATTGTGACACTTCTGTGACCATTGTGAATCAGGATGTATATGATCACATTCTGGAGTTTCCCTCTGAAATCACAATGTGAATCGGTACACTTGGGGGTTATTCATTGACAACAGTAGTGTTAGAAGGGGCCAGGACTTGTATACAAACATTTTTGTTTTGTTTTGTTGAGACAGGGTCTCACTGTGTAGTTCAGGCTGGTGTTAAACTCATTACATAGCCCAGGCCAGGTTTGAACTTGCAGTGATCCTCCTGTCTCAGCCTCCAAGTGCTGGGATTACAGGCAGGTGCCACCACACTCACCTGCTCCCCCTCTTAGGTGCTTTTTTATTCTAAAAGAGGTAATAAAAGCCAGGTGTGGTGGAGCAGGCTTGTTGTAATACAGCACTTTAGGAAAATGAGGCAGGAGGATCACAAGGTCAAGCCCAGTCTGGGCAGTTTAGTGATTTAGTGAGACCCTGTCTCAAAATAAAAAAGTAAAATAAAAGAAAAAACAAAGTAAAAAATTTAAAAGGGGGCTGGGGTATAGCTCATTGTAAGGCACAATACTACAAAAGAGAAAGGAGGGAATATAGTGCCATGAGGAGGAGAAAAAAGGTAAGTGCATCGCTGGGCTCCAGGAAAGATCTGAAGTGAGAACTGAAGCCCACAGGGAGAGCAAAGAGAGAGACTTCAACAAAGAGGGATGGGCAGGCAATGATTTCTCCCTGTGCCTGAACTCAGAGCGTGGGAAGGGTAGTTTAAACCTGCAGATGCACAGTGACTACTGGCGACTCCAAAGGCCTCCACAGAGAAATGCACCAGTGGAATGGAGCAGTGGACACAATGGACTGCAGTGGCTGGTGAGTTATTCCAGTTCAGATGTCCCCCAGGAGAGGGTGATTGGCCAGTAGTCATCTTGGAGAGGGGCCAACTGAGTTCAGAACTCAGAACAGCTGTGGGCTGGCTCCGTCTAGTGGGTCCTGGTGTCATGGTGAAGATGCCAAGTTCCAGTCAGAGTTCACAGCAGCAGAAGGCACATAGACTGTTACAGGCTTAACAAGTCCAGTTCCAGCCTCACAGGCAGAAACCAGCTTGAACTTCAGTGGAACTAGAAGTGCAGGCTTGCTGAGATTATCCACCACCCCATTGTAAAGCTATGGCTGGCTTGTTAGGATTAATCAACTCAGATCTGGACTCTGTCTCCCCATGTTGTCTACTAGTGACAACAAAGACGTGCCTTGAACTAGACATCTTTTTTCTTTTTCCTCTTTTTTTCTTTCCTCTTCTTTTCTGGTTTTCGTTTTTGTTTTGATTTGTCATTTCTTGGTTATTTTTTTTTCCTTGTTTTTGGTACTGGGGATTGAACTCAGGACCTTGTGCTTCTGAGGCAGGCATGGTGCCACTAAGTTAAATCCCAAGCCCTGTTCTTGTTTTTATATGAGTATGAACATGGTGTCTAGTTTTTTGTTGTTGTTCTATTCTGTTCTTGTTTTTATTTCTTCCTTCTCCTTTTCCCTCCTGTCCTCTTCACCAGTTTCCCAAAGTTTTTGTGATCTTCCTTTGTCCTCCAGCCATGTTTCTAATCTCTTCCTCTTCTTCTATTTCCCTTTTTTTCTTCTTCTATTTTTTATTTCTTCAATTTTTCCCCCCAACCCTTTTTTAAATCCTCTCATGTAAGGGTACAGTCACCATATGGAGGGCTTATTTAAGGCATACAATTTTCTGGGTGGTTTTAGATTTTGTTATATAACCACAAATCTAGTTCAGATGGTTAAAAGTGGCAAATCAACAGTTACTACATTGTCAATTTTTTAGCCTGTTTGATTTTTTTTTAAGTTTGATTCTATTGTTATTACTTACTGTACTACTTTAGCCAAGGTGACATAATTGTGCTGTGCAGTTGTTCTTCCTGGTATACCAAGACTGAGATTACCTAAGGGTCTTAAAAAATAGTATGGGCCAGGGCCGGGGATTTAGCTCAGTGGTTTCGCCGCCTGCTGCGCAAGCGCAAGGACCTGAGCTCGGTCTCCGGTACCCAAAAAAAAAAAAAAAAAAAAAAAAAAAATAGTATGGGCCAGTGCCAAAGAACCTGGAGCTGGGTCAAGTAGGCAGAAATATCTCATCCTCAATAAACTGAAGAGGTAGAATCTTGCAACAAACTCAAATCTCAAAAGCCAGCTACACCTGGGAGACACCTCTGAGAAGTAATCATTTCCTAAGGGTTCTAAATATAAGCAATAAAACTACTCACCATGAGCAATTTACAAGCATCAACCCAAGAATTCAACTTTAAAAAAAAAAGAAGATATTTAAACAAGATCCAACCCCAACCCCCCGCCCCCAAGACTTTCAGCTCATCAAAGGCAAAACCAAGGGGCAATGAGGTGGAACAATTCAAAAGCCACCCACCTGGACTCTCTGAAGTGGTAACAGCAGAAGTAACAAAGCAGATGAACAAAGCTCTAGAACAAAATCAAAGCAGAATTAATTTCTCAGATAACAACAAAGATGGTGACCATAATGAAAGACATGCTTAGTGACTCTAGAGCAGATACAGATAAAAAAAATAGAGGAGCTCAGGAAAATGAAGAACACCATGAACACCCAGCCCAGGAAAGAAATGGAATCCATGAAACAGATTGAAACAGATATCCAGGAGATTAAAAATTCCATTGAAGCTGGGCGTGGTAGCCCAACCCTATAGTCCCAGCATTCAGTAGGCTGAAGCAGGAGAATTACTGTGAGTTTGAGGCTAGCCTGGGCTCCATAGTGGGTTCAAGTCCGGCCTGAACTGCATAGTGAGACCCTGTCTCACAAACAAACACACAGACACACAAATCCATTGAAGGTATATGTGGCAGAATGAGCCAATATGAGGACAGAATATCAGATATAGAATATAAGATTGTGGTTAGTGATCATGAAAAGATATATATATTTTTTTCTTTTCTTTTTTCAGGTACTAGGGATTGAACTCAGGACCTTGTGCTTGCGAGGCAGGTGGTGGCACCACTGAGCTAAATCCCTGACCCAATATTTTTTAAAAATAGCAAAGGACCATGAGAAATCAATTCAGCAGCTGCTAGATATTGCAAAGAATTGCATAAGATTGATCGGAATCAATGAAAAAGCAGGATAGTGCAAATGACATGAAAATCCTCTCCACAGAAGTAATGGCAGAAAACTTCCCAAACAGGGAAAAAGAATGGAACATAAATAAGTGAGGCAGATAGAACTCCAATTAGCCATGATCAAAAGAGGAGTGGGAGGGGCTGGGGATTTAGCTCAGTGCTTCGTTTCCTGCCTTGCAAGCACAAGGTCCCAGGTTCAATCCCTGGTAGCAAACAAAAAAAAAGAGGAGTGGGAGAGAGAAAGAAGAGAGAAAAAGACTAACAACACTCTTGTATTTGTATTTTTTTATATTACTTATAAAATTTTATTTTTATTAGTGTATTTTTTAAGCAAAACATTTATTGATACATTTTATTATTTATTTATTTTTTGTTTTTTTGAGGCAGTGTCTCTCTTTGTAGTTTAGGTTGGCCCTGAACTCACTATGGAGCCCACTTTGTAGGTTGGCCTCAAACTCGAAGTGATCCTCCTGCCTCAGCCTCCTGAGTGCTGAGATCACAGGCCTGTGCCACCACACCTGGCTGTGGTACATTTTCGATATGCTTAATGATAACATTCATCATAGGGAATTTGTATCTGTACATGATATATCGTCTTTTTTCCCCCATTTTCCCTCTCCCTTTAACCCCTCTTCCTCTCTTTATATACAAAAGCTTTGTTTCCATTTTTCCTACTTTTTTTTTTTTTTTGGTACTGGGGATCAAACTCAGGAACTTGTACTTGCTAGGCAAATGTGGCGTTGCTGACCTACATCCCCAGCCTCCATTTTTCCTTTTGTCTTCTCTTTTTTTTTCTTGTCTCTTCTTTTCTACCCTCCTCCCTTGTTCCCCTTCTCATTTTGTATTTGTATTTTCATTCTTCATAATCTTTAGGTTTAAAATATTTAAACTTAATTATTCATTTTTCCATCAGCTGTAATCATGCCTCAGATAAATCTCATCGGCTATGATACTGCAACTGTGCAAAGTTGATTATCCACTTTTATTTGGGCTGTGAGCATAGTTCTAAAATGATTTTTTTATATAATTTAGACAATTTATTCTGTTAGAATACTATTCCATTTCCCATTTATTTTGACACTAGCTTGGCCCATTGTACCTTTTTGCCATCTCTGCAGCTGTGGAATTATGAAACAGAGAAATTCTGTTATTTCTTCCTCAATAGCCTAAGCCTATTTTCTTATTGCATATTGTATTTCTTCACTTGATTGGGGGGGCAGTTATCATAGCAATATAGGAGAAATATAATTCCCAACCTGCTAGATGTCAGATATACTGAGTTTGTTTGGGTTTTTTTGAGACAGGGTCTTGCTTTGTAATTCAGGCCAGCCTCAAACTCACTATGTAGCCAGGCTGGCCTTCAATTCAAGGTGATCCTACTGCCTCAGCCTCCCAAGTGATGGGATTACAGGAGTCCACTACTCTACCTGGCAAATGTGCAGAGTTTGTGATAACTTAAAATGGAAGAATGAATTCCAAAGGACAAAGGTTAAGAGTAGGAAAGGTTTACTATAGAACAGGAATAGGTCCTGAAAGACAGGAGATCCCAGAAGTAGGTTGCCTCCGAGGTTATTTTTCCAAGAATGTTTTATAGGGCAAAATCACAAGGTGGTTCAAGGTGGATCAAACTATAATCAACCAATATGATTACGAGGTTAGCTGCTTAGCTAATATTGATCCAATAGGGAAGTGACCCTAGTAGCAAGGGTACAGGGTTTACATCATTAACCTTGGTTTATAACATCTAAAGCAGGAATGTTTTGGGGAAGGGATGGGCTCAGATGCCCTGGTCACCCATCAGGGTGTCTGATGTGTATCTGGACTTAATGGACTGGGTGGTACCAATTACAGTATAATCTCAAGTTTCAGTTCATCCTTTAAGGAAGTATGTAAATCTGGCCATTGTGTCTTTATTTTGAGGCCTTGCCTTATTCAAATGCACCTCCAGCCACAATTCTGAGGTCTCCACCTGTCACTGACCTCCTTTCAAGGGATTGGGGTGGGGTGGGGTGGTGGTACAGGGGATTGAACTCAGGTCCTTTTGCCTCTCAAGGGATTTTTATCTAACTCAGCTGCCTGTAATAATAGCACTAAGTGTCTGGGGTCCTGTCCCACACTGTGGGATGGAGGAGGTAGGGTGCAAGCAAATTTTTTTAAAGGATATAAAGTCAAGGGGGCTGGGGATTTAGCTCAGTGGTTCCACTGCCTGCCTTGAAAGTGCAAGGTTCCGAGTTCGATCCGTGGTACAAAAAAAAAAAGAAAAGAAAGTCAAGGAAATAAAACACTCACTAGCTTCGAGGGGGCTGAGTAGGTTATCCTTTAGGGCTCTTTGTCTAGATTTTGTTGTTGTTTTTGATTTTTTGAGACAGGGTCTCCCTGTGTAGTTCAGGCTTGACTTGAACTCACTATGTAACCCAGGCTGGCCTCAAACTTGCAGCAATCCTCCTGCCTCAGCCTCCTGAGTCCTAGGATTACAGGACTGCGCCACCATGCCCAGCCCCAGCCTTTTCTTTAAACTTTGAGATGGAGTCTTGCTAAGTTTTCCATGTTGGACTTGTGGGAACTTACTTCTGCCTAATTACATCTTATTTTTCTAGTTTTTAATGACATCTCATTTCAATCTTCAATATTTTATAGTCAAGTATTAACAACTCTGCTAATATATGGATAACAGAAAGGGAAGGAGCTGACTCCCCACATAGCTTGATATGGAGAAAACTTGCTTATCACTGTTGTGGAGAGAACATGAGTTCAGACTACAGACCCACTCATGGTGATACTCCTGCCACACCCAGCCCGTACCTCCTTTAAAAAAAAATGTTGGGCTGGGGATTTGGCTTAGTGCCACAACACTTGCCTGGCAAGCAAGAGGTCCTGAGTTTCATCCCAAATAAAAAAAAAAATGTTTATGAGACAGGATCTCACTAAGTCCCTGAAGTACCCAGGCTTGGCTTGGATTTATGATTATCTTGCCTCAGCCTCCCAGAGTGCTGGGATTACAGGTGTGTGGTACATACCTGGCTAATGGAACTGCCACTCTCCTGGGCTTCTAAACCACTATCTCTGGGATGCACACCTCATTCTTTACCCCTTAAGGGACATTTTTCCCTCCAGAATCACGTGATGCCAGTCAAATTCAGCAGAGAAGTGTTAAAATTAGCAGAGAGGAGCAAGTCCCTTCTCTCCCTATATTCAGTCCTATGCCAGCGTACCCAGTGTCAGTATTTTGCCTGCCATCCATATGTGAAACACTCACAAAACTATATCCCTAGCCTATTTTACCACTTGGAGTGTGAAGGCCCTCTTTTCAATCTCTAGTACCACAGGGTGGGGCAGAGGGGTCTGTAGAGTACTGAGATGACAAATACAGGGAGATGTGATTGAGTGACAGGATTGAAGGATGGTCAGGAGATGGTCATATGTGAGCTGTGACCCAGTGGCCTGAAACAACCAGCCATGGACAGCCATGGGATAAGCTCACTCCAGGCAAAGGGCACTGTAAGTTCAAAGGCCCTGCAGCAGAAGCTCTGTGTTAGTAATGGAGCAGACTCTTGGTCTGATGCTTCTTCAGCAACAACTGTTTCTCCAAGAAATGGAGAAACTACTCTGACACTGAGGTCTCCTCAAGCTCACCCTCTAAGGTGCCAGCTTATCTAGGAAGGTAGGAGGTTTCCAGGCTTCCAGTCCCCCTGCAAGAAGCCCCAGGGCTAAGCGAGAACTGAGTGTCCTGGTTCCTGTCTGGCAGGTGAGCAGACATCCTCCCCGCCTTCTCTCCCCAGGCTCAGGGTCTGGCTCCAAATCTCCATGGCAACCCCTAGACACAATCCTGGCCCAAAGAGGGAGCACAAAGATCATAGTGAAGACACCAGAGGAGCTGGCAGACTTGCCTCCCTTGCTCCTTGTGTCCTGCCAGTGTCCCAGCTAGCTGCCCAGACCCCAAACTGAAGATTCCACAGGTCTGCCCCCCCCCACCCCTGCACAGAACCTCCATGGAGCTGCATCTCCTGTGGCTGCCCCAAAGGCTGCTGCTGGGGACAGCTGCCCTGACCTTGTCTCACCTGGAGACAGGTGAGTACCTAGCAGGGCACCAGGAGACTCTGGCCCCCACCCTTGGTGACCCACATGGCCTAGGTCCCCTTAGTGGGGAGGCTGGAACCCCTGTGCCTGGTCTTGCTTGGTGCCCCAAGTCCACCCCGAACCCTTGTAGGAGGCTGGAGCTCCAAGGTACACAGAAGTAGGGCCTGAGGGTGGGTTGGCCCTCAGATCTGGAGACAAAACTTGTGGGCTCCAGAAGTATTATTCTGTATTATTTCCAGAATACATTTCCACCCTCACTCTGCCACTTGCTACATCCTTGCCCTTGAGATCACAGCCTCATTCACCTAAGCCTCATTTTTTCTGTAGTAAAATAATAATAATAATAATAATAGAAACTTGCCCCTCTGCCTTTTTTATTTGTTTTGTTTTTTTGAGACAGGGTCTCCCTATGTAGCCCAGACTGGCCTCAGACTCCAAGCAATCCTCCTACCTAGGCCTCCTGAGTGCTGGGATCACAGGTGTGCACCACCATGCTCAGCAATTTGGGGGGGGGGGGAGGTTCATGGACTGAACCTACGACCTTTGCATTGAGCTACAACCCAACCTTTTTTATTTTGAGATAAGGTCTCACACTATGTGGCTAAATTGCCCAGGCTAGGCTGGAACTTTCAATACTTCTGCCTCAGCCTCTGGAGTGCCAGGATTCTAGGTATGAGCCAGCATGCCGGGCTAGGACCTTTCCCTTTAAGGTATTATTATTGTATGTAATAAGGTGAGATAAATTATACAAGATATTTTGAGAGGGGCCCAATTTGATTTACTCTAAACTGCTACCCTGCTAGGTGTCTGTAATCCCAGCACTTTAGGAAGAGGAGGATTGAAAGTCTGAGGCCAGCCTGGGCAATTTAGCAAGACCCTGTCTCAAAAGAGGAGAGGGTGCTAGGGATGTAGCTAAGTGGTAGAGCATCCCTGAATTCAGGTCCTAATAACTTATGTACATGCACACACCGGAAAAAAAAAACCAAACCCACAGATCTCCTCCCCTGTGGGCCTCTGGTGGGCACAAATACAGGAATGTGTCTACATCCTCAGCCCCAAGGCAAGATTTCTCCCCTGAAGACCGGAACTCTGGCAGATCCTAAATCATACACTTGTGCCTCTTCCCAAACCAGGAAATCTCCCTTCTCTGCCCTTAAAAAATCAGAGCTAGTTTGGGCGCTTACACAAGTGTACTAGTGAAGATGTTTTGGGTTGTAAGAAACAGATACCAAATTAATAAGAAAGTATAATGATAAGTGTTGTTTCAGTATTCATTATATCATGTAAGAAAGCTGTCAATAGGTGATTCCAGAGATGGCTGATCCAGCAGCTCAATGATCTCAGCATTGGTAATCTCATGACCTCCTAATTGTAAGATGGTTGCTGCAGCTCCAGACCTCACATTCTAACAGCTTTCAGAAGCAGGAAGAAAAGCTGACTCCTCATCACACAGCACACTGTTTTTTTTCAAGGAGGAAAACTTCTCCTCTGGAACTAGCAGCAGACATATCCTTAAGACTCATTGGCCAAAACAGATCACATACCAATTCTTAAACCTGGCAAATAAGGATTGCAAAACTCGGTTCTTTTATTTTATTTTATTTTTTTTTGGTACCGGGGATCGAACTCTGGACCTTGCGCTTGTGAGGCAGGCGCCAGAACCACTGAGCTAAATCCCCGGCCCAACTCGGTTCTTTTAGCAAGAGGAAACAGAATAGCTGTTGGGTGGCCAGACACCCAAAAGTGTTTCCTCACCCTTCAATAAGGTAGCTGACATTTCTGTAACACTCATTAAAGGCCAGGTGCTGTCTTAGTCCTGCACCGATCATGCCCACCACCATTTGGTAGAAATTCTAACAACCAGAGTGCTTTGAAAAGCATTTGGTTTATTGGCAACAGGACCCAGAGTCACAGAAGATTACCTGTTATTTCTTTCTGCCCCCTTTGGCTAAAGGCTCATACAGTTTTGCTAGAGAGCCCATTTGGGGCTGCAACTTAATACAATGTATATACATCATATTTACAAAATCTGGAAAATATGAAACGTATGCCCTCTGCCCAAGATTGAACCCAGAAACCTCACACTGAACTCTTGCTAACTGCTAAATTGCTCAGGTGGATCTTGAATTTGAGATTTTCCTGCCTGACTTCCAGAGTGCTCAGATTACAGACCAGCGCCACCACCTGGGACAGGGAGGGCTTTGGAGTAAGGGATCGTGGTCTGAATTAAATCATTTAATCCTCACAAAAATTCTGAAATTGCTCAACTACCCCCATTTATCCATGACTAAATGGAGCGGTCACACAGGGAGCAGGGGGCAGAGGTCGTCGGGAACCGGCTGGTGACCCAAGGCCTGCTTTTCCCGCGGCCGACCTGCTGGAGCTGTGCGGGCAGATGTGGCAGGGCAACGGGCTGCTGCTGCGCTCGTACTCCGCCTCGCGCAGGTTCTACTTCGTGGCTCTCTACATCGACTGCGGGCTCTGGGTGAGGGCGGCGGCCGCTGGCGACAAGATCCGCTTCCAGTTCCGCTTCTTGTCTATAGCCTGACCCAGGCGGCACCGGACCCCCCGCCCAACGTCTCGGCCTCGGACCCCACAGACCCGTGTGCCCCCCGGCTCCTACTTGCAGCTCTATGAGGGGCCGCTGGGGACGTCACGGGCCCTAGGGGCCCCTCTCTGCGGCCTGATCACCCCCGCCCCGGTGGCCTCCTTCGGACGCTTCCTGGGCCTGTGCCTGGTCACCAGAGGCCGCCAGCCCCGCGTGGACTTCGTGGGAGAAGAGACTTCTTTCCGCTTGGGTGGGTGGGAATGGGGGAGGCCGGGATGGGCCACAGCGGGGCCCGAGAGGGTGGAGGAGGAGGTGGTGGCAGGCACAGGGTTGGGGTTCAGGGTGAAGGGCGTTCAGACCCAAAGAGCCAACCCCATAAATCCTGCCTCCACGGATGTGTGTACCAGACTGCAGCGCCCCAGCCAGGCACACACACTCATCCACACTCCCACATTGTTAATGCAACTTTCCATGCCTTATCACACTAGTTTGTATTCTGCCCATCGCATTCACTCGTACTCTTGCATGCTTTCTATATATTGTTCACTTTCATCTGCAAATGAGAAAAATGAGCCCAAGTTGGCATAGCCAAAGGAGAATTCTGGGGGACTCTGATAACGGGGCTATTACAGTGCTGATTCAGGTATAGATGGAGCTCAAGCAATGTAACCTGGGCTCTGTTGCTTTGTTCTTTGTTCTCTGTCTTTGAGCTGCATAGGTCTGCTTGGCTTCCATCTCAGCCAGCGATTCTTTTTACTTTGCAGTAAGGGTCTTGCTAAGTTGCCTATGTTGGACTCAAACTTAGGGTTTTCCTGCCTCAGCCTCACAGAGTGCTGGAACTACAGGCATATACCCCCAGGCCTGATTCAGGCATCTTTTGGGGTGGGGTAGGGGGGTGGGGACCAAGGATCGAACTCAGGACCTTGCACTTGCTAGGCAGGCTTTGGAACCACTGAGCTAAATCCCCAGCCCTAGGCATTTCTCTTATGGCTCTAGCAAAAGTCTGGGAGCTGAATCTGTCTTACTTTTCTCTCATTGCTGAGACAAAATATCTGACACCCAAAGTTAAAATAGGAAAGGTTTATTTAGCTCACAGTTTGCAGAGGTTTTAGTCCATAATTGGCTGGCTCTAAGGCAGGGTGGCATGGCAGACAGATTTCGCAGAGGAGAAACAGTTCATGGCAGGCAGATGGTAGCAAAGCAAGGGACGACCTCAGCTCTTTCTATCCCTAATATCCAGGCTACTTAGGGCAGGTAGCACTCACACCCTTAATCCTAGTGCCTTTGATCCTAGCACTGCATCATGAATAGATCCCAGCATATCACACACTCTAGATCCAGCCACCACTGAAAAACCCCACCATGACTGCATGAGGCTTTGTGGGGACATCTAGACACAGCCATAACAGAATCTAATTAGGTACTAATGTGGGTCAGGTGTCCATTCCTGTGGCCAGGAATTGGAATGGTGTGATTGGCCTGACCTGAGCCATGGCATTGGTCAGTCCCACTTGAACTAGATTTTGCCCACAGCATGGGACTCTGGGTAAGCCAAGCTGTCTGCCAGCCCCTAGGCGTTGGATTGTGTGATGCTTTCACTTTGCTAACAAGTGTTAGTTGAGCACCTGCACTGGGTGAGGTGCTGTTCTAGGTTGTAGGGACACAGCTATGAATGGGAGGGAATCCCTTTTGGGGGAGAAAGGCCATGAGCAAACACTCAAGCCATTGCTGTTCTGCCGGTGGCCATCAGCACTGAGAGGGCCGGGGAGATGGAGGGCTGGGGCTACACTGCACTGAGGACTCTAGGAAGTTGGAGGAGTGTTCTCCAGCAGTGCTGAAGGGAGCAGTGGGCCCTGGGCAGGAGCATTCCAGGCTCGCTCGAACTCTTTCATTGCTCCACCACTGAGCTTCAACCCTAGCCCAGAACTTGTACTGTCATCATCCATATCACCCTAATGAGCCACCCTCGAAAGCCCTCAGCTACTCTTCTGTCCCCATAGTCCCTGGCCGGCAGCCCTCTCCTGCTCACACCTTCCCATGCCCTCTTCCCATGGGCCCACACATCCAGTTGTGTCATGGGCTCCTGGCACAGGCTCAGCCAGGAGCCTTACCCCAGGCTTCCCTTTTCTACCCCAGGACCTTGTGGTGCCTACTTCCGCTGCCAGAACGGTCCGCTGGGGCTTGGACAACTGTGGAGGAGATGGCAGCAACCAGGGCTCCTGGCTACCAGCCAGCTGCAGAGGTCAGTGATGGCTGTGGCCTGGGCCCTACTGAACAGCCAAGGGGAGTCATCCCTGCCTGCCCTTCCCTGAGACAGGAGGCAGGGGCCCAGCTCAGGGAGTGAGGGAACGCACAGGGCAGGTGGTTTAGACTGAGAGCCAGGGGTCAGAGTGCTCAGGGCTGGAACAATGCATGTGGGTCTAGTCAGCTGGGGCAGAAACTTGCCTTAAACCAAACCTGGCACAGGAGCCAAGGATGTGGAAAGCAGAGGTGCTCTGCTGAACTGGGTGTGGACCTCGGCCCTCTCCCTGCCTGCCTGATGTTGGTCTCAGGGGCCTGAGTCTCACCCTGAATACCTGCTTTGAAAGCTGTTAATCCAGTCTGGAGACACTGAGGTCTAGAAAGAGCAATGACTTGCTCAGGGTCAAAAAGCCAATGAAGAACATGAGTAGGAATAGACTATAAAATCAGAAGAGATCACATGGGAATAACCTTCTGGGGATCTGGAGATCTCCCACCTTCCTCAGTCCCCAATGAGGAGTGGAATGGAAGTGAGCATGATGAGGCACACCTGTAATGCCAGTACTTGATGGCTGAGGCAGGAGGATCACTTCAAGTACAAGGCCAGCTTGGGCTACAAAATGAGTTCAAGGCCATCCTGGAATACATTGTGAGACCCTGTCTCAAAAAACAAAAACAAACAAACCCCCCCAAAACCCTAGAAAAAAAACAAAATTAACCCCCCAAAAAGGAGTGAGGTGGAGGCAGGGATGCTAGGTATGGTTGTACAGTGTTCACTGCAGAAAAGCAGCAAGCTGTGGTAAAACCCACCTTCCCAGAATGCCAGTTGCCTCCCCAAGGCACTTTTCCTATTCTCTTTTAGTTTTCTGGTTATTTCCCTCAAATTCTGTCCTTTGTGCCCCCAGGCTCAGTTCCTGCTTATTCTCTTAGAGGTCTCATTTCCTTTGTCTGGCTAGCTGGACAGCTCTGGTCCCATCTGCATGTGGCTGTTGGTGGCTTCTCAGACTTCACTTGCCCCAAATTGATCTCTCCACCCCACCCCTCAGCCATCTTCCTGTCTGGATAAGCAGCCTTGGCCCCGCCTGTTGAGTCACCCCCTATTCCTCTGACCCCATTTGACATATTAAGGTTTTGTGTTTCCCGACGCTAAACTTTGAGTTACACAGGCATTTTCGTATACTTTGCTCCTGGCTGATCCCCAGCCCTTCGAGTTGTCTGATGTATGCCAGATGCCAGAGAAATACTATCAAATGAGTGGCACAATGAACTTCTCTATGCCAGTTTCCTCACCTGTGAAATTCAACGACACACACCTCAACTTTCAGTGTGGTAAACTGTACGTGAAATACTGTAGGCAGAGGGCTTAGTGCACAGAAAGCACTCAATATGTGTATATATGTCCCCCTTCTTGAAAAATAGCTGCATTAAAGACCCCAGGACCTGAATCTGGACTGGGTGGGTGTTGTAGTCAGAAGGATTCGGCAAGGGAATACATTAAATACAGGACGTATAACTTATGAGGTTATTATTGTTGTTTTTTTGGTTCCGGATATCGAACTCGGGCCCTTTCGCTTGTGAGGCAGGCAATAGAACCACTGAGCTAAATCCCTGGCCCTTTATGAGGTTATTTTATGATAATTACCCAAAGAGTCAAATGCAAAGGAGTGCAAGAGATCAACTGCACACTTGAAGCTCAAAGGATTCAGCTGAGGGCCTAGATCCCAGCAGTTTCCCACACAAGTCCAGCTGAAGGCTTGGAGTCCAGCCAGTGGCAATGTCGCATGCTTGTCCGTATGGAGGATCTGCACCTGGAAGGCCCAAAGGCCAGTGGTAGAAGCCAGAAAATCTATGCTGGTGAGATGAAGGATTTGTGCCACCAAGGTGAGGGATCCACACTGGAGCCAGGAAGTGATGCTCATGGTGAAGATCAGAGCTCCCCTGATGAAAACAACAGCCATTCCCAGCAACAGCGAGTTCCCAAGCTCCTCCTCTGATGAGAACATCCTAGTTTGCATAGGAAAAACCATCCGCAGCAAACTTCTCCTAGCAAATCAACAGGCCAAGACCTTCCCCTTCAGTTCTCTTTTTACAGCTATTGGTAACAATCTTCAGGTGGATCCTCCACACCCAGACCGTGCTGATTCAGTTCAGCTGGGCGTTACAAGTTGACCATTAGTCAATCCACCACAGTGGGTTCAAATCCTCTTGTCACTTCCAGCTGTGTGACCTTGGCAAGAGACTTAACCTCTGTGTTGCACTTCCCTTATGTGTAAAATGGAAATACTGACAGAGAGGTCTTGAGGGATAAATCACAGAAGTGGTGGGCCAGGGATTTAGCTCAGTGGTTCCACTACCTGCCTCACAAGCAAAAGGTCACGAGTTCAATCCCTAGTACAAAAAAAAAAGAAAATAGTGCCTAGGAGTGGGAGTTCCCAGTGTGCTGGTCCTATTACTGCCCACTGCAAGTCCCTCTCTGCCACCGAGCCAGCCAGGGAGCACGGATGATGACTCCTCTGAGCCGACTCTCTCCGTGGCTCTGGGTTCTGCAGGCCCCCGTGGGAGTGCACCAGAGAGAAGTCCCCCAGAAGACCGGAACCCTGCCCAACAGGATGCAGCTCTGGAAGGTAGATGGCTCTCGGTGACTACCCACTGAAACCACACCTATCCCTGCTGGGTGACAGGAGCAGGAGGCTTGGCCAGGCTGAAGCTGAGTGGACTCTTGATTCTTCCACAGGCCCCCTGCTGCACAGTGTGGCGCTGGCCTCCTCGACCCACTGCTGGCTGCCTGGCCACTTCCTCTGGGAAACTGGCTAGTTTCGCCTGCATGTTGTGGTGAGGGTTGCAGGAGGCAGAGTGCGCACAGTGGCCAGTCCTGTGGCTGGTGGGGGCATCACTTGGTTGGATCAGGGGAGAGTGTGGCCTCCATGGCCAGGGCGGGGCATGGGAGGGTCGATTCCCACCCAGACCCCAGCAGCCAGCTGTGTCCCATGCCAGCCTGCTCTCCATATGCCACTGAGTCGAGACCCAAAGACACAGCAGACTACTGGCGGGGATAGCACCGTTTATTAAGAAAAATCAAGACAAAGACCCTTCTAGGACCTGAGGTCAGGTGTCCCAAAGCCACAATATGGGGACTGCTGACCACCAGGTCGGTCGTTGGGTTCCCAGGGGTGGGGCTGTCATCTCCCTTCCACTCCCCCCAGTCAGGGGTCTTGGCCTCCCCACTCTAAGGCACTGGCTCTTCCTGACCACCAGTTCCCCCAAGTCCCTGGGCCTTCACCTCCAGAAGAGTGGGGGATGTGGTCTGGTGTGGTGAGACCTCAGTGCTGGGTGTTCCAGGGAGGAGCTGGGGGGGTTTCCCTTGCAGCCCTGAGGGGGGACCCTGGACTGTGTGTGGGTGGTGGGAATGCAGAGGGAGGGAGTGGAGGTGGGAGGAGGCTGTGCCGCTGGGCAGAGGTGGGGGATTGGGATGGAGCTGGTGGGGGGAAGAGCAAGCTGCCTTCTGCTCCACAGGGGGCGCTATGGAGTTTTCCAGCCCAGGGTTGGGGGGGTAAGGGCAGGTGATACCTCCTGTTCACTTAGCTGGTGGGCACCAGGTGGTGAGCTGAGATGGTCCTCAGGAAGGAGGGCTGCCCAAGGGCTCCCAAAGTGGGTGGCCCAGTTCTTTGGGGGGTTCCGTCAGGGCATGAGGGGTTGGGATAGATCTGGGTCTACCCAGCCACCATGCCTAACCTCAGTTCTTGGTGGCTTTCTGAGGCAACAGACCCTCCCACCTGCCCTGCCCACAGGCCTTGGTGCTTTTCCCATGTGTGTGGGAAGCTGGTGTGCCCACCCTCCAGTCCAGCCCAGGGCAGTAGCAGCAAAGCATGGCATCGCTTCAGTTTCTTACAAAAAACTCATAATAATAATATTAATAATAATATACTCGACATTGTCAGGCTGGGCGTGGCCTGGGAGTCCATGGGAAGCTGGCAAGTGCCTATGAGGGGCAGGGGCGTGTGTTGGCTCCAGCCTGGGCACGGTGCTGCAGGTCTAGGGGTTGGGGCGGTGGTGCGCCAGGCCCAGCCGAGTGCAGCACTAGGTTCTTGATACAGCCTGTGATGCCTGAGGAGAACCTGCCTCTGGTCAGTGTGGCCACATCTGGGGCGCCACCTGTGGGCAGGGGAGTGAGAGCGCTGGAGGGTTCCAGAAGCCCAGGAGGCCAGCATTGCAGGACCACCGTGCCCTCCTTGCCCTTGGTGGGCTCCTCCCACCCCAGGCCAGCCCAAGACTTACCAATGTACACCCTGCCTTTGGTGTTGACTGCCACATTGGGGCCCGGGGACTGTCCGCTCACCAGCTCCTCGCCGTCAACCTGGATGGAGCCTCTCCGGCCCTCTCTGCAGTGTGGCTGGGTCAGGCCCCCTGCCTGGCCTGGATTCCCATCCTTCCAGCCCACCCATAAAACCCATCCCCTTGGCATGGAGACTCTGGACAGATGAGCCAGGCCCAGCCCCTTGCACACCCCCCAATCATGGGCCTCACCCTGCAAACCCAGCTCTGGTTTGACCAGGGAGCTCCCCAACTCCAGTTTCCTGTTCTCTCACAGAGCTCAGTGGCCACTTCCCTGCCTGTGATGGGGGCATCCTATCCCTCTGCAGGACTCTAGTCCTTTTTCCTAACGCCTGGCTGGGCTTGCTTACCGCAGCACTGCCACCCGGTGCCACTCGCCGTCATTGATAGGGTCCTCAGAGACAAGGTGGGCCTCCCCACTGCCCAACTGGTAGCTGGAGTAACAGAGGCCCATGAGTGCGAGCTGGTGCAGGACTGGTGGTATGGAGCGGCGAGGGGGCGAGGTGATATGTGACTGGGGGACTGGCAGGGGCAGCTTCCCATGGGAGGAGCCAGGGAGGGGGGAGGAGGGGCAGGGTGCCAGGACCCACCTGAAGACAAGGAGGCCATCCTGCAGTCCTAGGCTGATGAAGTCCTTTCCTCGGTTGGCCTCTCCCACCTCCTGCCAAGGAAGCACAGGGTCTTAGAGTCCCCAGCCTGCAGAGCTGAGGTCCCTGATGCTGTAGTACTGAGAGACCTTCCTCCCGCCCCATGGCCCTGGCCACCAGTGGGCCAGCCTCCTGCTGCAGGATCCCAAGACTCCACACCTGGTGCCCACTCACCACGCCCTGCCAGAGCAGCAAGCCGTTGGCCGTGCTGGTCCGAACCTCCAGCTCGATAGTCTCGGGCACTTCAGGCAGGCTGTGGGGGGTGGGGAGGGGGTGAGTGAGTGGACAGAGCTCTTGGACTCCTGTCCTCCCCCACCTGGACCTGTCTTACCTCCTGGAGAAGACTCGGCTGGGAAGGGCTAGGAAGCCATCATTGTGGAAATAGGCTCCGTACTGCCCGGGGGCATCTGTGGGCGGGGGTGGGTGAGGGTGAGACATTGTCTCGGCAGGTAGGTGCGGTCCCCAATGGGTTCCCTGGCCCCCACCTCCACTCCATTACAGGGGCCCTCAACCTGTGGTCCCTCAGTACTATCCCAAAGGGGCCACCAACAAACTCAAGGGGCCTTGAACTTGATGGGAAAACGTCACATCTATTTTCATTCACTCACTTCTCACTGACATTTAGCAGCTCCCTCACTTATGGCTGTTGGCAACCAGCCACAGCAGTAGCATCAGAGCCTGGAACTTTTCCCCTAATATTTGCCTAGCACACTGGAGTAGTTGCAAATATTTCAAAACACTGCTCATGCTTAATGACTTATTTACTGTGCTGATAAAGAAGCACATATATTAGGAGTCTACAAATACTTTGGTAACTTGTTATTCAGTCTAACTGGTTTCCTTTGAAATCCTCTGTATCTTATTTTATGGAGTTGCTTGGATCCATGTCCCTGTCTGCCATGTTTCGTTAGCTTTAGCTCTGAGAATCCCCAGCAAACTGGGCCAGCTGGTCACCTTGGTCCTTGGCAATCAGGTTCAGAGCTTCATGTGTTCCCTCTGCTTCATGGGACAGGAGGGGGAGACAGGCTCAACATAAGTTGCCCAAAACTGGGAAGCTGGGATCTCAACCTGGGCCTTTCAGCTCCAGTGTCCACACTGTGGCTGTACCATCCCCACTACCACCTGCTCACGACCCAGCCCACAGGCCAGCATGGCCACAGGAGGACTGGCAGCTGCAAGGGACACTCAACAACTTCCCACCAAACAATTCGAGTAACTGCTGACATTTACCCATTTACCATGTACCTGCTATGTGCCTATGCAGGGAGCTTCCAATTTAAGCTACATAACCCTATGAGTTAATTTTATTCAAAGTCTTAGGGATTAAAAAACGTTATACTTGGGCCGGGGATTTAGCTCAGTGGTTCCGCTGCCTGTCTTGCAAGCACAAGGTCCCGAGTTCAATCCCCGGCACCAAAAAAAAAAAAAAAAAGTTATACTTTTCTCCATTTAATGCATTGGAAAACTGAAGCACAGAGAGGTTAAGTGACTCACCCAGAGTCACAGTTAGTAGCAAGGCCCAGATTTGAATCCAGGCAGACTGGCTTCAGAGTCTATGCTCTTAACCACTATATCACAGCCTCTCCTATTAGTGACGAGAAGGATGATCTATAAAGGACTTTACACAGTAACTGTAAATGTTCAACAAACACTATTTTATTTACTTATTTTTTTGTGGTACTGGGGACTGAATCCCCAAGCCCTCACACATGCTAGACACTCTACAACTGGGCCCATCCTCAGTCCTTTTTGTGTATGTGTATGGTACTGGGAAGTGAACACAGAGCCTTTGCACTAAGCTACATCCCCAAGCTCTTAAAATAAATTTTTTTGGGGAGGGTTATGTGTCTGTATTTTTTTTTTTTTTTTTTTTGGTACCAGGGATCAAACTTGGGACCTTGCGAGGCAGGTAGCGGAACCACTGAGCTAAATCCCTGGCTCAACTTTCTCGTTTTATCTTTTTAATTTTTCCATTACTGGGGATTGAACCCAGAGCCATCACATTGAGGTAGATTTCCCAGTCATTAAATTTTTTTTTTTTTTAATTTTGAGACAGGGTCTAGCTAAGTTGGCCACATGGGGCTTGAACTTGTGAGCCTCCTGGTTCAGCCTTCCAGAGTGCTGGGATTATAGGACTATACCACCAAGCCCCATTTCACTTTTTGTTTTGTTTTGTTTTGAGACAAGGTCTCACTATGTAGTCCAGGCTGGCCTCAAACTTGTGGTGATACTCCTGCCTCAGCCTTCCGAGAGCTGGGATTACAAGGATATGCCGCCATACCAGCTTCACTTTATTTATTTATTTTTTGGTACCAGGAATTGAACTTGGGTTCTTGTGCTTGGGAGGCAGGCAGCAGCACCACTGAGCTAAATCCCCAGTCCTGTGTGTGTTTTTGTTTGGTACCGGGGGATCAAACTCGGGTCCTTGCACTTGCGCAGAAGGTGGTGAAACCACTGAGCTAAATCCCTGGCCCACCTGTGTGTGTGTTTTTGAGACAGGGTCTCACTATGCAGTTCAGGTTGGCCTTGAACTATGTTGCCCAGCCTAGCCTTGAACTCATGGCAATCCTCCTGCCTCAGCCTCCTGAGAGCTGGGATTACAGGCATGCGCCACCATGCCTGGCATCTTTATTTTTACAAAGACAGCAGAATCCTTGAGAGTGAGGGTCCTGCTTATTCATGTTATATTTTCTGCTCCCAGGCAAAACTGAGCACACAATAGGTGTTTGTTAATTGTATAATTACAGAAGAGGAGAGTGAGGTCAGGGTGGTTCAAAGAGCTGCTCAAGGTCACCTTGCCAGTAAACCTGAGGCAGGTCCCAGCTTTGTACGTGGCTTTTCTTTCTTCTGTATCCAGCAAGCCCCTCACCTAGGCCTTTTTGCTTAGAGGCTGGAGTGGAAGTGTGAGTAATCAGAAGAGAAGGCTGACAGGCTAAGGCCAAGGAGGAGATAAGCCCACAGGGCTGCCCTGGCTGGCCACAGGGCCACAGCAGGTACATACCGTTGCCCCCACTGCCTTCAAGATGCCAACTGGACTCCACTGTGTCATGTCCAGACCCTGTGGGGGAGGGTGGGTCCAGTTGGTTGATGAAGATCCCCAGGGGAACTTGTCCAGCCCCAGGGACCCCCTGGGAGGTGAAAGGAAAGCAGGCCTGGATACCTTGTTGGCAGTGTGAGCCAGAGAAGCCAGGCGGGCAGAGGCACTGGGTGCCTTGGCAGGTGCCCCCATGCAGGCAGGGCTCACGGAGCTGGCAGGGGTTTTCCTCATGCTCACAGAGGTCTCCTATAGGCCAGGGCAGAGATGAGTGGGTGGGCAGGGGCTGGAGGTACCACCAACCACTGTGCCCTCCTGGAGTACCAGGCCAGCTCGAACCTTTGAAGCCATCTCGACATAGGCACTGGAACTCATACTCGCCAGCGGGCATGCATGTGGCACCATTGTGGCATGGCTGGCGCTCGCAGGGGGAGTTGTCATAGCACTGCCCAATTCCCTGGCTGCCCAGGAAGCTGTAGGTGAGGTCCAGTCGCTTGCCATTCACAGACACCTGTGGGCACAGGGACACCAAGGAGCTAAAGGAATGCCAGAGGTAGAGGCACAGTGTGCCAGCAGAGAAGAATGTGGTGGGGTTGGGGTGCCTGGGTGGTGAGAGAGATCCTCAGTGTGGGAGGGGGATGCAGAAGTTGAGTGCCTACTGTGTGCCAGCCCTCAGTACACCCTGCCCAGGAGTGGCTAACATTTGCACTTTACAGAGAGGAAACAGGCTCGGTCAGGAGGTGGGGATCCCAGGCCAGGTGAGTGTCAGGCAGCGTTGGTTTGACCACAGCCCCCTCTGGTCCCCTGGAGGCTGCTTCTCACCTCACCCACGCAGCCACGGAAGTGAGCGCTCACGTTGGTGGCCGGGGACAGTGGCACGGAGGGCTCCACGCCTCCCAGGTAGAGGAGGGTGTGCAGGTTGAGGCCCTGGCTCTTGCCTGGCGAGGAGCGCAGCACTGGGCGGCCCCCATTTACCCGCAAGCTGCCGTCCTTATTCAGGCGCTCTGCAGACACACGGTGCCAGCGGCCCAGAGCCAGAGGCTCGGGGCTCCGCAGGACAGCCAGCCCTGAGGGGATACCAGGCAGGGTTAGGTACCAAGGGGAACCTGGCCCTGAACCCTCCCCTAGGTATGTGAGCACACAGGGAACTTCCCCAGTGAGGGACCCATGGCCAAGGGTTTGCTCAGTCACACAGGGACGGTGTGGGAACAAGGGCTTCAGGTGTGTGGCTGCTGGATTTGTCCCTTTGAGCCTCCTTGGGCGTGGAGAGCCAAAGGGGGCACAGCTGGGCACCCAGAGAACCATGTGCCCCTGGTGCCCAGTGCCTACCTGACCCCAGCTCATAGCGGAACTCCAGGTGGCCACTGAGCATCGCCAAGGACACGAAATCCTCCACAGGCCCGATCCTCCCCCCGCTGAACAGCAGGATCCCATCTGGCGCCAGGGGCTTGAACTCCATGTCCAGCCGTAGCTCGTGGTGTGTGTTGGTGAGGGCAGGGAGTGCCAGGTAAGAGCCAGCGCCCGACATGGATGGGGCAGTCACTGTCACACCTGCAGCAGCCACAGCTCAGCCAGGGGCAGTGGGGCCAAGGGGTTCTGGGCAGGACCCAGCTACTCGGTTTTCCCTGAGACCCTTGCCCACCTCACTCCCCATTTCAGAGGCTTGGTACCAGCTGGGTGCCAGCTGTTGCTGGCCAGGAGCCCCAGGCCTGGCTCTGCAGATCAGGCTGTGAGCACCTCTAGCCTGGGGGGCCTCCCTGGGGGCCCTCACATAAGGGATTCAGGCTGGCAGCAGACAGGTGTTTTTGAGATTTTAGGGCTTCAAGATAAATTTATCACCTGCAGGGTCCAACATGGCCTCTGAGTGCCCTGGCCACCATCCCCAACTGTCACTGAGACCCTAGGGGTCATACCTGACTCTACTTACCTTCCTCACACCTCACCCCTGAGCGGCCCAGGTGGCAGCGGCAGGTGTAGCCTCGACCATCGGGCCGGTTCACACAGGTGGCGTCGGGCCCGCAGGCCTCTGGGGGCACAGGGGCCAGTGAGAAGGACACTGATGTGACTTGGGAGGAGGTGAATGTGGATGCCTACGCCCTGCCCATTGCAGATGGCCATTAGGGCCAGGCCAGCCTAGGAGGGCTACTGGGAGGAGCAGAGAGCCAGGCATGGGACAGCCAGGGGCATGAAGAGTGACCATATGTCTGCTATTGCTTACGATGCACCTGGGCAGAGTATGGGCTGAGGGGCACCTGGGTAGAAGATGGGAAGGTGGCAGGGACCCAAGGGGCAGTGCCTGGGCTGGGGTGAGAGCCTGGCTGGCCATGGTGGGGGAGCTTCCAGTCCTTGGGTAAGAGTGACGGAGTGTGGAAGGACCCCAGCCACTGCAGGGGGTGACACACGAGAGAGCAACACCTAGGGAGAGTGACTGGGGGGAGGGTCACACCTGGGTGGCAGTGCAGGGCCTGCGAGTGCTCACAGCGGCTCCCAGTGAAGCCAGATGGACAGACGCACACATAGCTGCTGCTCTCTGAGTCATGGCACTGGCCTCCATTCTGCAAAGCAGCCACCAGAGGTCAGGCCAAGGACACCCAGCCCAGCCCCTCCTCCAAGGCCAGCCACGGCTCAGGTGGCTGGGTGTGTGGGCTGGGGGCCACCTGGCATGGCAGGTCCCGGCAGGTGGGGCAGTGGGAGATGCCATGTGCCGTGAGGTTGAGGTCATGGAAGATGATCTCCTCGCCCTGGATGCGCAGCTCCCGGACACAGCCTGGAGAGCAGGTGGGCAGGATGAGCAGGGGCCAGAGGTGTGAGGAGCTTGTCAGCCCAGCCCACACCCGTGCCCCGCAGTGTCTGCCCAGCTTGGCCTGGGGGAGGTGGGGACAGGCTCACCTATGAAGCCACTGCTCAGCCCTGCCTTGGGGATAGTGCCATAGTCGGGGTAGCCACCCAGGTATAGCTCCTCATTCAGGTCCAGGCCCTGGAACTTGCCCTGGGGAGGTTGGAGGGAGGTCAGGAATGGCAGACAGGTGGGGCAGGGCCGGGCTGGGGGTAGGAATAAGGGACAGGGTCGAGTCTCACCTGGGAGGTCCCATTCACTGGGGCCAGGTTACCCACGATCAGGGAGCCCTGGGTGAGGTTGCGCAGCAGGGTTATGGTGTGGAACTGGCCTAGGGCCAGTGGTGTGGGGTGGCGGATGGTGGCCATGCCAGAGCCTGCATCAAACCTGCTCCATGGGGCAGCACAGGGGTAGAAGAGGGTGAATAGAAGTTGTAATATGGCCATGGAGTGGCCCAGCCTGGGTGATGGGGTGCCAGAGGAAGGATGTCACGATGTCCAGTTCCTGTTCCTGCCCTGTTCTGCCCCATCACACACCCAAGTGCAGCCCATCCCCGCCTCTTCCCTAGGTCTTCCCTCCCTGCCCCTCTCCCTGGGAGCTGTTCCACACTAGCCCATGGGGCTGAAAGATCCTGGGCTCTAGGGTGGTGCCACCTGGCACCTGGCTCTACTGCTCCTCAGTTCCCCTCTCTCTGAGATGACCTTGCTTTCCTTTGTTTATGGGTTGAAGCTCCACCTGCAGTGCACAATTCCACAAGGCCAGAAGTTGACCCATTTTGTTTATGTCTATGTCAGTGCCCAGCATATGGTAGCCATGTGTTGAATGAACGAATGAATGAATCCTCGCCTGCAGCAGCCCCAGGCCTTTGGTACCTCCCTCCTCTGCCTGGCCTACCGTACCATGTCTACTCTAGCAGGCTGGATAGTCAGGGTGACCTCCTTCCTCTATAATCGCCTTTGTACAACTCAGCCCAGGGTAATGTATCCTGGCTAATGTCTTGGGTCCAGTCCCCCACCTGTCCTTCTCCTGCAGATAGAGAAGTTGAGGGGCTCACCGGAACTCGGGCCTCCCGCCCACGAGACCAAAGGAGATGAAGTCAGGCTGCCTGTTGGCCAGGTTGGTGCGGCTCCCTGGGCCCCGCTTCTGCCCATTGTACAGCAGCATCCCTGGGTGGGCACAGCTCAGTGAGAGCCCCCTCCAGCCACAGGCTCCCTGTTACCCCCACCCTTTGAATGAGTCAGGCTCTTGAGTCTTTCTGTTTCAACTCTGGTCCCTCCCTGGGGCGCACCTTAGGTGGCCAGGGACTTCTCCTGATCTCAGGGACCTTGCTGAGAGCCCTGAGACAGAGACAGAAGCGGCTTCATGCACACGCTGGGGTCTACCTGAAGGAGGCCAGGCAGGTGGAGACTCACCCGAGTAGAGAAGGAGGCCTGGACAGTGAAAGCCAGAGAGCCGTAAGAGATCAGAGAGAGAAAGAGAAGAGGAAAGGGTGAGAGGTGGCAGAAGGAGGAGGGAGGGAGCAGCCAAGACCAGGAGAGGAAGATGGGACAGAGGTACCACAGCAGAGGCAGCAGGGAAGGCAGGCTGTCACCCAGGTGGGATGAGAACAGGCAGGAGAGAGGAAGTGGGAGGCCCCAGATCTGTATGCTCCTGGACAAGGAGGGCGAGGGTGCTGGGCAGGACAGGGGCTGCTGGGCTCTTACACAGTGGCAGGTCCTCCACAAGTCCTCCCTCCCCAGCCCCTGCTCACCGTCAGCTGAGTCTGGCCGGAAGGTGATCTTGATTTCAAATTTCCTGTAGGCATCCTTGATGGTGGGCAGTGGCAGGAAGGAATGTGGGGTCTGGGTGAAGTAGGGCACCACTCGCTCTGCCAGCAGAGAGTACCGTTAGGGAGGGTGCCCAGTGAAGAGTGGTGGGCACTGCCAATTCAAGGCTGGGCGTAGTCCTACCTGGCACTTGCAGATGGGCAAAGGCCTTGACCTTGCCCTGCCGGTTGGTGGCAGTGCAGACGTAGGTGCCTGCATCCTGTGGCCGGACCGAGGGCAGCATCAGCATGTTGTTCTCCAGGCGGCTTTCAGGGGGCAGGTCGCCATCCAGCTGCAAACACCAGTACTGAGGCCCTGGCCTCGGCCCCACTTCCCACAGGGCCTGCCGCCCATCCCTGCCTTGGCCAGATTTCAAACACTGCATTTGCTGTGCCAGGTCCTGGTTCCCTTTGAAGCACTTACCTTGCTCCAGGTGATGTCAGGAGTTGGGTAGCCCGAGGCCATGCAGGGGAAGACAGCTGCAGATCCAGCAGGCACTCGGACCTCTGGGGGTGTTGAGATCTGGGGCAAGGCTGAGAAGGGAGGAGACACAGGCCATCAGCGTGATCACAGCTGCCGCCACCTAGCCTGTGCCCTGACTCCAATCCTCACATCCTCACGCTGCCCCTGTGGCCCGAGTTACAGACAAGGGACCTGTAGCTGCTTACTCCTGATTACAGAGAAGGGACAGGCCAGAGTCAGGGCTTAGGGACAGGGCCACCCACAGCCCCAAACCTCTGCAATATGCCTGGCCATGAAACTGTACAGCCCTCTGGGGACCAGAGAAGACAGAACTAAGGTAGTGTAGGAGTGTAGGTGGGTAGGTTTGGGGCCAGTCACAGGGTTTGGGGCAAAAAAGAACTGTCTTCAAAGGAGTGTTCATGCCCGCCCTGTGCCTGCTGTCCTTGCTTTTTTTTTTTTTGTCCTTGTTTTATGTTGTGGTTTTTTTTTGGGGGGGGGGGTTGGTACCAGAGATTGAACACAGGCCCCTGTGGCTGCAAGGCAGGTGGTGGAATCAGTGAGCCAAACCCCTGGCCCTCAGGCTCTTTTAATTTTGAGAGAGTCTTGCTAATTTGCCCAGGCTGGCTTTAAACTTGCAATCTTGCCTCAGCCTCCCCAGTGGCTGGGATTGAAAGCAGAGGACTCACTTTTACCCCTCGATGCCACCATCTGCTATAAAACCTGGCCTTTAAGTACACATAACTCAGGGCCCCCAACATAGCAGAAAGGAAGAAAAAAGCAGCCCATGGAAGAGAAGGCAGCATGAGAAGCCCCTGCCTGGGTCCATGTCCCCTACAAGGTCCTTGGTGGCCTTCACCTTGCACGAGCAGCAGCACGTGGGACTGGGTGGTGCCAGCAGTGTTGGTGGCTGTGCAGCGGTACTGTCCTGCATCGGCCAGCTCCACATGAGCAATCCTGATAACACTTCCACTCTGCACAATGCCAGGCCGAAGGCGCCCTCCAACTTTGCTCCACGTCACCTGAGGCTTGGGGTCACCCAGCGCCAGGCACTCAAACTCGATGGAATGGCCGACCACCACGGTCTGCACGGAGGTGCGGATGTTGATGAGCACGGAGGGCAGCGCTGGGGAGGAGGTGGCAGGAAGTCAGCCTGGCCGGGAGGCCAATGATGCCCGAAAAGGGAGCCCTGGGCTTTCATCTGTTTTAGGCTTTTTATTTTTTGGTACCAGGGATTTTTGGTGATACTGGGGAATGAACCCAGGGCCTTTACCCTGAGCTACATCCCCAGCCCTCTTTTCACTTTTTGAAATAGGATCTTGCTGAATTGCTAAATTGCCCAGGCTGGATTCTCCTGCCTCAGCCTACCAATAATTACAGACATGTGACAACACACCTGGTCACTTGGGGGGTTTTCTGGGGAAATATGGTTGGAGCCCTGCACCCTTTTCCCTTCTCATCTCTGCCCCGTCTCTTAGCAGAGGCCTAAGCCACACCCCTACCTTGGACAATCAGCCGGGCACTGGCCTGGGCCTGTCCCCAAGGTCCATGTGCCCGGCAAACATACATCCCTTGACAGCTCTGGTCTAAATTCTGGAGTCTGTAAAGAAAAATGAATGAGATCAGGGAGTGAGACTGATTGAGAATGCTTTGCAATTACGAGGGAGTTACCAGCAACACAGGTCAGTACCCAGGGCCAGCTTCAGGCCTCCTGTAGTGACCGCTGAGGCAGGCAGGTGGGTGGGGTGGGTGCTACACCCATTTCAGACAAAGAGACCCACTGCTCTAGAGCTCAAGGTCACAGTTCCCAAGTCACAGAGCTACTGTCTTTCTTCCCCTTTTACAGGCTCAAGAAAGAACTAAGTGTGTGTGAGAACCAGGCCTGTATTACACGTGGAGGCTCAGGGAGGTCAAGTGACCTACCCAAGGACTTCACTTCAGGCCCAGCCCCATGTGAGCCATGGGCTGTGGTGCCCAGGGCAGTCCTGCCCACCCCTACCCCCCCATCACTCACCGGAGCACCCCGTCCTGCACGCTGTGGCCAGGAGGCAGCTGACCCCCTTCCTTGAACCAACGGAGCTGGGTGCCCCGGTCACTGGGCACGGCACAGTGGAACTCGGCGTTGGCCCCGATGCTCTTGGTCTCCAGCTGTGGAGTGACCTGCACGGTGGGCGTGGCTTCTGCTGGGCCATGGGTATCAGGGAGAGAGCTGAAGGGGCCTGCGGAGACATGTGTGAGGTTCTGGGGATGTTCTCTTTTGTTCTCTCTTTGAGGCAGGGTCTTTGCCTATGTTGCCCACGCTAGTCTGGAACTCCTAGCCTCAAGTGAGCCTCCTGTCTCTGTCTCCTGAGCAGCTTGGACATGCGTGTGACACTGCACCTGGCTTCTAAGCTTCCGCGTCATGTCCCTGACAGCCCCGCCATCCCAGGACCTAGGAAAGCATCATCCAGTATTCAAAGGGTGTACTCTCGGTGGCCTCTTATTTGCTCCTTGTGTGGTCACTCAACCAACACACATGAGGGCCTGTGTGGCACGGAGCTCCTTCCGCAGCTCCCAGCCTTGGGAGTCGAGGCATGAGAAGTGGCCAAGACAGGAGCAGAAACAAGTAGGATAGCAAAGGGGATTCTGGCTGTGGTCCAAAATGAGAGAATGCAGGGCTGGGGATTTTAGCCCAGTGATTCTGCCGCCTGCCTCGCAATTGCAAGGTCCCAACTTCGATCCCCCATACCAAAAACAAAACAAAACAAAACAAAACAAAAGAGAATGCAGAGACTTGGTCATGGTGGCCCGCCCCTCCGTGCTGGGATGGCAAGAGGGTTGAACCAACGCCCCCATGAGCTGCAGGCTTTACCCATGTATCTTTGTTTTTTTGCAGTACTAGGGACTCAACTCAGAGGCTCAGCATTGAGCTACATCTCCAGTCCTTTTTAATTTTTAAATTTTGAGACAGGGTCACTAAGTCGCTGAGCTGTTCAAGCTGGGCTTGAATTTGCAATCCCCTTGCCTCAGCCTGTCACAGCGCTGGAATTATAGCCTTGGGCCACCACCTCTAGCTCATGTGTTTTTCTAAGCAAACTATGAGGAGGCATTTTCTCTCTACAGAAGAAGAAACTGAGGCTCAAGGTTAAAGGACTCGGCCAAAGTTGTATAACTAGGCCAGAGTCCAGGATGTTGACCAGTGGGTTTCATGTTTTGCTCCTTCTAGGAATTTCAGGAATTCTTTGCAGGCAGCCATGGAGATGCTGGATCCTTTAGCAACCCACTTAAGACATGGGCATGGTAGGGGTGGGCCTGTCGCTCATTCATTAGTATGTTCCTGTCAAGCATGTACTCTGCCTGTCCTGGCCCCGATGCAGGACAAGCCCAGGGCTGCTGGGATGACTGAGTGCAGGTCCTGCCTGGGTGTCCTTGCTGACTGCCTTGTGAGGCAGCCCAGGTGTTTATGTGAACACAGTAGTTTCCTCTGGCAGCACAAGATCAGTGTCAATGGCAGGAAACAGTAATGAGAGCTGGAGAGGCTGGGAACAGCAATCAAGGATCTTCTGAGAGGAGGCCAGCCCACCTCAGGCCTTGGAGAGTAGGGAGAAGATGGCATTTCGGGTGGGACAGTGCAGGGGAGGCCTTTACCCTGCAAGTGTGGGTCCCTCAGTGCCTATGGTGAGGTCACTGAAGGGCCCGGAAGAAAGTTGACCCCTCTGCCCACGCTGAGCCCAGCTGCTTACCTTGGACAAGCACCTGGGCGAAGGCCTCAGCTGATCCCACCTTGTTGGTGACCTGGCAGAGGTAGCGGCCAGAGTCCTCAGGGCTGGCGGGCTCCAGGTGCAGCAGCTGGTTTCTGGTGGTCACCCTTCCAGGAAGGCTGCCGCCCACCCGACTCCACTGGAAGGTGAGCGGGGGTGTGCCGTGAGCCAGGCACTGCAGCTGCACCAGCTCCCCAGCCTGCACTGACACGTGCTCCGGAACTACGGTGGCGTACGGTGGGCCTGGGGTGGGGGGGAGACACAGATGTTAGGGTGGGGGAGGACAGAGGTCAGGATGGCAGTGGGTAGCTGGACCTCCATGCAGAGCAGAGACGGAAGCCCAAGGAGAGGGGATGAGTGCCTTACTCTCCACGTGCAGGATGATGGTGGCCTCAGCATGCCCAGTGGGGCTGGTGGCATTGCAGATGTACTGGCCTGAGTCCTGCTGGGCTACTCGGGGGATGATGAGTGTGTTCCCTTCCTGCCGGTGCTGCCAGGGCAGTGGGGAGCGCAGCTTGGACCAGTGAATGGTGGGCAGGGGACTGCCTGTGAGGTAGAGCAGATGACAGCACTGGGCACAAGGCTGCCTCAGAGGGTAGGGAGGCAGGGAGGACCCTGGGTGATCTGTCCCTCCGTGAGGGCTACTAAGTGGGTGGTTCCCAGACACGACATCTCCAGACACTGTGTCTACAATCCAAGCCCCATGGCACCACAGCTCTGCCAGCCTGTTGCCCGCCCCTGTTCACACCTGTGGCTGAGCAGCTCAGCGTGGCCGTTTGTCCAGCCTCCACAGTCAGCTCGACTTCTTCAACTTGGACCTGGGGGGCACCTGGGACTGCAGTGCCAGTGTCCACAGTCACTTCCACCCGCTTCTGTGCTGTGCCCAGGGCATTCTGGGCTAGGCACGCATAGATGCCCGTGTCAGATGGTTTAGCTGATGAAATCTAGGAGCAAGTGAGGAGAGACTGCTTACGTGGGTGCTGGGCCAGGGCCTCTGACACTGGCCTTCCCTTTGTTTTTGGCTTTCTTGTGTGGATGCTGTGGGACCCACCTTCATGCCACCCCAGTAGTCATCCATCTACTTGGCCATCAAGCCACCCCCATTCCTCTTCCTACCCACCCATCTTTGTGTCCATTCTTCTTTTTCTTCTTTTTTGCTCTCTCCTATTTTCTTTTTTTTTTTCGTACTGGGGATCGAACTCAGGACTTTGCATTTGCGAGGCAGGCAGCAAAACCACTGAGCTAAATCCCCAGCTCCTATCTTCTGATTTACTCATCACCCACCTATCCCATCCCTCCTGTCCACTCTCCACCCACTCATCTTCCACCTCCCGCCCCCTCCTCCAAGTGCCTGCTCAGGGCGAGGTCCTGGACAGGTGGACATGGAGGAGAAAAGGCCTGACCTCACCTTCAGCACCGCATGGCTGTTCACGTGCCCATATGTCCGAGGCTCCATCCTTGCAGGGCTGCCCATCCGGGTCCAGTGGACAGAGGAGCGGGGCTCCCCACGACTAATACATTCCAGGGTGATGTCCTTTCCTGCTTTCACCCGCACGGGTCCCTCAGGGAGCACGGACACTGTTGGAGGCCCTGCCCAGAACAGCCACAGGTTGACTCACTGGAAGGTCTTGCCAGTCATGCGCACATCACAGGCCCCAGCTGAGCCACAGGAAACTAAGGCTCAGAGAGGAGAATATCCAAGATGGAAGTAGTGGCAGAGGCAGTAGCTAAACAGAGCTGGGAATCAGGGCTGGAAATGGAAATGCAGAGCTACAAGTCCACACTTCCTCACCTTGCACGCTGAGGTTCACAACACTCTGGGCCACACCATAGGCGTTGGAGGCCACGCAGCGGTAGGCCCCATGGTTGCTTGGCCGGGTGCCCACGATGGTGATGATGGAGCCGTTGGGGCTGATGCGGACGTTGTCTGGGGGTTTCATGGGGAAGAGGAGGTCAGTAGGGTCAACCTTGCCCTACTCTTGCCTTGGTGCTGCTAGCTGGCAGCTGCTGCCCCATGGCCTTGACTCTTTGGGCCTGGGTATGTGACACGGAGTCAGAGATGGCAGAAGAGCCTCAGGGACTCCTGGACCCAGCCCTTCACCAGGTAGATGGATTTGTGCCTTGCCCAGGGCCATGAGTGAATCCAACAGGAGTTCCTCATGCTCAGTGCCTCTTGCCTGTCCACCTGTTATCACCACCCCACCACTCACCCTCCAGTTCCTGGTTCCGGGTCTTCCACTCTAGGCTAATGGGCAGTGCCCCCTCATGGATGAGGCACTTGAAGCTGGCGTCCTGGCCCTGGTGCACTGTGCTGCTGGGTGGGTCAATGGAGATGACAGGGGTGCGGAGGCCTGGAGCCAGAGGGGAGGGCCCACTCAGTAGGGGCAGTTGGCCTCCTGGGGAGGCCCTGCATGTGCTCCAGGGTCCTCCTCTCTGCTCCCCACCACTGGTGCCCCCCCACTCACGGTAGGAAGACCCAGAGCTGGGGGTGACTGTGACCGTGAAGAAGGCCTCCTGCTCTGAGCCTGAGCCACCAGCCACGCGGCAGACGTATTCTCCGGAGTCAGCAGGGGACATGTGGTGGAGCCGCAGCCGGGAGCCATGGGTCTGTCAGGGAGAGGGAAGCATGAGGCCAGGGCACCCATGACAGGGCAAGTCCCATTTTTTCAGGGGTCCTAGCATAGGAGTGGGAAGAAGCTTCATTCGAAGATCCCAGAAGTTCAATGGGCTAACTTTACAGAGGGGGAAACTGAGGCTCAAGAGATGACTGCAGCAGGGCTGGGAGAAAAGCCCGACAGGTGTCTTGTCCTCACAGTCCCCACGCAGGCTGGAATCTCTTGAGGTTTGGGGGCAGAAAGCAAATACAGGTTGGACCTTGCCTGCCCTGGTGCCCCTACCTGGTGCTGGGCAGGCAGGCTGCCCCCGCGCTTGTGCCATGTGACCTGGGCATGGGCCTGCCCAGATACCACGCAGTTCAGGTCCACAGTCTGCCCTTCGGCCACATGGGAGGAGGTGGCCTCGATGTAGATGGGCTGAGCCAGTCCTGGGGCTGTAGACAAGGGCTAGGTGAGAGGCAGGCTCCTAGGGACCCCAGCCATGTCACCAGGCAGGCTGGTCCTCCTGGAGGTACTGAGGCCTGAGTGACTGACCTAAGGTACAGGACCTAAGAGGATCTCCCTTCCCTGGGAACCAAGATGGGCTGAGACCCTGGTCTCCCACTGGCTGCAGGGAAGGGCTGGAGGACTGCCAGAGCCCAGGGATCCAGAAACCACAGATCAGAGCTCTGCCACAGTCATATCTGGGAAGACCTGGGTGGACTCAATGCTCAACCATAGGATCCCCCTGCCAAAGAAGGGCAGGGAAGAGCACGGCCAGCAGGGCCCCAGCCTGTGCCTAACATCATCCGCAGCTCTTTGCCACTCACCAGGAATGGGGCCTGGGGTAGAGGCCTCAATTGTGACCAGGACAGAAGCTTCCAGGGTGCCTGAGCTGCCAGTCACTTGGCAGGAGTACTCGCCAGAGTCGGCTGGGGACACGTGGTTCAGCCTCAGCAGGGGCCCGTGGACCTGGCCAAGGTGGGTAAGGGTTGAGAGGGGGCTCTAGCTCAGGCCTCCTGATGCCCACACTCCCTGGTACCCGTACCCTGGCTGCCGTGCAGTTTAGCAGGCTGCATCCTGTTCAAGGTGATCCCCTTTGACATTAGACAGCATGAAGTATATGGTTAATATGACATTCTTGCCCACAGGAGAAAGTCAAAGGTCTTGAGTAAGTGGTGTTCTTTTCTCCTTTGCACCAAGGTGCTGCGGAGCTGGTGGTGGCCTTGCTGTGCCCAGCCTGTTCTCAACCTCTGACCCCAGTGACGAGCTACAATGTTTCCCAAACCATCTGAGACCACCTTCCCTCGGTCTGGATTTGGGCAGGATGGCTGGGAAGGAGGGGTGCATCTTGCTTCTTCCCCGGCCCATACCTGGTGCCGGGCAGGCAGGCTGCCCCTGCGCTTGTGCCATGTGACCTGGGCGTGGGCCTGCCCAGGCACCACACAGTTCAGATCGAGGGTCTGCCCTTCGGCCACTTGAGAGGAGGACATCTCTATGCGGATAGGTGGGGCTCCACCTGTGGCTGGGGCACAGCAAGGGGTCAGTGAGCGGGGATGCCCCACACCCCTGGGTGCCCAGCCCTTCCTCCAGGTGCCCTTATGTGCAGACCAGAGGCCACCAGTGAGTGGCATCTATCCATTCCCCACTCAGTACTCAGGCCTGGGGCAGCTAGGCTAGCCTGGAGGTGGAAGCCCCTCCATACATTCACTAACATTTCCTAAGCTCCAAGAGTGCACGGCTAAGAATCCAGATTGTGGAGTCAGAGTGCCTGGATCAGCCATTTATTAGCTATCTGACTTTTGGAAAACATCACCTCTTTGTGCCTCGGTTTCCTCACCTGTAAAACAACTGTAAGAACCTCAAAGGGCAACTGTGAGGATGAAATGAGTTCTGCGTGAATGTGTTCTAACATGGCTGCTGCCACAGCATAGCTCCCACATCATTAATTACTTGTACATTTTCCTTTCAACTGATTCACATTAAAAAATATGAGATATTGAGCCCCATTATAGGATATGATTTCCATGAAATTGTGGCAGGTTTGATGTTATATCTTTTTCCTTAATCCACCTCTAGGACCAATAAAGATGTTTCCCAAGGCACCACCTAGTCACTTGGTAATACCCTTGGGGACACAGGTCCAGGCTTCAGGGAACTTGCTACTGACTCCATAGATAGTAGGGGCAAGAGCTATACTGTACCCCTTTACAGTTAAAGACAGTGAGATGTGGAAAGAGGAAGTCCTTGTGCAACATCTCTGAGGGGACACGGAGCTGGAGCTCAAGCCAGCAGATGCCAGACTCTAAGCCTTGTACTTGGGCCCTTGAGTGGACAGGAACCACCCTCCCAGCTGGGCCCTTCCTCTTGGGATGGTGAGGGTGGGCAGGGGTCTGGGATTAGAGGGGCAGATGACTCCAGGTGCCAAACAGCATTTCCTTTGCCAAACAGCTCTGTCTGCCACTACCTGTTCTCCCTCTCCAGCCTCCCAGCCCCACGCAGGACTCTCACCTGGGACGTGGACAGTGTTAGAGCCAGAGGCCTCGATGGTGACCAAGACTGAGGCCTCCTGGGGACCAGAGCTGCCCAGCACGCGGCACACGTACTCGCCCGAGTCAGCTGGGGATACCTGGTACAGCCGCAGCCTGGAGCCATGGGCCTGAGTAGGGCAGGACAGGAAGACAGAGGGCAGTGTCAGGGGCCAATCTCACTCCTTGCAGGCTTGGGGCCTGCAAGAGACTCCGACCTCTGACCTAGGTGGGCATAGCAGGCCAGGGCCCAGCCACAGCAGCCCTCCCACCATCTCCTGCCACCCATACCTGATGATGAGTGGGCAGGCTGCCCCTGCGCCTGTGCCACGTGACCTGGGCATGGGCCTGCCCAGGCACCACACAGTTCAGATCCAGGGTCTGCCCTTCAGCTACATGTGAAGATGATGATTCAATTCGGATGGGCCCAGCACTGCTGGGAGCTACGGACACAGAGGAGCAGGTCAGGGCTTGGACATATTAAGATTTGGGAGTAGGGTCGGGGATTTAGCTTAGTGGTTCCACCACCTGCTGTGCAAACGCAAGGACCCGAGTTTGATCCCTGGTACCAAAAAGAAAAAGATTTGGGAGCAGAGGGCCGGGGATTTAGCTCAGTGGTTCCGCTACCTGCCTTGCAAGCGCAAGGGCCTGAGTTCGATCCCCGGTACCAAAAAAAAAGATTTGGGAGCAGAGTTGTGGGATGTTCAGTCACAGAAAACCCCAGGCCCCAGGAACAGTCACAGTTAACACTTATTAAGCATGCACAGTGCGACTTGCAGTGTTTTAACTACCTTATGCGTGTTAACTCATCTAACTCTCACAAATTCACACATTTCCTGTGATAACAGAAATGCCCTTTTATGTGCATTTTCAAGACAATGGCAGCAGCCACATGGCAATAGAGCACTTGACAGGTTGGAAATGGAAATTTTTATTTTATTATTATTATTTTTTGAGACAAAGTCTTTTTTTTTTTTTTGGTACCGGGGATCGAGCTCAGGACCTTGAGCTTTCAAGGCAGGCACCGGAACCACTGAGCTAAATCCCCGGCCTGAGACAAAGCCTTGCTATGTAGTTTAGGCTGGTCTTAAATTCACTATGTAGCCCAGGCTGGCCTAGAACTTGTGGAGATCCTCCTGCCTCAGCCTCCCTAGTGCTGGAATTACAAGCATGTGCCACCACACCTGGCAGAAATAGAATTTTAAATCTTATTTAATTTTAACTCCTACACCTGGCTAATGACACCATGCGACTGTGCAGATCTACGAGATCAGAATAATCAACATCCCCATTTTATTGATTGGGAGACCGAGGCCAAGAGGTAAAAGTAACTGGCCCAGTCTCTTGGTGCAGAGCCCCTGCCCTGATCACCACCCCTGTCTGAAGACTAACTCAAAAGCTCCTTCTCGGACCTGGGATTGAGCTCAGTGGTTCCGCTGTCTGCCTTGCAAGAGGAAGGACCAGAGTTTGATCCCTGGTACCAAAAAACCCAAAAAACAAACACAGGCCCCTTCTCCTCGGGAACACTAGTTATCTGGGTCTCCTTGGCCCTTTCCTGGGAGAAGAGTCTTTGTCAAACTCACCGGAGGGGCTGCTGGTGCTGGGAGAGACGGAGACCACGATGGAGGCCTCCTGGGCGTCGATGTTGTTGTTGGCCCGACACACATACTCGCCGGAGTCAGCCACGGACAGCTGGTGCAGCCGCAGGTGGGAGCCGTGGGCCTGGGGGGCAGGGAGGAGAGGAAGCTGGGCCACTGGGGCCACTGGGTCCCCACAGCTGGGGTGTGCTGAATGTCCTGGGTGTGACAAGGAGCCCTGGCCAGTCCCTGTGTGCTCACCCCAGGACAGCAGGTTCCCTGCGCCCGAGGCGCCAGTCAGTACCTGGTGTCTGACGGGCAGGCTGCCCCCACGCTTGTACCATGTAATGGTAGCCTGGGCCTGCCCGGCAAGCATGCAGTTCAGATCCAGGGTCTGCCCTTCCACCACTGTGGGGGACGAGGACTCGATCCTGATTGGTGGGGAGACGCTGGGCACTGGGGACAGGCGGTAGACAATGCAGGCAAAGTCAGGACAATGATGGTACTGGCACCTCCCAGCCCTACAAGCACCCACCTGTTGGAATGCCTGTCCTCCCCCTCTCACCATGGGAGGAGCCACTGCCCTGGATGGTGACAATAAGAGAGGTCTCCTTCGAACCAGCACCGTTACTGACGTGACACACATATTCGCCGGAGTCTGCTGGGGTCACCTGGGGGATCCGTAGCCGGGAGCCAACGATCTGGAGGGAGGAGGTGGCAGTGGGCAGGGGAGACACCACCATGTCTGAGGAATGGCTGTCGCTGACACCTGACTCTGGAAGCCACCCCCTCACCCACTGCTGGGCATCCTAGCCTCCCCAGTAGTCTTTCCGAGGATCCGGGCAGGGCAGGTGGCAGGCTCTGTTCTGTACGGTTCTTACCTGTCACCCTCCAGAAAGCCTGGGAGGCCCTTCCCAGGGGTGACCTGGCGGTCACCCATGATGTCACTCAGCATGTCTGTCCCTTTTTTGTAGTGGTACTGGGAAATGAATCCAGGGCCTTTGCACTGAGCTACATCCCAAGCCCTTTTAAAATGTTTTATTTTGAGACAGGGTCTCACTAGGTTGCTAAACTGCTGAGACTAGGGTTAAACTTGTGATCATCCTGCCTCAGTATGCGTGGCTGGGATTGTATCTGTGTGCCACCATGCCTGGCCAGGCCCCTGTCTTATTACACTGGGAATGAGTACTGGGTACAGGACGCGACCTGCTGCGGCATCTCGGGGATATTTAGTGAGTTAGTGGATCCAACTGAGGTCAGTAGTACATAGCTCTGTAGCATCAGCATCAGACCAGGCTTATCTACGAGGATGCTCAGTGTTTACTGAGTGACTGAATGAGCACAGAGGTCCCCAGAGCCTCTGTAACTTCTGAAAGTGCCAGTCTCCTTGCTGTCCTGTGACTCCGCACCTGGTGACGACTGGGTAAGCGGCCTCCTCGCTTGTACCAGGTGATGGTATGGGGGGCGTGGGTGGCCACCAGGCAGTTGAGGTCCAGGGTGTGCCCATTGGCCAGCGAGGCTGAGGAGGACTCGATGTGGATGGGGTACAACACACTCTGGGCTGGGAGGGTGAGAGAAGGCAGGGTGTCGCTGTGGCCTGGGGGAGCTGAGCCCCAAACAGCCCCCACTGTCTGCCCCAACCTCTGAGACACTCACACTGGGAGGGGCCGAGGCGCTGCTGGATGGTGACCAGAACAGAGGCCTCGTGGGTATCTGAGCCTCTGGCCACTCGGCACACATACTCCCCGGAGTCAGCAGGGGTCACCTGGGGTAGCCGCAGCCTGGAGCCGCGCACCTGCACAGGTGCGACAGAGATGCAAGCTCAGAGCCGGGCCAGGCTCCTGTCCCCTTCTCTGGTTCCCTCCTGGCCCTGCCAGTCAGAGCTTAATGGGAGCTCTTCCAAGAAGAAGCACCCTTCATGATGACCCTTCAAAGTTCTTGCCCCAGAGTTAGGACAGGGCCCAGCCTGCCACTTCATCCATGCCAGGGACTCCTGAGACTTCACATCAGGGAAAAGTTGGGGGACAGCATTTGCTGACATGCTAAGGGTAGGGGAAGTAGGCAGTGTGAGCCCATTTGACAAATGAAGACATTAAAGATCAGAGAAGTGAAGCAACTGGCTTAAGGTCACACAGGAGGCAAGTGGCAAAGCAGTGTCTAAACTCAAATATGCCTTGACTCAAAGCCTGGGCTTGCCTTTTCCCTCCTTCCTTCTTTCTTTTTCATGGTGTGGGAGATTAAACCCAGGTTTTTTTGGATTTTTGAGACAGGGTCTCACTATGTAGCTCAGCCTGGCCTTGAACTCACTATGAAGCCCAGGCTGGCCTTGAACTTCTAACAACCCTCCTGCCTCAGCCTCCCGAATGCTGGGATTACAGGCCTCTGCCACCATGCCCGGCTGAACACAGGGCTTTGCACATGCTAACCAAGCACTAACCATGGAGCTACCCCAAGCTCAAGCCCGTGTTGCTTATTCTGCAGTTATGAGGGTCTTCAAGGTTCCTCTTTCACTCTCCATGTCCTACCTGGTGCCGGGCAGGCAGGCTGCCCCCACGCTTGTGCCAGGTGATCTGGGCATGGGGCTGCCCTTGCACAATGCAGTTTAGGTCCAGGGTCTGCCCTTCGGCCACATGGGAGGAGGAGGACTCGATCCGGACTCGGGGGGTAACCCCAAGTGCTGGTGACAGAAGGCAGAGGGTCAATTGGCAGGAGGTGAGAAGAGACGGATGTGAGGGGTCGGGGCTATTGGCCTTGTGGGAGGTGCAGACTGAGGCCTGGCCTCCTGATCCTGTCATGGCCGGAGTGGGGACCCCTGGGTGGCCCAGCCCTCCCAGTTCTACTCACCAGGCACAGAGCCCTCGGGCTCAATGGAAACCAGGACAGAGGTCTCCAACGGCACAGGGCTGCCCACCACCTGGCACACATACTCGCCAGAGTCGGCAGGGGACACCTGGTGCAGCCTCAGCAGGGAGCCGTGGGTCTGCAGATGGGGGGTGAGGTCAGAGAGCGCCATGCCCCAATCTGTGACCTGCAGCAATCTCTGAGTCCGGGGCAGTTTCTCTGTCTGACTGGTGGGGGGAGGGGACTGCATCCCAGGAGCAGGGGATGCACAGGAGGAGCCCCTGAGCACTGGGCACCCACTAATGCCACACAGCACCAGTGCTAGGCACACATTCTTGAGTCAACTGCACCTTGTACAGTGGCCACTCTGACAGTTCTAAGTGGATGCCCCTCCCACTTACTACATGAAATAATGGTGCCTCCTGCGATCAGTGCCATCCTACAAGATACAGTATAATCATAGCTAAAGGTACTGTGATAATCATAATAGAAGCCAAGCTCTGAGCACTCTGTAAATATACTATTTAACTTGATCCCTAAGACAATTCTATTTTGTAGCTGAAGCTACGGCACAGAGAAGTTAATAACTTGAATGCAGTCACAGCTGATGAGGTGGGGTCTGGCCTCACATCAGGCTGGCTGGGCCTAGACCCCAGGCTCTAACCACTGCATTATGTGCCTGTGTGAAGGGGCCCAAGGCCTCCCTTGTCTCAGAGGAGCCCCCTGCTCACCACGCAGGGACCTCCTCTTCTCAGTCTCTCTATTCCCTGTCCCCTTTACCTGGTGCCGGGTGGGCAGGCTGCCCCCACGCTTGTGCCATGTGACCTGGACATGTGTCTGCCCAGGCACCACACAGTTCAGATCCAGGGTCTGCCCTTCAGCCACGTGGGAGGAGGACGACTCGATGTGGATGGGCTGGGTGCTTCCCGGAGCTAGGAGAGAAGTCGTCCCTGGTTACCCTGGTTCTTTAAAGCAGCCCAGCCTCTCCTTCTGCACCCCGTCCTGCCTGCCGGCCCCACTCACGGTAGGCAAAGCTGGCCCCCTGGTTCCTGGTCACCGTGACTGTGATGGAGGTCTCCACCCCATCACTGGCCCGGCAGACGTACTCTCCGGCATCTGCTGGGGAGGCCTGGAAGATGTACAGGTGGGAGCCACGGACCTGGGCAGTGGGGGCAGAGGTGTGAGAGGACTTCCTGGATCCCTGTCCCCTGGTCAGGGAACTGCCAGCCCCCCAGTTGGGGAGCCCATTGTTCCAGGTATGAGTACCTGGTGCCGGGCAGGCAGGCTGCCCCCACGCTTGTACCATGTGACCTGGGCATGAGCCTGCCCTGCCACCGTGCAGCTGAGATCCAGGGTCTGCCCCTCGGTCACCGTGGGGGATGAGGACTCTATCCTGACAGGTGGGACAGGTGCTGGGGCTGTGGGGACAAGGGTGAGGGTAGCAAATGCTGTTGGAAGAGCTGGTAGGGACCCCCCCCCACCGCCACCCGAAGCTGACTTGGTCTTGAGATCTGACCAGCAACTCAACAGAGGATCAGGGCATGGGCTGAGTGGAGGTAAGGCCACAAGACAGGAGGAGGAGGCAGGGCAGAAGTAGAAACCAGGGCAGTGAGGCGGCCAAGGAAAGCGTGGGGGGGGAGATAGCAGAGCACTCAGACAGGGCCCTGCATCAGCGCTGGGGAGGGCCTCCTGCCCCCAGATGTCAACAGGAGTCACCTGGACAACCCTCTCCAAAGGCACTCAGCATCCACCAGCTTTCCACGTCATCAGTCACTCACCAGGGATGGAGCCAGAGGGCTCGATGGAGACCAGGACAGAGGTTTCCAGGTGCTCAGAGCCAAGGACCACATGGCACACATACTCGCCAGAGTCAGCAGGGGACACTTGGTGCAGCCGCAAGAGCGAGCCGTGGGTCTGTGTGCAAACAGGCAGCGTTGGGAGGGGCAGGAACAGCCCCCTTCCGCCTCTGCAGTGGGCTGGCCTGAGGGCCAAGGTACCTGGTGCCGGGCGGGGAGGCTGCCCCCGCGCTTGTGCCATGTCACTTGCGCCTGCCCGGGCACCACGCACTTCAGATCCAGGGTCTGCCCCTCAGCCACGTGGGAGGAGGAGGACTCGATGTGGATGGGCTGGTTGCTGCCGGGCACTGGGCACAGAGGGTTCGGTCAGAAGCTGTGGGAGGTGGCCCAGCCCTAGCTTGGGAGGGAACCATTTTTTTGCCCTGCCAGCGGAGCCATTCTTCCAACCCCACATCCAATGCAGGCTCTGGGCCCCTCTGCCAAGAGTGATCTCCTGACAATCAGATTGTGGGAAGCCGGAGACCTTCACTGCCAGGCTGCCCCAGAGGACAGACACTACGGACCCCACTTCCTCTTCGGTGTTCACCATGTGTCCCAGCACTCTCCCTGGACCCCAGCTCGTCCACACTACACCCTCAGCCAGCAGTACTGATAGCACCATTCCAGATGAGAACACTGAAGTCCTCAAAGGCAAAGAACTAGATCAAGTCTGACAAAGGGCAGGGTCAGGATTTGCTTCCAGGGCAGCCCAGCTCCCAACTCAGGGAGGGACCTCAACACTGCTGTTTGCTGACACCTGAAACCACACCCTTGCATGTGGCGCCAGGGAACCTGGACCAGCCCTCATCCCGGCCCCAGCCTCTCACTCCCCAAGCAGGCAGCAGAGGGTCAGAGCCTGCCTGGAATGTGCCCCTGTCCAGATGTCCCAGCACAAAGGACAGCCCATGAGTCTCCTCACCTGGGCTGTGGCTGAGGCCTGGGTGGGTGCTGTGGAGCACCGAGACCACGATGGAGGCCTCCTTGGGTCCTGCCTCACTCTCCACTCGGCACACATACTCTCCAGAGTCTGCTGGTGAGACCTGTGGGAGCCGCAGCCGGGAGCCGTGGACCTGGGCCAGGTGGGGGAATGGTATGGGGCTGAAGCCACCGCTCCCTCTGGGCTTTCATGGTTCAGCCATCAAACTCTCCTGGGCATGCAGCTGGCCCTGGCTGCTGGGGCCTGCTGGGTAGGGGGCCTTCCATCTGTGCAGTGGCCACCCAGCCAGAGCCCCCAACCTACCCCAGGGCCCTGCTTGGGCTAGGGCGCCTCCTACCTGGGTGCGGGGAGGCAGGCTGCCCCCTCGCTTGTACCACGTGATCTGGGAGTGGGCCAACCCTGCCACCACACAGCTGAGGTCAAGTGTCTGCCCTTCGGTCACAGATGGCGATGAGGACTCAATCTTGACCGGCAGTGAGCTGGCACCTGAGGCTGGGGTCAGCAGAGGGTAAGCTGACCTCAGGGGAGCCTGGCCTGCCCTCCTACTCCCTCATCCCCCAGAGGCTCCACACCTGACATGACGGCCACCTGGATACGGGCCTGTGCTGTGCCCGTGGGGCTGGTGGCCATGCAGAGGTAGAAGCCGGCGTCGGCAGATGTGATGGCTGGGATGAGCAGTGTGGCGATATCTGTGTGCTCAGACCGGGCCTGCCACACAGAGAGAGGCTTAGCCACCCGAGAGGCAGTGGGCAAGGGTAAGCCAAGGAGGGTGGGCAGAGGGGCAGACAGGGTCAGGACAGGCACCAAGCCAGAATCGGATGCTGGACCAGGAAGGGTAGAGGCAGCTGGGGCTCCCTGTGGGGTACAGGAGGGAAAGGGAGCCAGGGAGGAGGTGGGCAGGGTGTAGAAGGGCAGATGGGCTGGTGCCACTGAGCCTGTGGGTCTGGCAGGGGCAGGCCCTTACCTGTGGGGGCAGACTGCCACCCTCCTTCCTCCAGGTGATGGTGGCGGTGGGCACCCCTGTGGCCCTGCAGTACAGCCTGACAGTGTGGCCTTCGTGCACCTGGATGCGCTCTGGGCTCACCTGAACCCTGGGCCCGTTGCCCCCTGCAGACAGCTCATTGTAAGAACCTCCCGGCTGCCCCAGCTCCCGGCCTGGGTCCCAGCCCCTTGCCCAGCCCAGCCTGCTCACCGTGCACTTGGAGAACAGCCCTGCCCATGTGCTGCCCGATGCCATTGAGGGCGCGGCACAGGTACTGGCCCTGATCTGAGGGCTCAGCAGCTGGCAGGCGCAGGATGCCCTCATGGATCTGTGCCTTCAGAGGGAGCTGGCCCCCGGGGCCCCCTGGCATAGAGACATGGGGTCAGCAACCCCTGGGACTAACCTTGCTCCAGCCCTCTGGGGTGCTTGGCCCCTACCCTGGTCCTGGCCATGGCTGGCCACACCCACGCCCAGGGCAGTGCTCAACATCACTGTGTCATGGTCTCACCTATCCACTCAAGGGTGGGCGTGGGGTTCCCCCTGGCACTGCACCGAAACTCTGCCATCTGTCCGGGCTGCACAGTGAGCTGCGGTGGGTGGATGGAGACCACAGGAGCAGATGAGGTGCTGGAGGCTGACGGGGATCAGGAAAGATGTGTTCAGGACAGGCAACGTCAGCTGGCCCACAGCAATGGCCTCCTCACCACTCTCTGCTCCCACTCTAGCCCTCCATGGGCATCCAGCCTCATGGTAGCCACAGGAGCTCTTTTTTCTTTTTTCTTTTGGTGGTACTGGGGATTGAACCCACTAAACTATATCCCCAGACCTTTTTAAAGTTTTTGAGACGGTATCACTGGGCTCGAACTTGCAATCCTCCTGCCTCAGCCTCCCTAGTGCTGGGATTACAGGAATCTGCCACCAAACCATGCTTTTCAGCAGAAACTTTAAAAACATCAATGGAGGGCCAGGGATTTAGCTCAGTGGTTCCGGAACCTGCATCGCAAGCGCAAGGTCCCCAGTTCGATCCCCGGTACCAAAAAAAAACCACCAATGGGAAGCCAGGTTTGGTGTTGCATGCCTATAATCCAAGCACTGAGCTGAGGGAGGAGGATCACAAATTTGATACCAGCCTGGGCAGCTGAGCTAGGGCTAAGGATATAGTTCAGGGCAAAGGCCTGGGGGTTCAATGCCCAGCAACAGAATAAAACAAAACAAAAAACAAATATCAAAGAGATCTTGTTACTTCCATATTTAAGAAGTATCCTTGGTTCCTATTGCCTTAATAACCTCCTCACCCGAACCACATGCCATGTGCTCTCACCTTTGCCTGTACCTTCAGACTCCTTACCTATTCTCCCTCCCACAGATCCAGCCAGGTTGGCCTTTCTGAGCCTCAAACACATGGACATGCTTCTGCCTCAGGGCCTTTGCACAAGCTGCTCTCTCTGCTGGGAACACTCTGCTAGTTCTGTAACTGGCTCAATGCCTTCTTTTCCTTCCAGTCTCAGCTTTGCTATCACAGCAGCCCATCCTCCTCCCACCTCACTTGTTGCTTTCTCATCCCTCCACTCTTTCCCACCCTGACACTGCAATTCTCACTTGTTCATCTGTTGTCTTACTGTGTCGCCTCAACCAGGACAGACACCCCAGGAGGGCTGAGACCCTGTTTGTCTTTCTGTCCTGTGCTCTGACTTCAGAGCCTAGTCCAGAACCTGGTCCCACAGGTGCTGGGAAATGCCTGTGGCATGCATGGTGTGCAGTCCTGGTGGGAATGGGAGGAGCGCTGGCTGAGGTCAGCCGTGGTGACGAGGTGTACCTTGCACATGCAGCAGGGCTGTGCCCTGGTCCATGGCAAACATGTTGGAGCCGGTGCACACATAGGTGCCCGCATCACTCGGCTGCACGTTTCGGATGGTCAGGATGCCGTTGAAGTCCATGGCTCGCAAGGGCAGCTTCCCATTGTGCAGGCGGGTCCATACCAGGGTGTAGGCAGGAGACTTCGGGGACAAAAGAAGGTGAGGTTGAGATGGGGCCTGGGGCCCAGGGCCCAGGCCCCTGTGCCCCACACTCTCACCTTGCTCTTGGCAGTGCAGATGAAAGTGACATCGGCTCCGGGATGCACGCTCTGGCTCCGCTGCTCCTCCACCGTCACTGTGATGGGCTTGCTTGGCGCCTCTGTGGGCACGGGAAGACCCCTGGTGAGCTGAGAGCTGGCCAAGCCTCTGTCCCCACCTCCGGGTGTCCCTTCCTGGTCTACCCCCTGGCACCCCCCTCCCCCCATCTTGGCTCAGCCCAACCACCCAGGCCCTCCCTGCTGGCACTGAGCACAGTGCAGCATGGCTGGAGAATGGCACCCTGGGTCCACCAGCTCCAGGACATGACCACAGGCCACAAATGAGCTCTTAACGTTTCACACTTCATGGCAACTGGGTCTCTCCATCTGGGTCAAATTTCCCTCCTCCACACAATAATTTCACACCTCCTCCCTTCCCCACGGACCCTTCCACTCTCACTCTCATGGCCTCAACTCACATTTGCTGAGAAAACACAAACTACTAGTCAGCAATGTTTCCATCTCTTCAAACCCCCAATCTACCCCGCTCCCTCCTTCCTGGCCCCTAAGGGATGGGACCCTTCTCCTGCCACCCTTGGGCTACCATGCACCACCCCCGCCCAGGGACTTCCTTTCTCCCTGTCACGCCATGTCAGTATCTCTTCTCCCTCACTGTGCGACCCTTCCGGTGTACAGACCAGTATGTTCTGGAATTTTCCATTTCTGGAAACACTTCCTTGACCCCTTGTTCTCCCAGTCATTTCATGGCTTCCCTTCAGAGCCGAGACCCAAGAGAGCGGCTTCTCCACCTGCCACCTTCCTGCCCTCATTCTGCTCTTTCCTTTTCCTCCCCACTGATGATCACTGCAGTCACACGCTGATCTCCACAGTCATTTCCTCACTTTATCTTACTCCCCCGGCAGCAGTGAGCAGTGGTGCTCTTGGCAGCCCTTTTCCCTCCTCCGACCTCCAGCTTCCATTGTGGCTTCCTCCCACCTCCAGGGCTGCTCACTCCAGCTTTTCCTACCCTTCCCTCTTTAGCTGTACATCTTACCCCTACCCTGGGCCTTGTCCTGTATCCGCTTTCCTGGGGTGACTTCCCCTGCCTTGCAGCCTGAAATGCCATCCTTGCCTCAACAGCTCTCTGATGAATTTCTCCAGTAAAAGACTCTTTTCTAAGTTCAGACTCAAAAGTCCAAATGCCCGGCGATCAAGCCACCTAGGTGTCTCCCCAAACACCTCCAACTTTCACAAGTCCAAGGCAAACTTGTGATTCTTCTGACTTGCTGGCAGCAGGGGCTGCTAGTGTCCCACTCATGTCCCTCCGCCTGGTTACCCCAGCACCCTCCTGCCTGACTCCCGCAAGCTGCTGTGTTTCTGTGCATAAGGACTTTCTGGAGCTCCCGGATCCCACTGTGCATTCTTAGAGGGGAGGTGAGACAGAGGTGCAGGGGGCTTGACCCTCCTGGAACTGGCCTCAGTCAGTGACCGAGAGGACCTGGCACACACAGACCTGGATGCAGTGGATGACTATGAGGTGCATGTTTTACACCGGCTCCCAGGGTTTCCTTATCCACAATAAGCAAAACCTGCTCCTGGCCATAATTTTCTTGATAACATACCCTTCTCTTCCCTGTCTCACTTCCTCTCCCTGAAGTACTGGCACAAAAATCTTGTCTCAGACTTTGCTTCAGGGGAGCCATAATGAAGACACCTCCAACTGGAGCCTTCTGGGTCTCACTAAACCGCACCCCATTACACAGGCACTAGAATCCAGGACTGGGCAGCATCGTTTCCACTCGCCCTCATGCACCACAGTCAAGTCTGGGGATTCTGCCTCCCAAACAGGTCTTGGATCCATCCATGGTCCCCATCCATGGCTACTGTCCTCATCTGGGCATCCATCACCCCCTCCCAGCAGATGAATGCACCTCTGCTGGAGGGTGCAATCTTGGAGAGAGGGGAGAAGGGACCCACCAGTGACCAGCAGCTCTGCCCGGCTTGCGTTGACATGGTGGAGGTTTCGGCAGGTGCAGATGTAGACCCCAGCATCAGAGGGCTGCACGCTGGGGAAGTGGAGCTCAGCACCTGGGGAGGGGCTCATCAGTGCAGATTTTCCTTCTCCATCCACCCCCACAGGCAGGCACTGGACAGCCCATGCCTCCCCTCTCCCTGGGGGACTCATGGGGACTCGGGTACCTTGATGTCGCTGCTGGGTGCTGCTGGGTACAGGCTGCCCATCCTCACGGGACCAATAGAAGTAGTGGGGTGGGTTCCCACTGACCTGACACCGCAGGGAGTGGGGGCCTCCTTGGGGCACTACACTCTGAGCAGGATGGACCTGGACCACCAATGGGGCTTGGTCTGCTGGGATGGGAGTGAGCAGAAGCCATTCAGGCAGGGGCCCCAACAGGCAGCACTGTCTCAGGTATTTCTACCCTGCTCCCCTCAGCTGCACATCCCTCCAACTCCCCAGGTTCCTTGCCTTGCCCATCACCCCCACCCCAGGCTATGGCCCCACTTACTCTGTGGTAGGCACCGGCCCCCTTGTACATTAGGATTACCCACGTAACCAGGGGCACACCTGTTGGGAGGAACAAGAACCAGTTCTGTCAAGTTTCCAGGAACCCAGAGCCTCACAGTGAACTTGGGAGCAAGAAGCTCAGCCAGTGGCCTACTGTGCAAGGAGGCTTGGGGTCCTAGAAGGACTTTGGGGATGAGAGAGGCCTCAGTGAGCTGGCAAGGAGAGGGGCAGAGAGTATTAGCAGGTTGGGTAAAGAGGGAGGTAAGGCCTTTATTCTTCGGGGAAAGATTAACTCAACAAATATTTATTAGGGTGGGGGATTTAGCTCAGTGGTTCCACCGCCTGCCTCACAAGCACAAGGTCCTGAGTTCAATCCCCAGTACTAAAAAAATGAACACAGAGTGAACACAGCCGCTGGTCCTCAGGGTCCTAAAATCTAATAAAGAGGTCTTTCTACTTTAAAAAACAAAACAAAACATTTATTAGGCAACTACTAAGTGCCAGGCACCATCTAGCAGCTAGAGATGGAACAGTGAACATGATGAAGATCATGGTCTGGTGGAACTTTCTAGTTGGAAAACCAACATGGAAACCCTATGTTAAACAAGAGTGAGGGGAGTGTATCAGGGCTATGAGGACACAGAGCAGGGCACTGACCCAGCCCTGAGATCAGGAGGCATTCCAGAGGACGGGACCTCTGCACTGTTACAGCCTCCTGGAGCAGGCTGTGCTCTTCTCGGAAAACTGATCACAGCTTGTAAGTATGTATCTGCATCAGTGTCTCCCCCAAGGTCCCATTTGTAAACTTACTGCTCACAGTACTGGCCGTTGTAGCCGGGCTCGCAGGCTGTGCAGCGGTACCCGCCAGCCCCCAGGCTCTCACAGGTACGGGAGAACCTGAAGCAGGAAGGCAAGGGTCAGGCCACCGGAGGCCCCCTCCCGCCCTGCTCCCTTCACCCCTCAGTGGGAGGTGGTCCTTGAGCAAAGGCACTCACATGTTCTCTGGGTTGGTCAGTGGGCAGGCGCAGGGCTGGCAGTCCTCAGGTGTCCCGGCTGTGGCATCTCCGTAGTAGCCAGGAGCACACAGCTCGCAGAACTCCCCGGCAGCATTGTGCTGGCATTGCTGTGGGGCACAAGGACATCAGACTCTGGCCACTGGGCCATACTTACCAAAAGCCTTTCAATTTTGCAATCCCTTGATCTAGAAACTCCAAGCTTATGAACTGTCTTCAATAATCAAGGACACAGAAATTTCATTACAAAGATACTTTTGTTGGTGGTGTTGAAATAAACCTAAAGGCCTGTAAGTAGGAAGCTGAGATTACAAAATACCTGCACCCAAACAGCTATCAAAAGGATAATGTTTAAAAAAAAGGATGATAGGCCAGGGATTTAGCTCAGTGGTTCCACCTGCCTCATAAGCGCAAGGTTCTGAGTTCGATCCCCCATACCAAAAAAAAAGGATGTTGGCTGTATTTATTATAATTTTTATATAAGACCTCTAATATCAAAGGCAAGGTGCACACCTGGGTACCAGGGACAAAGCTTTGAAGCATGTGCTTTGCCGCAGAAACTTGGGGATCACAGGCTTCTCAAAGAGACCCAGTTTGCTCTATTAACAGGGCAGGTGCCTTTGTCCATGTTTAAGCTGTGGCTCTGTCAACCTCCTGGCCCTGGTTTTTACCTAAGAGTTTCTATCCACACCACTCTGAAAAGCGAAGGTCTAAAAAAATATGGAATGGAGTCTGAGGCCAGCCTGGGCTACAGAGTGAGTTCACAGCTGTCCTGGATTAACTACATCAGGAGACCCTGGCTAAAAAAAGAAAAGAGATAAGGAAGGATGTTCAGGAAGTAGTAGATGAAAAAAGATGGTCACCAAACATGAGCCTGTGTTAATTTGTAAAATGAAAAGTGTATTTAAAAAGTGTCAACAGTCCAGGGTGGTGGTGCACACCTGTAACCCCAGGTCCTCCAAAGGCTGAATCAGTAAGATTGCAAGTTTGAAGCGGGCCTGGGTAACTTAACCAGACCCTGTCTCAAAATAAAATAAAAAAGGGCAGAAGTGTAGCTCAGAGGCCTTGGGTTCAACCCCCAGTACCTCACAAAAAAGCATGTATGAGACTAGAAAAGAGGCAGGCGTGCTGTTCACTTCGATATGTAGAGTGATTCCTCCCGGTGCCAGGATGACAGGGGATTTTAATTTTCCTTTTTGCTCATCTCAGTAGCCTGACTCTTCTACAGAGAACATGTATCAGCTTGGATGAGAACGATGAGAACCAAAGCTCCCCCTACACGGGATGGTAGCCTGCAGCTCTGGCCGCCCATACACCCACGGCCCCCAGCTGACCTTGCCTGCTGACCCATCACCCCGCCCCTCCAAGTCCCCTCCCCAGACCCCACTCCCACCCTACCCAGGTCCCGTGCACCTCACCGAGCAGGCCCCAGTCTCCGGGTGGCACAGGTCAGAGTGGCCGTTGCACTCACACAGCTCGCAGTGGCCGAGGTAGAGCCCACTCCCAGTGCGTGTGTAGCCTGGAGCACAGTCCTGGGGGACACAGGATATTCAGCCTCCAGCCAGCAAACCCAGCTCTCCCTCACGCCCCTCCAGCGTCTAGACCTCCACTGACTAGACAGCGGGGGCTCATCTTTCACCCTTGTCCCCCGCCTGGTCTCCCCAGCCAGCAGGAAGCCGTAGTTTTCCTTTCCCTCTTGGACTTTGTCCTGGAAGTTACTGGAAAACTTCATCCTACACCAGGGAAGCAGGCTGGGAGACCCAGATGAGGAGCGGGAGATTGACAGTCCTTGTAGCTGGGTTTACACTAGTGAGAGGCAGTGCAGGCCGCTGCACCATGGATGTTTTCTCACATGGGAGACGAGTAACCACGGTTAGGGAGTGATTCTCCTTGTTGCCCCTTCTGTGAAGCCTCGTGGGCCCTCCCTCCCTATGCTTCTGAGGGATGCTTATGTCTCGTCTGCCTGGCTACAGACAGCGTATACCTCCTTCCAGACTTGTCAAACTTGGTCACTTCGAGGGACATGAAATTCTCTGCATTTGAAGATTATTGGGGTCCCAGAAAAGGTACAGAGAGAGAAAAGTGCAGAGATGCAGCTTTTCCACTGCAGAAGCCTCCAAGTGAGGGTCCCTGATGTGCTGACGCCTGACCCTCCTGATGCCCACTTGGCACTGGAGTCCTCCTCCTTCAGGTAGCTCAATATTCATTCATCAAGCATTAACTGGGCACCTACCAGGCAGACTCCAGGTCTCCTAGAGCTTCTGCAGGGGCTCTTGGGTGTCATCCAAGTGACAGCCCTCTGCCCCTCACAGCCTCTCCCTCCGCTCAGGCCTCCTTACCTCCATCTCTCCCAGCCAGTCCCATCCTGGGTCCAGCTCTGACCACAGCACTCCCTTTGCTCCTCAGCCTTCCCTCAGCAGGAGGGGCTCGTGCTGGCTTTTGGGGGTGACCTTGCTCCAGTTCAGGCTGGTTCCCCACATGTTCCTAGGCTTCTGCTCCCCACTCCTGTCTACAGTGCTCCCCTCTCTGACATGTCCTTGCTCGGCTTTGCCTAGAGTCCCCTCTGCTTCTGTGTGGGCCTCCCTGTCCCTGCAGCACGCCCTGAGAGTGCAGCAGGGCTTGTGGCAATGCTGCTCAGTGATTGGAACACTGGAACACCAAGGCTCTGAAGTCCATCAGACCTGAGTTCAAACAAGTTTCTGCTACATGTTAGCTTCGTGTCCTTGGGTAAGTCACTCATTCCTCTGTGCCTCTCTTTTGACCGTAAAGGGGATAATTCATGTATCTCAGGGATACTGGGAAAGATAACTCATGATGTGAAGGGCAGGGTGTCATCTGGTCATGGCAGCAACCACGGGCCATGATAAGAACCACTGGTCACCACACAGAGCAGAGGTGGCCAGGCTGGGCACCATACTCACCTGGCAGGACAAGCCCACGTAGCCCGGGGGGCAGCGACACTCCTCCACCTCCAGGGCCCGGGGTCCATCTGTGGGTCCTGGCTGGGCCACCTCCAGACTCACGGCACTGATGCTGGCTGCCAGTGCAACTGAGGAGAATGTGGCCCGGATCAGGAGCTCATCTAGGTCAGCCAGTGCCATTAGCAGGTGCTCTCGGGTGGCCGGCTGCCCATCTGGCCGCCGCCAGAATTCCTGGGAAGGCAACAGAGAATGTGGGTGAAGGCTAGGGCTTTGCATGCTGCTCCTGCAGTCCCCATCTCTGGCCTTTAAGACCCTGACCCAGTGTGGGGGGAGGATGCACAGGGAGGGGCAGGACAGCTGTATCACAGCAGGGCTCTGTCAGGGAAGGCAGTGGGCAGGGTCACACACCATGTGGCCACAGAACTCCCCTACCTCTCGGAAGATGATCTCGTAACTCCTCCTCTCAGGGCCCTGTGGTGCCGGCTGGGAGGCCACCAGCATGATGTTGTTGCCCTGGAGAGACACGGGTGGGTTCGGAAGGGGAACTGAGGGGCTCTTCGAGAGAAAGGCGCCCCCCACCAGTCCCAGACTCTCCATACCCCTAGGCCCCCCATCTCTGTTTTCCCAGGCTCATGTGCCCAGAGGAGTCAGGCACCTGCCCACTGCCCCTGTGCCCAGTGTGCCTCGCTGAGGTGCCATGGCCTTGACACTGCAGGCTGTCGGGCCAGCTCAGAGACTGACTCTGAAAGTGCATGGCTTCTCTCCTCCCCTTCCACCTGCCTGCCAGGCGCCCAAGTACTCACCATGATCTGGATGTCAGGGTCAGAGAGCGGGCTGCCCTGAGGCCCTGCAGTGTAGGAGAGGGTGTACCGCAGCTTCCCACCATATGCTGCCACCTGCAGGAGACAGCCTCTGTCACACAGGCTGCCCTGCGCCTCTCTGCCTGTGGGCCACACCTGTGCCCCAGGAGGCCTGTGGTCGCCTGGGAAACAAGCTACCTCTCAGTCCCTGCCAGCATCATACACAGATTTATGGGGTTCTCCATTCCCCACTGCCTGATGGTCTCACCTACAAGCTTCAAGTCCCTTTTCATTTACAGAAATTTCCCACACAGTGACAGAAGTAATGATAGTGACAGCCAAAGGCAAATGTTCTCAGCCACAGGCAAGGGCTGGGGTGTCCCGACGATTTGCTGGAGTAGATGTGTTTGGTCTGCCCAGAATCCATTTCCCTTTTTCTGCAAACTACACCGGGTGCTCCTTAAAGAACAGCTCTTCTTCTACATGCAGCCCAGAACGAGCCAGGCCTGGCCAGTTGGCACAGCCCACCACTCCCCTCCCCCTGTCAGGGACAGACAAGGGAACCCAGCTCTTCTGTCTCCTGGGTCAGAGAAACTCCCTGCTCCACTCAGATGAGAAGTGCAGAGGATGCCAACTGAGATAAAGCCCAAGGGAGTCCCTGGATCCAGCCACACCTGATAGCAGATGTCCTTGGACCTGCAGTTGCATGAGCCAATGGATTCTTTGTTCAAGACAAACCAGTTGGGCTTGAGTCTTCTGTTGGTGGGATTGGAAGAGTTTTTCGGGGTTTATCAGGAGCTTTCATGTGGGCAGCTGAGGCCCCAGCTTTGCTCCACTGGACTTTCCTTTCTTTTTCTTTTCTTTCTTTCTTTCTTTCTTTCTTTCTTTCTTTCTTTCTTTCTTTCTTTCTTTCTTTCTTTCTTTCTTTTTTTGAGGCAGGGTCTCCCTTTGTAATTCAAGCTGGCCCTGAACTCATTATGTAGCCCAGGCTGGCCTCGAACTCATAGCAATCCTCTGCCTCCTGAGAGTTGGGATTACAGGCATGCACCATCATGCCCGGCTTTGGACTTTCCTTTTCTCCTTAGCCACCAGGGCAGATGGTCATCTCAGTACCACACTGCATCAGCCCCTTGCACCTACTAGTTTATCTGTGTGGCTGCTCAGTTGGGGAGCATTTTTTTGGTACCAGGGATCGAACTCAGGACCTTGAGCTTTTGAGGCAGGCTTGTCACCACTGAGCTAAAGCTCCAGCCCCCAATTGGGGAGCATTTCTCAAACACCTGCTGGCTACATGCCAGGTCCTGGGCAACAAGGGACCTGGAGCCTTCCTCCACAAGCTCAGGGTGAGGTAAGGAACTAGGGGCATAACCAAGCAAGAACCAAACAAATGGTTTCCTGTTTGTTTATCCAAGTTCAAAGCCATATCTGGGACCAACTTTCTAGCAAGTTGCAGGTGTGTTTGGCACAGTAATCAGGGGGAGGACTCTGTAGTTTGGGAGAGACCTGGTCTCAAATTCCAGCTATACTGAGTGGACATCTTGGATGAGTCACTTAACTTTCTGAGCCCTACTTTCCTCATATGGAAATGGGAGTAAAAATGATACTGTTAAGGGCACCATGAGGACTGTGCAACTCAGAACACATATATGACACCCTCAAGCACAGTGCTGAGAACACAGGTCAAAGCGGACAACACCCCACTACTGCTGACCCCTCCTGCCCTCCCGTGCCCCAAATCTCATTATCTCGTTGCATATTAGACACACTCTAAAGAGGCGCTCTGTGTCATTTGAGGAACAAGACGGAAGCAGTATCGACACAGTATTAATGCTAAGGCCAATGCTGAACGTAAGAACGTCAACAATGACTGTGAGAACAGGACCCACAGTGAGCTCCGGGACACTGCTCTTCTGCCTGTACACAGCACAGCACACAGTGACTACTTAGTACTTGGTTGCAGGAGGACCTGTACATGAGGCCTCAAGGAAGTTCCTTCCCTGCTATGGGCCTCAGTCTACTGATTTGTCATAATCCCAACTCCTCATTACCTTGTTCCCCAGGAAGGCTTGGGGCAGCTGCCAATAATAGAGGCTTCCAGGAAGCAGAGAGAAGCCTTCATAGGAGAGAGAGAACTAGGATAGAAGGGCAGGTGGTAAGAGCAGGGGTAGGACAGAGGACACAGGTGCTACAGGGAGGCCCTGCACTGGGGCAGCAGCATAGGCCCCAGCCCTGCCCACAGCTCAGGCCCTCACCCTGCTCTCTGGGCAGCTGGCTTCACCTCCAGACCCAGGACCTAGCTGCAATCTCTGGGCATGGTATGGGTGGCATCTTCCCATGTCTGCTGTGTAGCTCTCATGGACCCCAAGAGAGGTGTGCACATTGGGAAATGTTTTAAAATCTAGTAGCTCTTTGCACATGTATTAAAAATGCAGGACTACCATAACTAAATTGGTACAGGATCGATGTAAAGGGAAATCTTAAGTGAAGAATAGACTAGAAATTGTACAGCTGAGTGAGAAATGCCTGTGGTCTATAAAGCATGGTGGGTGGGGGTCCTTCGGTGGGGCTGGGGGTCCCTGGGCAGGTACCTTGGCACATACCTTAGAGCCTGCAGGGGAAGACAGAGGACTAGAGGAAGAAGAGGATGAGGAGGAAGAGGGAGGGGCCACTCGAAGAGCAGCTGCAGGCTGGGAGTAGGGAGGAAGCCCCTGGGAATGGGGTTGGGGGTGGGCAGCAAAGCTGGCAAGGAGCTGCCAGATCTCAGCATCCATCCGCCTCTGGGCCTCATCCACCTGGGGGACCGGGAGAGGAAGGACAGAGGAAAAGAGCAGAAAGGGACAGAAAGGACACCCGTGAGGCTCTGTCTGCCTTCCTTCAGCCTACACCAGACCCACAGCCTCCCACTTCTGCACCAGCCACACACCAGTGCCAATGCCCACTGCTCTGCCCTGTGCCCTCTTGATCACTTGCTCTTTAGGAGCCCAGTGGGTATCCTGGGATGGGCCAGCTGTCTATGGGCCAGGCCTGCCAGGGAGAGGCCTCCAAAGGGTGCCCAGCCCGAGAGGGGCAGACAGCTGTCCAACAGAGGCCAGAGGTTCTTGGGGTGGCCCACTGCTTCTGAGGTGCTGGAGGCTGCTCCTTGGGGCTTCCTTTCCATGAGGGCCCTTGGCAGGAGCCCAAGCCACTTGTGGAACTATAAGGTGGACTGGGAATTGGGCTGGGCCTCTAGCAGCATAGAGAAAACGGTCCAGAAGGGCCAGGCCTTGGTTCAAGTTTATTCCCTGGTTCCCAGACACAGTCTGTCTTGGCCAAGCTCCTTGTTACCTGTGATGCCCACTGTGCATGACCCCTGCCCTCTGGGGGCCCCAGGATTCTCCCAGCTGTCACAGCTGCCCGCCACTGCTCCTCTGAGAGGGACGTGCGGTTCTGACGGGGTGGAGGTCACAAGCCAGCTCAGTCCTCCCGAGGACACAGAGCTGGACACAGAGCTCTCTCCCTGTGGACACGGTGGCCAGAAAGGGCCACACTGCCTGGGGAGAAAGATGCATGCTCCCCTCTGGGGGCTGACACACAGGGTTACCTCAGGCCACAAGTGCACATGGGGGTTGATGGAGGTTTCCTGGGGAGCAGTGCCAGGGGAAACTGGGGGCCAGGTGCAGTCATGCAGATTAGCATCTGGTTAGTTTCCCTGCCACCTTGGTCACCATCCTGACCACTGACAGTTGGCTCAGGACCAGACCACAGGCAGGGAGGTGAGCAAAGACACACAGCCTCTCCTGATGGCAGCACAGGGCTTGGGCACACTAGTGCCCTAAGCCTGGGACAAGGCACTCCCTGAGCTAATGTAGACCCATGCTGCCCTGGGCACTGCACATCTCCCCATGCAGGACAAGGCATCGAAGAACACACCATGCCTGCAGCGCACCAAAGCCTACCTGGTGAGCCCGGCGCATCCGCGCTAAGTATGCCTCTGCCTGTGGGGTGCAAGGAAAGGCCAGAGGAGGAGAGGAGAGAAAGGCTTAAGAGTGGAGGGAGAATGTGACAGGGAGGCAGAAGGGAGGGAACTCAAGAAAGGCCCACAAGGTAGCCAACTCTCAACAAGCTGAGGTATTCCAAGGAATGGGGACTGGGCAGCCTCAGAGACCCTCCTCCCAAGTGTCTGTGGGCACTGGCCTGCCAGCCGCACATTCCTGTGCCAATCCCTGGTACTGCAGGGTGGCTGTGACTTGAGGAGTACACGTGGGCAGGCTGCCTGTGTCCACCCCTTAGACTTCGCCCCCACAGTACCATCCCCAGCATCACCACCCCAGAGCACGTGTCAGCGCAGAAGAGATAGGCTCCACAGCCTCTGATCTGGGTTTGAATCCAGCCTTTGCCATCTGCTAGCTGTGCACTTTAGGTAAGGTCCCCTCAGCCTGTCTTGCCTTGTTTTCCTCAGTTATGAAGTAGGAGAGTGGAGTATCTGGCCCAGACAGTTGTGGCTTCTGACACACAAAAGTGCTCAGAACAATGCCTGGCACATGGTAAGAGCTCAGGAGAAGCGACCTGTAAGAATGACTATGCCTAATCCCCAGCTCAGAGCCTGCAGTGTAGACCAGTGGATTTTAAGTGAATGAAAGTGACTGGGTCTCATTTGTCCTTGTATTTGGAGGGCCTGGCACAAGACTCATCTGTTGGAAACTGCACAAAAGCTCAGAATCATTACCAACTGAACTTTGATCATGTGCCCAGAGCCCCCTCCAACCTCCCAGCTCCCTGAAGCTGAGGATTATCAGAGGGTCCAGAGATTCAGATCCACATCTACTGGACCCCAAAGGGACATGCTGAACCATAACACAGCCGCTACGGGAAGACCGCTGCCTGCTGAGACTACTCCAAGGTGAAGTTTTGTCTGTATCCACCATGGTGCCCAGAGGGACCCAGCTCAGAGCTAGTGCTCTGGGCGGTCTGAGCCCTCCCACCTTGTCTCCTTGGTACGTCTCCGGGAGCTGCCAGTAGAAAGACTCATGGCCCAGGTGGGCAAAGTTCCCGAAAGACAACTGGGCGCCATTGGGCACAGGTTCGATGGTAAAGTCTCCTGCCAGGCGGCTGTTGCGCTGTGGGTTCACCAGGGCAAAGCCTTGGAAATCCCCAGGGGTGAAGTGGGTGTAGATCTAGCAACAGAAGGAGGACAAGTGTCAGTCTAGAACTGGGGCACCTTAGGGAGCCTGGGAATGGGAAGGCATCAGGGCAGGAAATGGGTGCTTGCTGAGATGGGGGAGGGCATCAGGGTGAGGATGGGGCGGTGCTGGGCTCACTCCGAGACAAGCAATAATGGGGACATGGGAGTTTTGGACAGGGCTCAGTGCTGAGATGGGAACAAAGGAGACAAGGGGATGGTATTCCCAGAGGGAACTGGGACATGATTGGAACTAGGCCCCAGACTTCCCTGGCTCTTACCAGGTGGCGAGTGTAGGAGGAGCTGGTGCACTGCTGGGTGACACCCATGCAGAAGCAGGGCAGGCAGCCCTCAGGGTTGCTGGCGCTCAGGTAGAAGTGGTGGGGCTGGCAGTGGCTGCAGGTGGGGCCTTCTACCTGGGCCTGCAGGGGGCAGATAGCAGGTGTGTGCAGGGAGCTGCAGGTCTCCTGCTCCCCCCAGACCCTGAGGCCAGCAGCTGGAGCAGCCCTGCCCCACCCCAATTCCAAGGCAGAGCCAGGCCTCGAAGATCACAGGGCTTTGGACTGACCTTACACTGGCAATGGCCAGCGGTGTCACATTGGCTGCTAATGCTGCCCTGGGGGTCACAGTTACAGCCTGTCCCACCTGGCACCTGGCTGTCTCCTGAAGTAGAGAGAATCTATAACTAAGAGCCCCAAAACATCCCTGGGCACCCTATTCCCACCGCTGTCCCAGCATGCAACTCGGCAAGGAGAAAAGGGACGGGCCAGGGACACATGCAGAAGCAGACAGAGGTCAGAAAGGTAAAGCCACCTGCTCCAGGTCATGGGGGAACAGAGGCCCTGTCCTGGCTCTACCCCAGAAGACTGGGGAGCCTGACCCTGGTGACCTCCCTGCTCCTGTAACGCTACTCACTTTGGCAAGGCCGGCCCAGGCTGGGGTTGCCATAGTAACCAGGGTCACACCTGCAAAGAGAAAAAGCCAAATCTTGGGGAGCCTGGGCAGAGCCCAGGCCTATGATAGGGATGCATGGAGGACAGCAGAGGTGTGCCCGAGGCCACGCAGCAGGCAAGATGGCTTGATCAGGTCTCGAGCTGAGGACCTTCGACAAGTGCAAGGGACCTGTGGGAGACTCAGCCCGAGTCGGTCAGAGGGTTTCCAATGTCAGGCTTTGGGGGCCTGGTTCCTCCTAGACAGGAGGGCTGGCCTGCCTGAGGGCTCCAGGTACTGCATGCCCCCTGTCTGCCTCACCTCTCACAGTGACGCCCGCTGTGGCCTGGAGAGCACGAGTCACAGGTGGGGTGGCCATCTGTGTCCAGAAAGCAGGTGTGGGCAGCCCTGGGGGAGGGGGTGTATAGTCAGGAAGGCAGCAGGCCCTCCCTCAGGACCATAGTAAGAGAGGAGCTGGGCCAAGTTCCCTGTGTATCGCCTTGCTCTCTGGTGCACAGGGGCTGAGGTGAGGGCTCTACCTCCACAGGTGGGGAGGCCCAGGTATTGAGGGCAAGTGTGTCCTCTTCCAAGTGCTACACTGAGGAAGCCACATGTGGGATTTAATCACTGCCTCTCAACAGGGCCAGAGAGGGGGAACACGGAAGGGGGTGGTGGACCCCTCAAGGAAGGGCAGGGCCCAGACACACTGGCCAGTAGCAGGGGCTCCATGGCATGGGCACGGCTGGCAGTCCTGGGGTGTCCCACGCTGGGCATCCCCGAAGTATCCTGGCTGGCACTGCTCACACCGAGGGCCCTCCGTATGGTGCTGGCAACCCTGGGGGGACAGAGTGTGGTCAGAGCTGGGCCCTTAGAGGCCACAGATCCCTCAGGTAGGGAAGAAGAGGGTAAGACTCACCTGGCAAGCACCTGTCTCAGGCTCACAGGCCTCCGAGTGGCCATGGCAGCTGCAGCGTTCACAGGTGCCCAGGTAGAGGCCACTGGGCATGCGTGTAAAGCCTGCGTCACAGTCCTAGGAAAGGAGATGAAGGGATGCTGGACTGGGAGGTGCAGGGAGATAGGGAGCTAAAGGGAACAGCCAGGGAGCATAGTGGAGGGGCTGGCTGCTGGCGGAGCCTGGGCTCACCTGGCAGGATGGGCCCCGATACCCGGGTGGGCAGGTGCACTGTTCCACTTCCAGTGCAGGGTCCTGGCCGGTGACCTCAGGCACAGCCACGTCCATGCTGATGTCAGAGATCCTTCGCATGTGAGACACACTCCGAATAAGCGTGTGCTCACTGTGTGCCAGCCATGCCTGGAGTCCCAGATGAATTACCCTGGGTGTCCCTCCAATGGCCCTGTCACAATGCCGTGGGACCCTGTCTAGAGGCCCGGCCCAGGCCATCATGGCAGCCACATGGGGTGGGGCTAAGGGCTCACACCTCAGACTCTCTCCAGAGCCCAGCCAGGTGAAGTAGCACAGGACAATAGCCCTCTGCTTCCCCATAAGAGGATTCCACAAGGCCATTTACTCTCCAGAACACCCCGTGGGATGAGGCTGAGGTCCTATCCCTACTTGGCCTGTCTTGTGTCCCCTTCTTCATGAGCTTCCCATGGAATCACACACACACCAACCCTAGTCTCAGGCTCTACTTCTAGGGGCCCTGGCCTGAGCTCAAGGGGAGAGACATCAGTCAGCACAGCCTCCTTTAAACCAATGGGGAAAATGAGCCACGAAAAAGCCACAAAGCCTGTACGGTGCACGGCTGGCAGCCTGGTTGCACCTCAGTTCAGCGTAGACTGGAGCCTCCTCCCTGTACTCCCTTTTGTCCTGCCCAGGCCCAGACCTGCTCTCCATGGGCCGCTGGGTGTGGGATGCTTGGATCAGGAGGGCATCAATGCCTGCCAGTGCCATCAGTAGGTGCTCCCTCGTGGCCGGCTGCCCATCAGGCCGCTGCCATGCTTGCTGCCAGGGAGAGGACATGCAAGCATAAGCCCTGGCATCCTGGGTGCTGACGAGTGTGAAAGGAGCAGGGCCGAGGCTACCCACACCCTGAAGGGCTCACCTCCCGGAAGGGCACAGTGAAGGTGCTGGGCTGCCCGGGGCTCGGCTCCCGGGAGGTGTGATGCTCTAGGATGATGCCATTGCCTTGCAGCACCACCAGCGGCTGCCTGTGTAGGGGTGCAGAGCTGGGCTGGGGCCTCTGGGTCACTGTGAAGCGCAATTCTCCGCCATAGGAGGTCACCTGGGGCATGGGGCGGACAGGTGCTCAGTCCCTGCCCCGGCCATCTTTTCCTCCCAGGGGTCCTACCATTCTCCATGACGCCCCACACTCTGCTTCCCATCCTCTGCCTATGCTGTTCCCAGTGCCCAAAGTTGCTTGTCCCTGCCCACCTTGTCCCCCCGGAAAGGTGCAGGGAGGCTCCAGAAGTAGGGTCCAGACAGGAGGCTGTGGAAAGACGAGAAGACCAGCTCCCCAGACGAGGGTGAGGAGATTCCCTCGCTGGTGGTGTGGGTGCCTGCAGCATTGGTCAGGCTGAACTGCGTGGGCTCCTTGGAGGCCCCGAGCACCTGGAAAGGGAGCAGAGGCTGGGTTGGGGGGCCGTGGCCTGAGACTGATCCTTGCCTCATCCAGTCCTGGGCTGGGCCACCCCACCTGCCCCCTGGCCCCACAAGGGTACCTGGTCGCGGCTCCAGGACGAGCTGGTGCACCGGCGACTGACACCCATGCAGAAGCACTTGAGGCAGCCATCGGGGTTGCGAGTGCTCAGGTGGAAGGAGCCTTCAGCACACTCATTGCACAAGCGTCCCACCACATTGTTCTGCAGGCACAGACCTGGAAGCTACAGGACAGCCCACCAGAGGGGCTCCCTGGAGCTGCCCCCTGAACCACCCACTATCTCAATGGGACCCAGAAGAGCCACTAGAAGTATGCATGCATGGGCACTGCCACCATCTGAGCAATGATTTCCAGTTCATGCGTGCTTGTGCAGCTATTTTCCCTTTGCTCTCTGATTGCCGGGGAGCTCACAAATGAGTTTAGATTTGAAATAAAGCAACTTGGTTGAAGTAGTTTCTACTGCTTAGAGGGTTGCACGTTTCTCTGCAATCACCACCTCAGTCCACTGGCTAAGCACCTTGACAGGTAGATACAGGTATCTCCATTCTTCTCAGAGGTACTGAGCTCAGGGGTGTGAAGTGACTTGCACAAGGTCACTCAGCTTGCTCATCCAGTCAGGAGTGCCTGACTCCAAAATTGGTCAGTCTTTTCTCCACTCACACTGATTTCCTCACTCTGAATGCAAGCAGTACTCCCTCTCTGAGCCTGTTTGTGGGGACACCGATATTGTGTTCATCTGAGGGCTGGTGAGGCGAGGCGAGGAGAGGCGAGGCGAGGCAAAGGCAAAGGCACAGTGCAGACAGCAGCTGTGCACACACTGAGGTCTTAACTCAGGTCACCTGGCTTCCTAACAGGGGCTCCTGCCCAAGGTCAGGCCACCACCACTTCTTCTTTGTTTCCAGTACTGGAGACTACACCTAGGGCCTTCACACCGAGATACATTCCCAGCTTTTTAATTTTTAATTTTGAGACAAGTTCTCACTAAGTTGCCTAGGCAGAACTCAAACTCATGATCCTCCTGCCTTGGCCTCCCAGTGCTGGGATTACAGGTGTGCACTACCGTGCCAGTTCCTTGCCCCCTCACCCAGTGGCCTACCTTACAGAGGCAGGCCTCTCCAGCACTGCTCGAACTGCCTCGCTCATCGCAGCGTACGATCGCCTGGTCTGGGGGCACAGGTGGGTGTCGGCAGGGCAGGTGAGAGTGGCACAGACACAGACAGACAGACAGTCAGGACAGACAGGCAGAGGGAGGTGGCTCTCAAGGATCCTGGGTTCAGGCTGGGCTCCAGGATGGAGCTGGGGCAGCTGCAGGGGAGAGTGCAGGAGGGGCCTGGATACTCACTGGTAGGCCTGCACTTCCCACCCGGCTGGATGGGGTTGCCCTCATATCCGGGAGCACAGCTGGGGGAGACAGAGGCATCAGCAGCCCTTCCTTGACCCCACAGGACAGCCCCCCACCCAGTCCTCTGGCTCTCACCTCTCACAGCGGCGGCCCGTGTAGCCAGGGGCACATGCATCACACGTGGCTTGGCCATCCGTGTCCAGAAAGCAAGTGTCTGAGAACCTGTGAGTACGAAGAGGGCAGGGCATGGGACGAGGCTGGGGGCCAGGCCTGACATACCCACCCCAGAAAATGACTGTGTCCATTGGGACACAACATGCTAGAAGGCACGACCCTGCCTCCCTGCCCACCCATTCCTGATCTCCAGCCTCGTGGCAACTGCAGCCCATAGTAACCGGGCGCTTTGCCTGAAACAGGAAACTGAGGCTGGAGAGCACATGGCACACAGGACAAGTCAGTGATGAGGTCAGAACATGAATTCATGTCTCCGCCTCCCTGCTGCAGCCTGAGCTGGGTCTGACCTTCGGGAGGCATCGATGTAGGGGCAAGGGCAGGGTCGGCAGGCAGTGGCCGTGGGCTTCGTGGCATCTCCAAAGAAGCCAGCTTTGCACTTATTACACTGTGGTCCTTCTGTGTTGTGCTGGCAATTCTAGGAGGGGAGTAGAGGGAGCTGTTCAGTTTTGCAGAGCACTTTGGCCAGACAGGCTGGGGGGTGTTCTCTCCGAGGTGTCTGCGCAGGTCCCCACCAGACCAGAATTGGTCCCCAGCTCTGCAGACAGAGATTCTAGCTGCACCCTGGACTGAAGACAGGGAGCTCATCACCTCGTACGGCAGCTGGCCCCAGAGATGACTCCACAGGCCTCCTTTACCCAGTCCTAAGCTTGACGCCCTCTTCCAACCCGCACCCGCTAGCCAGTTCTGACCTGGGAGTACATTCCTTTACCACTGGCAGCTGTTCGGGGATTTGGAGATAATAGTTCTGCCCTGCTGAGCTCCACGATTCCCATTCTCCACTATTCATAAGAAATTATGTCTGGGCCCCTTCCCCTTGAGGATGTCTGTCCCCTGTGGACTGTGCTTCACACAGCTCTCCAGCATTAAAAGCAGAGAGGGTGCAAGACAGTAAGACTTTCACCTCCCCTGTCTGGATACTGTGTCTTTGCTAGTCCATCCCAAGGTCATGGCATGACAAGCATTCTAGAGGCTTGTGCTAATCTTATGGGCATAAAGGCATCTCATACCATGTCCCTATCTGGTGTCTGACTGCCAGCTGGCACTACTCACCAGGCAGTGGCCATACACAGGGTCACAGAAGCTGGCGTGGCCATTACAGCTGCAGCCAGAGCAGGTGCCCAGGTAGGGTCCACTGGGCACCCGGGTGAAGTGGGTATCACAGCTCTCACAGGACAGGCCGGAATAGCCAATGGGGCACCTGCAGGGACAGCACTGAGAGAGTGGCTGCAGGAACCGGTGGCCCTGCTGTTTCTCTGCTACCCTTGTCAGGATCCCTGTGGTCTGCAGCCATGTGGGCCAGGTACCTGCACTCCTCCACACTGTGGGCGCGGCCGTGGCTGGTGGCATGGGTGACTGTGGTGTCCATGGTGATGTTGCTCAGCCCCACACTGGCCATCTTGGCATTGTACACCGTCTGGATGAGCACCGCCTCCAGGCTCTGAAGCACCTGTAGCATCTCGGCCCGCTGCACCGGCTGGCCAGACTCGTGCACCCAGTGCTCCTGGGGTAGGTGAGGAGGGGTCACTCACCAGTGCCTCCCTGGCTGTGCTCCTGCCCCGCGGGCAGGCCCTCAGAGTTCAAGCACACCCACCTCGGAGAGCTGGACCTGGCGCTGGTTCAGAGACCCAGGGTGGGTGGGCGTGTGGCCTCGAGAGAGCAGGCGACGTCCAGCTCCCACCAGGACCACATCTGGCCGCTCCACAGGCTCCAGTGGGCCGCGAGCTAGCTCGTAGCGCACCTTGTAGCGCAGGGAGCCACCATATGAGTCCAGCTGGGCAAGAAGGGCAGGTTAGGGCAGGGAGGCCGCAGGGATGAGTGATGCCCCACTCCACTCGCCCTCCATGAGCAGCTGTGCCTGGTCCTCCAGCTCCTCCCTCATTCGGCCTCCCCCATGCTCACTCTTCACCACCAGCATCAGGGGAAGCAGCGCCTAGGGGCCTTCTGGGCACAGAGGAGGCCTCAGTCCAGATGGAACTGGCCCTCACCTTATTGCCCAGAAACTGCTTGGGCAGAGCCCAGAAAGAGTCATGGGTGAGAAAGCGACGGGAGAGGTCAACCAGCTGGAACTCCTGCAGGGCGCTGTCCACCTGCAGCTGGGTGGAGGCGAGGGGCGGCATGCCGGGCTGTGAGGGTGACGTTACATTCACACCTGTGGGGCAGAGGGGCTGTGAGGGCAGAGCAATCACCTGGGGCAGGAACCCAGAAAGGTGGGACAGTTCTGCGGGGAATCTGACTCAGAGAAAACTGTGGTCTTTCGCCCAAAGTAAAGCCTAGTGTTTTCCTCCTCTTAGTCTTTGCTTTTTTCTTTTTAGTACTGAGGAACAAACCTAGTGTGTGCTGGCAGGTGCTCAGTGCTGTACCACTGACCTACGTCTCCAGGCCTCTTTAATTCTGAGACAGGGTTTCATTAAAGTGCAGAGGCTGACCCCTAGCTGGTGATCCTCCTGTTTCAGCCTCCCAAGAAGCTGATCCTGAGTAGTGTGGATCAGTTCTCCCAGTCTTTCTCTCCTCCTGATATTTTGGAGCAGCACTTCCTGAAGCAGCGCTGGGGAAGCCAATGCTGTAGAGTGACACCTGGGAGCCATTTTGGGAACCGAAAGGTCAAAGAAAGGTCAGCAAGATTCTCTGCAGCAGGACTTCTCAGGGCCTTTGGCTCACTGAGATTCCTTTACTGTCGGGCTCTAGAGAGCCCAGTGGGGGCAGTAGAGAGCTTTAGAGGGCTGAAAGCCCACAGCCCAGAGCCCCAGTCCTGGCTCTATACCCTGCTACAGAGGCACGAACCTCAGTTTCCCTATCTATAAAATGGTATCAGTAGTGGCCTGCCTTATAGTTGTTGGGGAGATAAAATGAGCAAATGGATTTAAAATGATTAAAATAGAGGACAACACCAAAAAAGTGCTCAAAAGGTGGCTAGCCTTTCTCATTGTTGTTATGACAGGTCCTCTGGTCCAGCCCTCTCCTACACACACATGCATGTGCACACAGTCACCTGACATGGGGACTCCCTTGACAGCAGCCCCCGTCTCTGGCAGCATCAGACCCTGGAACTCTCTGTGGTGACAGAAATCTCCGCATTTGTGTTCTCCCACATGGTACACTGTGGCTAGTGACTCCACACCAGACAGGTAGCTCACTACCACCAAAGCATGGGACAATTCTGATTCTTTTTTTGGTACCGGGGATGGAACTTGGGATCTTGTGTTTTTGAGGCTGGTGGCAGAACCACTGAGCTAAATGCCTGGCCCTGGACAGTTCTGATTCTTAAAAAGTTCTTCCTTAGGGCTGGGGATTTAGCTCAGAAGTGCCTCGCCTGCCTCACAAGCACAAGGTCCTGAGTTCCATCCCCGGAACAACAAACAATTCTTTCTTATGCTGAGCCCACATCTTCAGGCCTGAAGTCTCCCCTTGATCCTTTATCTGAGAATGACCACCCATAGCCCCAAGGCTGGGCCCCAGCCTGCTTGCTTCCTCCTTTCTGGAGCCTCCAGGACCTCCCTCCTGCTCACCATCCACACAGCCTGCCATCATCCAGATTCCAACTAAACAGGCCCGGATCCTGTTTTGCCTGTGATCTGTGCGCCACCCCACATGTACCACCCCCAGTGGTGCCCAGAGCCTCCCAGAGCCTCCGGGGTTTCCATGTGGAAGCTGAAACAGCCCTGAGCTTGAAGGGGTCACTGGCCACCCACTGCTGTCGACATCAGGCCTCAGTCCCAGCTTCCTCCTCAGCTAATGGTGGTCATTAATATTCCAGTGTTCTGGGAGACACTGAAAGGCAACTAAATTTTGTATCATCTCTCTCTCTCTCTTTTTCTTTCTTTCCTTCCTTCCTCCCTCCCTCCCTCCCTCCCTTCCTGTAGCCCAGGCTGGTCTCAACCTCACAGCAATCCACCTGCCTCACCCTCCTGAGTGCCGGGATTACAGCCTTGACACGCATCTTGTACAAGACCTTGAGGCTCCTAAATCCCGAAAGGGCATAACAGGCAGGCACTGTTGAGGACTGCTTCGTAAGAGCCAACCCATCAGCCTGCATTGATCTTCGGTGATCCAGGAAGGAAAAGAGGTCCTCACCAAGGGAAAGGGCTACCTGATGTCAGCTGGCACACGACTGTACTGAGACTTGAACCCAGGTCCATATGACTTCTGGCTTCTCTTAGTCACCCTGCCATTCTTCCTGTCAGAGCTAGACAGGCCCAAGGGACAAAGTCCATCTGATGTTTTTTTTCCTTGTGGTGGAACCCAGGGCCTTTGCACTGAGCTACACCTCTAGCCTTTTTATTCTTCATTTAGACATAGGGTATCACTAAGTCACTAAGTTGCCCAGGTTAGTCTCTAACTTGAAATCCTTCTGCCTCAGGCTCCCAGAATGCTGGGATTACAGGTGTGTGCCACTATGCCTGGCGACCCACTTGGTCATCTTTATATTTGGGAAAAGAGGCCCAGAGAAGCCAAAGCCTGGACCCTTGCACTCTGGGGACACTGGCTCATCTCAGTCCATCAGGATGGGGAGGCAAGGAAGCAGATGACATTAGCAAATACTGCACCCTTCCTGTGGCCCAAAGACTCTGTTGATTGGCTCACACACCTTCATTCATTAGGCCTTTCCAAAAATCTGGGAGTGTGCATCATTGCACTGCTATTTCATTTCATTTATTTGAGACAGGGACTCCCTAAATTGCCTGGCTGTCCTTAAACTTGAGATCTTCCTGCTCAGCCACCTGAACAGCTGGGATTATAGGCATGGGCTACCATACTAGGCTTGCACTTTGATTTTACAGACCACCTGAGCCACAAGGCAGTAGTGTGACAAGGGAATCCTGGCAGTAAGAGTCAGAGTCAGGCTGTGAGCCAGGAGTCTGGCCCAAGAGCCACTCCTCTTCACAGGCCAAAGCAGGGAAGTGTGAAGGTGGATCTGGCTTTTCCTAAGTTTTGGTTCCCCCTGAAATGCTCTTCTGGGGCTCAATGTTTCTCTAGCAACCCTGTGTCCCTTCCACCTTGGTCTTGGTCTGGGTGGCACATGGTGTCCTCTCTCTCAGTTGGCCAGAGACTGGTGTCTCCCGACCTCCCATGGGCCCCAACCCCCAACGCACCCTTGAAGTCACCGGGCTGATCAAAGTGCAGCCGGATCTGGTCCCGGAAGCGGTGGCTGCTCTGACACACGTTGGTGACGCCAAAGCAGAAGCAGGGCAGGCAAGAGGCACTGTGCTCCAGGTAGAAGTGCCCATCGGGGCAGGGGCCTGCAGGGTGGCAGAGAAGGGCTGTGGTAGGCCACAGGCAGGAAGCCTGCTCCACCCCAGCCTGGTACCCACAGGCTGGCACCATACCTCTCTGCGGGATGAGCTCCAGGACACCGTCAGGGATGCCAAACACCATGCCTCGGGCGTTCATGGCCTCGCACGTGTAGGCACCCTGGTCTGCCTCTTTCACATCGCGAATGGTCAGCGTGCCACGGCCACCCTCACTGGTCATGGTAACCCTGGTGGGCCCAGAGACAGAGGTGGGTCATGCCTAGGCCATTGGCCTAGGCTCTGGCAGCCTCGAAGCACCCCACACAGGGCCCAAAGCATACCTGGGGTGAGAAGGGATGTGGCCCCAGTTGAGTCTCCAGTTGATGATGGGGGTGGGGACACCAATGGCCTCACAGGTGAAGGTCACTGTCTGGCCTCGGGAGGCCTGGATGATCTCCTGGGGAGGGGTCACCACCTGGGGAGGCACTGGGGAGACAGAAGCAGGAGTGAGAGGTCTGAAGGACCAGGTAGGGAGGAAGGGTCCCCAGGGGCCGGGCCCATCTGCCACCAACTCCCTCCTCACTGCAGCCAAACTCGTCACTGCGGTCGGGACAGTCGCTCTCCTCGTCACAGTGGAAGCTGGCCGGGATGCACGTGTTGGTGGAGACACACCGGAACTGCGTGGGTGCGCACACCTCATCAGGGTACTTGGCAGCTGGGGGACAGAGCCAAGTGGTGTGGGCATGGGGGCGCTGCCTGCACGAAGGGCTACCCCATCCCCTACCGGCCCCGTCACTTTCCCCGGGAGCCCCAGGGCCACCATGGTCTCATCCACCTCACCCTCAGCTGGCCCTGCCACAGCTGCCACACTGTCCCACCCAGCAGAACACAGCCACCAGTCTACCCTAAAACAGCTCCTCACATTAGCTCACCCCGAAGACTTACTCCCATCCCCCTAAAATATGACATCCCTTCGTGGTTGTGGCCTGGAGGTTGCTTGTGCCCAAAGGCTCATGTGGTAGAAGTCTGGCCCCACTGTAGTGATGTGGAAGGGGTAGGAACTTTAAGAGGTGAGGCTTAGTAGGGGGTCCTTAGGTCACAGGGGTTCATCCTTAGGAAGGACTGTGGGACAGTTCCCCCTGACTTCCTGTTTAAGATGTGACCTCTTCCTCCTGCTCTTGTTCCCATCACTGCCATCTGCCATGAGGTGGTACAACCAAGAACCTGCTCTGTTTCATCAGAGCCTGCTCTATGCTGTTTGGGCTTTCAGCCCCCAAATTGTGAGGTAAATAAACCCCCTTCGTCATACAGTTAGCCTGCTTTGGGTATTTCAGCATAGTAATGAAAAACAGACGAAAACACAGTCGCTCACATCATCAGCCACTTTCAGAGTCAGAGAAGTGAAATCTTGAACGGACAAAATCCCTGTTAAGGCATAGCCAGAGGAGCTGGTGTCTGTGGCCACTAGGTAACCCGTACTGTCCTCCATACTGGACAGGCCTTGCAAGGGACCTGTTATGGGGAGGATCTCCTATGGGCTCCATGCTCTGTACCCCTGTTCACTGGCCCAGGGATGGCACCTGAGCTGGAGCAGGCACCCATCGACAGGCTGGCCTGCCACAGGCCTGGGCCCCTGCTAGGCATCTCTAGTAGGTGGTGACCCACGTTCTTCCTCAGGGGGACTGAGCATGGGAGACAGAGAGGGTGAGGAAGGCACAGTGCAGGAGTGGAAGCCATGCATCCAGACAGGAGCCAAGCAGGCCACCATCTATGACACACTCTGACCAACCTTCTGAAGGGCCCCCAAGGCCACTCAGCTTTACTTCCTCTTCATTTTGTGCTGTCAACAAGTACTCAGCCTTCCTTGGCTCTTCCCCAGCAGAAGCCTCACAGAGGGGCTTTTCAGCCAAAACCCTCCATTACATCCTCCTCCCAAGGGGCTGGTGTTCCCAGGCAAGCTTAGAGCCCCAGGAGGTGTCATGAGACTGCCAGTGTATGACACAGTGCTGCCTCTACCCAGAGACTGCTGCAGGGCAGGGAAGGTGGTAGAAGGCAAGAAAAGCCAGGCAGGCTGACAGCAGCAATGTCGACGCATACCAGATACATGACCCAGGGCCAGATGGGAGTGACTTGAAGATTATCTTCAACCTTAGACTGACAAGCACAGGCTCACATCCCAGGAGAGGACACACAAGGTGCCATCTGATGTGTTTCTGATGCTCCAGCCTCCCTCATCTATTTAACTGTCATGAAGTCAATACTGTCTGAGACAGTGAAAAGATGGATGGGTGTGCAATGAACAGAGGGCTGGGTAGACAGATGTATGACAGGAATAATGTTGGGTAGGTGGATGGATAGAGAGGTGGGACACAGGTAGTGGGTGGATGGATTGATGGTAGAATGGATGGGAAGAAGGATGTTGGATTGATGGGTGGATGAAGAGTTAGGTAGAAAAGGATGGATGAGTGGATGGATGAACAGATGGATGGATGGACGGGTGGATGGTTGAAAGGATGATTAGATGGATTGACAGATGGATGAAGATCTGGGTAAATGAAGGAACAAATGACTCAGAACCAGCTTTAGATGAAAAACGTAGGCCCATAGTATGTTTAAAATGGCCATGTTAGAAATGATCCCCAACACAACACCATTGAGAGGTGGCACTCTGTCCTGGTGCCTGGGTTAATGTAGCCATCAGAGGAGTGGATTCCTGATAAAGGAGATGTTTTGGCCCTCTCCCTCATTCTCTCTTGCCAACGTGATGCCTTTGCCATGGTAGGACAAAGCAAGAAGACCCTCACCAGATACAGTCCCTGGATCTTGGACTGCCCAGCCTCCAGAACTGTTGGCCAAATAAACCTCTATTGCTTATCAAGTGCTCAGCCTTGGGTATTCTTCACAGCAGCACAAAATGGACTCATACAGCCCACAGGGTAGGGATTCAACTCACATGTACACGAGGACCCCAGCACCAAGGGGCCACAGTGTATCACACTCTCAGCCATCCACTTGATGCCCTGCTTTCCCACAGTAACAAAAAAATACCAGTGCTCACAAAAATGCAGCCGAGCAAGAGAGCACAAACCAGGGGCAGTCTAGCCATCTGCAGCTCGGGGCCTGAGGCTTCATAGCTCTAGTCACAGATGAACTTTAAAATTTTATTATTTTGCAGTGCTAGGTATAGAACCCAGGGACTTACACATCTTAGGCAAGCACTCTACCACGGAGCTATGTCCCCAGCCCTTTTTAAAATTTTGGGGCAGGGTCCCATTATGTAACCCACGCTGGGCTTGAATTTGCAATCCTCCTGTCTCAGCTTCCCAAGCAGCTGGGATTACAGGTGTGTACCACCTGCCCAGATTAGAGACAAACCTTGACTTTTATCTCCAGAGGAGGCCAACAGCTGTCTGGGGGGATGGGGAGCAAATGACCTGGGCCAGGCAGGCCAGGGCGCTGAGGGACACTCACGGCAGTTGGCCTCGTCGGTGCGGTCCTCGCAGTCGAAGTCACCATCACAGCGCCACAGTTTGAGTGCACAGTGCCCGTTCCCACAGGGGAACTCGTTGGGCTCACAGGGTGGGGGTGGCCCTGTGGGATGAAGCAGTCTCAGCAGTGGCCTCCTGGGCCAGCGCTCCAACCTGGCTCCCACAACCCCTGCCTGTGGCTCACCGCAGTCCAGCTCATCACTGCCATCCCTGCAGTCTTCCTGCCCATCACAGAGGTAGTCTTTAGGGATGCAGTGCCCACTGTGGCATGCAGCCTCATGGAATGCACAGGGCACGGGTCTGGCTAGATCGGGAAGCAGAGGCTGGGGACGGAGGGTGTCTGATGGCCGCCATGTGCTGGTTGCCTCTGGTGGCCGGGGTGTTAAAGGTGACATCTCTACTACCACCAATGGCGTGGAGCTGACCTCTGGGACCAGCTCCTCTGTGGACAAAGTGCCCGGATGCTTAGCAGAGGACTCCTTACCCCTTGGCCCCACAGTCCCCAGACCCTTCCAATACCCCTCAAGCACACTTGCTGCTGCACACAGCTCCCCCAGCCCTGGACTCTGTCACCCCCTTCCCATGCCCACTCCCACCCTCAGACCCCTGGGCCTGCACAGGCTGACTGTGAGACCCAGGCATAGGTCCCTGGCACCCACAGGCCACCCATGCTCCCGGACAGCCCCTCACCACAGTTGAGCTCATCAGACATGTCCCTGCAGTCAGGCCGCCGGTCACAGCGGTACTCCAGAGCCACACACTCATTGTGGCTGTGGCAGGCAAACTCGGCCTCGGTGCAGACCCTTGGGAACTGGGGCACTGTGGGAGTGGGGGGAGTCAGAGGCGTAGGTTTGGGGTTGCTGGAAGGTGTGACACAGCACAGGGACCACACAGCGGTGAGGGGACCTTGGGGCCTGTATCAGGCCACTGCAGGAGATGGTGAGGGTAAGGAGCACTGGGTGGACACAACCACAGCACACACCAGGGATGGGATGCGTGGCAGTGGCCTCACCATCCCCTTTCAGAGCACTGTGTACAGCTGACATGCCGCATGCATGCAGCCACCACACCACACACATACAAGCCACAGCCTCGGTCAGTGAGGGCACAGGAGGAAGGCAGAAGGCAGCCCAGCTATCTCGCTTTTGTCCTTCTTGCTCTCCAGCCACTAAATTTGCACAGCTCCCCACTGGGCCTGGCTGGGCTTCCATTCTCACCTGGTGTCACTGTGACCCCCACAGCAGCTGGTGGGGGTGGGGGGGTCTGTGCTGGAAAGGAAGGTGTGGTCAGCAGCCATCTACCTGGGGCCTGGGAGCTGAGGGCTGAGCCGACCACCCCACCACCCCAGTCAGGACAACTCCTTGGAAAGGGGGAGAAGAGGTCTGGGAACCTGGCAATCTCTTTTTTTTTGATCCTGGAGATCAAACTTGGGACCTTGTGCTTGTGAAGCAGGCACCGGAACGACTGAGCTAAATCCCCAGCCCAGACCTGGCAATCTTGAGACCTGGGTCTGGGGATGCCAACAGAGCAAGCTGGACCTCTGCATGAATTAACTGAGGTTCTATGTGCAGAGCAAGGGAGGTGATGATCCATTATTTTTTTCCTGATTGAGTTAAACCAAGGCAGGGATGCACTTTGTTCTGTTCTGGGGTCCCCTGAGTGACAGGTATATGGGTGACATGGTGGAACCTTTCCACAGAGGGAACTGAGATAGGACAGGGTGCGAACCACAGGCTGCAAGAGCGAATCAGAACCATCCTAGAGACTCAGGGGTTGAAACAGGACATGGTCCAGTGACAAGCAACCTGGGCTGAGCCTGAGTACAAAGGCCTGGCATGCACTTGGTGTTCAGGAAACCAGGGTTGCTTATTATTGAATGCAAACGTCCTTTGCACTTACACATAACTATCTGAAGAAGGGAATCCTATAGGCAATGTATGTAAGTCCACAGGGTGTGAGCAAAATCTGGGCCTGGTGGATACTTAGAGGAAGCACTCTATGCACTGCCCAAGGCAATACAGACCGATGTGGAGACAAGAGGTCGTGAGCTCCCTGAACCTAGCAGTGTGCAAGCCCAAGCTAGGAGGACCTGAGGTGGAGACACTGAAGGGGGATGCACGCAAGTCTAGAAAGGGAGCAGGTGGCCCCCAGCCCCAGGATAGGCTCACCTGTGCCCAGGCGTCGGAACTGGAACCCCTGGGGGGAGGTGATGTAGGGGCCGATGGAGCCCCCAGAGATGACCGAGTACAGCACCTCCTGAATCTGAGCCCCATCTGCATTCCCTTCTGAGCCCACATCCAGCTCCACAAAGACCCAGCCATCCAGCTCCCTGGGTGGGGATGGGCAGAGGGTGGGGGAGAAAGATGTCTGTGTTCTCGGCTCCTCCATGAGGCCTGGCCCCAGTGCTCAGGCCTTGCTCCTACACAGCCTGTGCCCAGAGCAGGGCCATTTAAGGCCCAAATGATGGGGATCGTTCATCAGGCCTTTCCTGCTTCCTTCTGGGGACCCAGGCTTCCTCCCTAACCTCACCAGCCTCTCCAGGACAGCCCAAGCCCCTCACCAGTCCCCAGGGACCCTTCTCACTTGATGAACACCACACTGACGACCTGGTCTCCGGAAATCTTCAAGTACTCTGACTCCAGCTGGGGAGGGACACAGCATATCAACTCCCAGATACCTCCCCGATCTGTGGTCCTGATCCCCTCCCCACCAGGGTGCTCCTCAAGCCACTCCAGTGTACCCTGTCCACCACAGCCTCTGACACAGCTCGGAACTCCCTGGAGCCTGCGTCCTCCAGCCGAGGGCTGTACTCGATGGAGTGTGTGAAATTGACCAGCGCCCGGAAGTACACTGTAGAAAAGAGGGGAAGGGTGTCAGCAGCCTGGCATGGGGTGGCCTCGGGCAGCTGGACCAGTGGGTGGAAATGGGAGGATGCCCTACAAAGCCTCCCACATAGGCTGAGACCTAAGTATCTGTAGCTGGGCTGCGCCACCTACAGGGGCACACGTGTGTGACAGCCTGGCAGGCCTGCCCAGGGCTCCACACTGAGGCCCATCTGGAGTGAGGGGCCTTAACACACAAGGAAACGGGCCTGATCCAGAAACCAAGTGACAGTGCAGAAGAGGAGGCCCCAACACTCAGAGGAAGGCTGGACAGGAAGGGTGGCTTGCAGAGGAGGCTGGCTTGCCACAGGGACTTAGGTCATGCCTCCCCAACCTTCCTTGGCCATTGCTGCCACATTCCCCAGGATGCAGTTCCTCCCATCACCTCCTCCATGGACACCCGAGCTGCGCTGGCTGGGCCTGAGACCCTCCTCTGGGATGTGGGACACACAGACCCTGCCAATTACACATAGACATGGACAGGCCATAGAGTGGCAGAGGCACAATCATGTGCTGAGTCAGCCATGCCCCAGGCACTGACCTCACCTCTCTGAACCTGTTTCCTCCTCAGTGAAGTAGGAGTGTTAACTCCATTTACCACCCTGGGTGGTGGTAAGGAGAAAAGACATCATGGTCACAAGCACTACTGTTCCCAGGCACTGCGTAAGCCCCATGAATCAGGAGCTGTGCTTTATCTTCCTCACTCCACCCCAAGACTGCGAGCTCCACCCGGGGAACCTTGGGTCTCAGCCACCCTGAGCCCCAGGGCTCACTCTGAGCCAGGGCACAAAGCATACACTATGGAGTGATGGCTGACCATGTTCCCATAACCCTGTGTGTGCATACCCAGACAACTACTGTGTCGTGGGCACCTGCTCTGCTCTACATGACGCTTTACAGCCATGGCATTTCCTGATGTTTGCTGTAGTGAGGATCATGAATGTCCACCAAACAGCCGTTTGTTGAAGGCTTGGTCCCCGTTAGGAGGGGGGTATCTAGTAGGAGAAATTAGGTCACTGGGGACATGGCCTCAAAGTGGATATTGGGACCCCGTTCCTTCCTGGCTGCCATGTGGTGAACAGGTCTCTGCCATGTGCTCCCGCCATGATGGGCTGGGCTGCCACAGGCCCAAAGCAACAAGGCCAAGTGACCATGGATGGAAACCTCTGAAACAGTGAGCCCAAAGAAACCTTTCCTCCTTTTAAGTTGATTATCTTGGGTGTTTTTGTCATAGTGATGAAAAGCTGACTAGCACAATGTTCATAAGTTCCTATGTGTTGTAAATATGAATTAAACTGTGTGGCAGATGTGTCATATATATGTATGTACATGAGTCATATATATGTACGTACACATATATACGCACACACACATTCACACAGACACAGCCTGGCACATAGTAGGTGTCAGGAAAATGATAGCTGAATGAATCCACACCACAGATCCACAGACTGTGAAGGAGGAGACCGTGGTACACATATACAATCACACTCACTCCCAAGCATTTCTTGAACACCTATTAGGTACAAGGTATTTACCACATTAAAACCCACAATGTTTATGAATTAAAGTATAAATTATAAATGCCAAGTTACTATGAGTTGCAAAAGATCCTCTAACAGGTACAAAGTGCTGGAACCAAGCCTGCCACGGAACAGGGAGGCAGCGCCAGCCAGTGATTAAAAGCCCAGCCACTAGGGTGACAGTGCCACTGATAGCTGTGATCTTGGGTGAGTGTTTGACCTCTCTGAACCTACGTCCTCATCTGTGACACATGGACAACGGGAGTGCCATTATTAACTCTGATTGTGCAGGGAAAGCCTGGGAATGAACCTGGCTGTACTTCTCGTCACCTGAGGCAAGCATTCACTCCCTTCACACGTCTACACTGAGGGCCTTGAACCCCACAAATGATCATTTCTGTCCTCACTTGCTAGTGCGAGGAGACAAAAATAAAATAAAGGATCCAGGTATATATGGACTACAAGAAACAAACAAGGAGGGCTGGGGTGAGGGCCTACTGAGGGGTGGTGACCAGGAAGTCCTCTCTTCAAAGGAATGTTTGTAGAAAGGGGCTGAGCCACAAGAGGTGTTAAGAGAAGAAGAGTCCTGGCAGAGGAATGGCAAGTGCAAAGGCCCTGAGGCAGAAGGGTGCTCTGACAAGTGACAGATGGCCAATATAGGTGGCCGAGTAGGGAATGTTTTTCACTTTACTCTCTCTCCACCAGGCCCCTGAGCCAGGACTCTCTCTCCCTCTTTGATTAAGAGAGCCCCAGGGTTGGGTCCGCGTCCAGGAGTGAAGCCCTGCACCAAGAGAGGGTGCTTGTGAAGGCCTGCTCTAAACCACAGGGACAGGGCTGGGCTCTCGGGTGCTGGGCGGTGGGGATTCTGTGGGCCAGAGCATGTGTAGGGGCCGTGAGCTCAGCCACAGAGGCGCCTTGTGAGCCAGCACAGAGGCCCATTGAGAGTCCCCCCACCCCAGACCCTGGCCTCAGCCCACGGCTCAGGGCGGGTGAGGAGGCCAGGCCTCTACCCAAGAATGTGCCTGCTCCCAAGGGAGGGGGTTGAAGCACCACAAAGCCCTTTTCTATAGGGCCTGGGAAGGGCACAGATCTAGCCTGAGCCTCTCCACCTCTCCCAGGGCAAGGGCAGGTCAGGGCAAGTGCCTGGTCTCTAACCTGCGCTGTTGCCCTTTGAGGGTCTGAGGGCCAGGGCAGAAGGTGGGGCTTGCGGCTTTCAGAAAGGACTGTGGAGCTGGGGAGACTCCCAATGTCTGACCTGGCCGGCTCTCTCCCACCTGGCCCCTGACTCTACCTGGAGAGCTCACTTGAGGCCAGAGGCTGGAGGACAGAGGCTAGGGCCACTCTCTAGTGGAGAGGGCACAGGGAATATGCCCATACCTGTTCTAGCCCTGCCACCCCAACTCCGGATGCCTGTCCCTGTTCAGCAGAACTCACCACACACCCCACTGTGTCTCTAGCTCAGGATCTCTGAGTCCTGGGGTGGGCCCAGAATCAGCCTTTCCTCAGGTGGAGACTCCAAGGACTTGTTCCCTCAGGATTCCACCAGAAACCCCTGGGGAGGGACAGCAGGATCCCAGCCACAGGGTTCTTTGTTTGTTTCTTTGTTTCAGTACTGGGGATCGAACTCAGGACCTTGTGTTTGCCAGGCAGACGCTGTGCCACTGAACTACATCCCCAGCCACAGGGTTTTGATCTATAAGGTCAAATAGGGCAGGAGCTGGTCTGGCCCAGATGCCAGGGAGGTGCCTCAGAGCCTCCTAGGTGACTCACAGCCAAGCGCAGCTGGGAAGAGGTTGACAGGGAGAAAGAACAGCACAGGACAAGCTGGAGAAAGGCAGAAGGGACCGTGCTCCCATCTGGCCTGGGCCTGGGCACTAGCCAAGGGGAGACTCCTTGTCACCCAGGGGTGAGCCTGAGCCTGCAGAGGTGACAGGAGGAGGTGAAGAGAGACAGAGACAGCCAGGGGGATGGAGAGAAGCACAGACACTGAGACAGACAGAGGTGAGGAGCAGAGAGAAATGATGAGACAAAGGCAGGCAGAGGGAAGAGAAGGAAAAAGAGACAGAGAGGTACAACCAGAGCAACAAGAATGGGCCAGGCAGAAAGAGACAGGTCTGCGGGAGAGGTGGCAAGGAAGGGAGCAGATTACACTGTTAGGGAGGCTGCTGACCCGCAGAGCCAAGGAGCAGAGCCCTGCCTGGGAGAGGAGGGCCAGGGCCACAGCTCAGAATGGCCCATGAGGGCCAGAGAGCCCTTCTTGCCCAGTGCACAGAGGGTACCATTCTTGGGCCTGTAGTGGGCACAGGACCCTGGGGATCAGGGAGACATACCCGCAGCCTCCCAGTTGAGATTTAGCCCAGCTTTGCGGATGTGTCTCCAGGGCATGTGGCCAGGCCAGGCTTTAGGCCTGGAGGTCTAGACCTGCCTCTTCTCACAGATCAGCCCACTCACAAGGCAAGCAGGGGCTCTGGCCTTGGGGGCCCCAGCTGCTGTCCCTATCCCCCTTCCTTCCTCACCTCTAGCCTCCCAGCTGCTTACCAAGAGAAAAGGGCTGACCAGGACCACTCAGAGAGGGCAGAGGGCAGAGCGGCCCAGCTGCCCACAGGAGGGGGGCTCAACATTTCTGAATAAACAGGGAGGACCTGAGCAGGGTCTCAGAAGCAAGGCTGGGACTGGCAGGAGGAGCACAGGTCACTCTAGGAGGTGACAAGTATCCTAGGACCCACCTGACACTCCCACTTGCAGGCCCCACCTGGCTCCTAGGCTCCCTGTACCCTGCACAGACTGCCCCAAGGGAAAGCCTAGGCAGAGGCCAAGTCCCAGTGCTGGGAGGTCATAGCCAGGACCAGACTACACCAGGACCAACCCTCCTGCCAGCACTGGCCAAGTCAGGATGCACCTGGCTCACTAGCTTGGGGCAAGTGACCCCAGCTCTGGAGAAGCCTGGGCTACACTGACTGCCAGGTGGATGGTAGCTCAAATCCCCATCAGAATTCAGCTATTTATGGGCCGGGGATTTAGCTCAGTGGTTTCGCTGCCTGCTGCACAAGCGCAAGGACCCGAGTTTGATCCCCGGTACCAAAAAAAAAAAAAAAAAAAAAGAATTCAGCTATTTATGTCCACTGCCCCTGGCCTTGTGCTTATGATAAAGGCAGGCACAGATCCTGGCCATCCTCAATGTCCACACAACTTGGCAGGTAAGAGACCACTCCTGCTTCTTGCAATGCAGCCCCAGGGCAGACCCAAAGAGTCCTCAAGGCCCTCAGCCCAGGAGATCGGGCCTCTGTGGCTCAGAGTCTTGTTGTGGGGCAGAACAGGACCTGCAGGATGCCCACAGCAACTTACCCATCTGGAAATCCCCGCTGCCCAGGTCCCCACTGCCCAGGCCATCTGCAAACAAGAGAGAGGCTTATTCAGCAATGGTACTTGTTGAGCACCCACTGGGTATCAGGCATTGTGGGGGCCCTGGCAGAGAGGGGCAGGGTCACACAGATGCAGAATGATTATGGTCCTCGACCATACCTCAGAAGGGTGGCCTATCAATGCCCACTGGGGAAACATCTGTCAGAGAGGGTGTGGACTGAGTCCAAGACACCAGGGGCTCAAAGATCTGTCCGATGGCTGGGACAGAGGGGTCAGGTCAGACTGGCAACCAAGTGAGGAAAGGAGGAGGTGGAGCAGCAGGAGGGGTGACCAGCCTGTACCACGCACTGCCAGCCACCTTCCCTGTTGGTCCCCACTGTCCTGGGCAGCAGAGAGAAGCTGTGGCCACCCCAAGATCACACAAGTTTTCAGTGGTGGATGCTAGTCACCAGGACCAGGGCTGAGGACACAGTGGCCCACTTCTTTGTTTTTATTTTTTTCCCCAATACAGAGGACTGAACCCAGGGAGGGGTGAGCTAGAATTACAGGAATTATGGTTCAGATCTAAAATGTTTCCCAAAGTCTCAGGTGCACAGGGGTGGGGCTTTCAGAAGGTGATGGGATCATGAGGGTTCTAATTTCATCAGTGGATCACAATCTGATGGCATTGTTGGAAGGTGAAGGAAATGTAGGAGGTGGGGCCTAATTGGATGAAGCAGGTCACTGGGGGTATGACTTCGAAGGGACTATCTTGTCCCTGGCCCTTTCCTCTCTGTCTGCCTTGCTCGCTCTCTGCTTCCTAGTTGCCATGGAGTGAGCTGCTTCCCTCCACCACATCCTTTTGCCAAGAGCTGACCACTTTGCTCCAGCACATACTTCCTGCCTTGATGTTCTGCTTCACCGTGGGCCTGGAAGCAATGGAGCCTCTGAAATCGCTGACAGTGTGAGCCAAAATGACTCCTTCCTCCTTTAAGCGGACGAGTGATGAAAGACCAACATGACAGTCACACACCACCATACCCCAAACAGCCCACTCTTGTGGCACCACCTGGGGTGAACTTCACAGGCCTCCTGAGGGACCAGTGGGAAGAGCCATGACCCCACCCCACCTCCATGGACCCTACGACTCACCCCCAGAAGCATCGTCAGCCAGCAAGTCCTCATCGTCTGAAAGGTACGAGTAGTTCCAACCAGCCTGGCCCGCTGTGATAGTCTCTGTGTCCTCGGGCAGGGACAGGCCATCGTATGCTCTCAGCCCATGGGTCACCTGTGGGAAACAACAGAGCCAATCAAGCCACATGTCCAGCTCCCATCAAGCCCCAGGGCCCTTCCCCTCATTGGAGGGAAGAGGACTCAAGAATTTAACCCTAAAAACCTGGTGGTTAAATTAGCCTTAGTTTGGCTAAGAGAGCCAGACTGTTTGGGACTGTTTCTGACTCAGCTCCCCCAAATCCCATGAGCCCCTGGAGGCCTCAGGCCCCAAACCTGCAAATTCTGAATGAATCTTCAAAAAAAAGCAGAAAAGCAAATAAAAATCACTCGGTAATGATGACTCCTTTTTCTCTGGAGAAGGAAAAGCACAGCTAGAACAGGATGAGTGAATAGACAGAGGGACAAGGCAGTTAAGGGATAAGCTGGGCTAGTAAACTCGGGGGCCATGGACAGGTGGAAGGGTGGCAAGTGGCAGCAGGGAAGGGACAAGAGTGGAAACTGAGGTAAGGCAGTCTCAGATGCTGCCTCCAACAGCAGCCCCTCCCCAGCTCACACCGGCTGCCTTCTGCCTCAGTCTGGCCACCACACCTCCAGACCAGAGGGGACACATTTCCCTGGGCTGGGGGGTGAGCCTCGGCACTCTCGGCCACAGTGACAGGGCACTCGGCTTGGAGCCCAGCAGCTGGGCTGAATGGGGTAGCAGAGGTGCGGTCTCAGCTCTGCATGACCCCAGGCTAACGCTGAGCCCAGCACAAGCTCTGGCAGGGTGCCTGTCCTTGGAGGGGCTGGGGGTCCCCCTATGTGGGCTGGTGCCCATACATGCCTTTCTCAGGTGTGGGGTGGGGACCTTGGACAAGATGGATATGTTTCCAAAGGAGTTTCCCAGAGAACTCAGAGGAAAACTAATGCAAGGAAGCCCAAAGGCGCACAAGGCCACAAGTACCAGCAGACAGGAATTCACTGGCCCATAGTAACGTCCAGATGTCCAGGGACAGGGGCCTCAGGCCTGCCCCAGCCTTCTCCAAGCAGCCCAGCCAGGCCTAAGGGAAACTGGCTGGCTTTTGAAAACCAAACCCAGGGGCTAGACAAAGTGGCCAGGCCCCAGGAGGAGCAACACGGAAGAGCCAACAGCCCCGCTAACCGCCCCCCCCACTCAGCACCGGTCACGTCCCCTCGAACCTCTGTCTTCTCCAATTGTCCCCACCCTGGTCCCTCTGTGGGAGCATCCTTCCTCCACTTGTCTGAGGGGCCAATTGCTGCTCACCCTCCAAGACTCAGCTTAAAATCACCCTCTAAGTGCTCAGGAGTGAAAAGGTACAGGTGACAGTGGATGAGCCTCAGAGCACGCACTCCATGAGTCTGTTTTTGGGACACTAGGGGAAAATGTCTCACATGCTGAGGAAAACATCAGCAGTCTCCTGGGTGCAGGGCTAGGCCGGGCTGCCTGGGAAACCTTTGGGTGCTGATTCTAGGTATATCCCTCTTGTTCTCACTACTGACCCTCACACTTCCTTCAGCACATTGTACTGTGGGTAAACTGCACCTCAATGAAGGAGAGGAGCGATTCTCTGCCCAGGCTGGGTCTGGTTACTGCCTGTACCTGGCCTAGGATGGAAGCACCCAAAGGCAGGGACTGACATGGATGCTTCTCTACCTTCAGTACCTGCGCTCAGTCGGTACTTGGATAAAGGGACAATACTGTCATTGCTGTCAATTCTGCTGCTTCCTGAAGAGGACTTGCTTCGGAGGAGCCCTTACCCTGCGCAGTCCATGCACATCCCCTCCCTGCCTTGGGAGCACTCTAGGGGAGGGGGTTCTGTGCCATTTAGTCACGAGTCCTCTCTGCTGTGATTTGACACCCGCTCCCACAGTTCATGGGCAGCACCACCTGCTCCTTCTCTTCTCCCCATCACTCAAACGTCCGTCCCTGTCCTGAGTGGTGGTCATGTCTACCTGTCTGCATCCAGGGTGTGGCTTAAGGACCTCCAAGGCTGGAGAAAAACACTGTTTCTTGAGCCTCTTCTCAGAGCTCCTGAAGCAGGTTCTCATCTCAGGTCAGATGGTCATAGCTGTGCAGGCCCAGGGCACTCTGACAGCCACAAGGCAAGACCTAGACCCGGGCCTCTGCCGCCTTCCTTGGCTAGGAATAGAGGGCAAAGTTCCCACTGGCTGGAGGGTGGGTGAGTCTTGAGCAGGCCTTGATTGACTTAAGGGGACCATGAGACAAGGGCTGGTGCAGGGGCCTGACTTTGAGCTGAGGTAGTCTAAGGGGACTGGCTCTGTGTCACTGCCATCCCTTCATCCTTTCCATCCAAGCAAGGCCTTAGAGGCCAAGCACAGAGTACGAGTATGGAGATTCTTGGCACCCCCTAGACACTGCTGTCTGGAAAGGAAAACCCTGGTGGTGTAAGGTCCAGAACTTTTCCCAGGGAAGAGGGGGGAGGTTGGAACCGGACAGGAAATAGCAAAGTGAGATCCAACATGGAAAAAATGCCAGGAACATTCATCTGGAGTGAGAGGGGAAAGAGAATCTGGAGCACACTGGGGCCTGGTCAGAAGTATCCCCTCAATTCCAGGGACCCCAGGCTGGACCCTTCCAGATGCCAGCCTACCCTTGCTTGTAGCGCCCCCACCCGGGGTCCCAGGATCCAGGGTCAGTTCAGGGTCTACAAGTCAGAGTTAACCCCAGCAGAGAGACTTCATGTGTTAAAAGCTGAAGATCAAAAGGTCCCAACAGCTGTATTTCAAATCTAAGAGGGCAGAAGGAGCCAGATGGGAGGGAAATGGCTCCCGGAAAGAGCATCGAGGAGCTTGAGACTTGACCATAGAAGGGAACTTGGATCAGACCAGGAAAGTCCAGAATCAAATCAGGGAATAAGAGCTGGTGTTCCCTGAGCACCTGTGTCCTGGGGACTCCTGCCCCAGGCAGCAGGTATTAAACCATAAGGAAGGAGAGAAAGTCTGTCACGTGCTTAAAGCTGGGCCTCAATTCTCACTCAGCACTTGTCTGGCCTTATCACACTGAGGTTTAAGGAGCACTTCCTCTGAGCCAACAAAGACCCTCTGAGGTGGATGCTGAGCAGCTGTGAAAGTCCTTGTGTACAGAGGTGGGAACTGAGGCCTAAGGGGTCACCATGGGGAGGGCCCCCCACTTCCAGCCCTCTGCTCACCAGGAAAGGAAGTAGGGCTGGGCCAGACCTCCAGGATGGCCAGGAGGGCTGAGCAGAGGGCAGTACCAGGAAGCCGAGGGCTGGCCAGCCCCTATTCCCAACCTGACCAAGGATGGCCCCAGGGGATGCCCAAGATGGCAGTAGCCTGGGCCCATGTGGCACGTGCCTCAGGTCACAAGGAGGGCCATTGGTGGCTCCAAGGTCACAGGCAGAAATAGAACCCAGGCTTCCTGCCCTCCAGCCCGTCTCCGGCTGTGAGGGAGCCAGGTTTCCTCTCAGAGGAACCCAGTACTTTTAGGCAGGCATTGGAGCCGGATGGCCAGGTCCAAGAGGAGGGGGCTGGAAGGAGACTTGGCCCAGAGAGGAAGGAGCCAAGCTGAGAGGGGATTTTCCAGACCCTGTAGGTTCCTGGGGAGTGTGGGGGTGGCTGACTCACACACGGCAAGGCAGAGGTCTGTTCTAACATGCTGGAAACAATCGCTCGAGGCAGGGATTGGGCAGGGTGGCCCCTCATGAAGGTGGGGCCAGACAGGCAAGGGTACCAGACAGGGCCTTCTGGGAGGCACCCACTTCCTGAGGCTGGGGGTGTCCAGGCCCTCCTGGAGAGGACAAGGTGCATAGGGAGGGAGCTCCAGGTCCTAGTCCTATAGAGGCCTAAGGGATTCAGTTCAGGGACTGTGAGCTTGTGGTGTTATTTCCATTTTATGAGTGAGGAAACTGAGGGTCAGCGAAAGTCATCTTTATAAATGGGATGGAGCAGGCTAGGAGCTTAGTGTGGTGCCTTGTACACAGTAGGTGCTCAATAAGGGTTAAAATTAGTACACTGCAGGAAGTGCAGGTTAGAGAGAGGGGTGGGCGTGGATGAGGGGTGATACACGGGGACTATGGGATGTGGGCTGGAGTGAAAGGAGGGGTCTTAGCCCTGCTGCCCAGGCCCGAGGCTGGTGGAACAGATGCAGCCTGGCTGGGGTGCACAGGGGAGCTGGGTTCCAGCTCTGAGGCAGACTCTGGGACCCCCACCTCCAGGGCTCTGTGCTTCTCCAGAGACATTCTTTTTTTTTCCTCTCTTTTTTGGTACTGGGGATTGAACTCCGGTCCTTGCATTTTCGAGGCAGGCAGCAGAACCACTGAGCTAAATCCCCAGCCCTCCAGAGACATTCTTCACATCCCTTGGGCAGCTGGCCCATGCCTGCCGGCTCTCCTTCCCCATGGCTTGGGCCTCAGGCTCAGCCCACCCCCACCCCCACAATGGGCAGGAAGGTCTGAGCACCACATGGTCCCCTGGGCGGCTGCAGCTGCCCAGGCAAGGCTCCAGGCAACTGGGGCCGGAGTGGAGTGAGCTCACCTCTTTGAAATCCAGAGACCGTGTGGGGGCGGGGACGATGAGCCCCAGCCTACCCACCTGCCTGCTTCCCCTACTGGTCACGACCCCTGGCCCCCAGTCTCTAGGGAGGGACGTGCACCCAGACAAGTCCCCTCTCTCTGTGAGGTGATGTGGTCTCACAGGTGGCCCCCAAAACAAGTGCTACCTCTGCTCTGCTCCACCCCAGGCCCCAGATTTGGGGTCAAGGTGCCCGGCCCTGCCCCTAGCCGCTCAGTGCCCATCCACAGGCAGCAGATGGCAAAGGGCAAGGAATCTGTCAGGGCAGCACTTTGCTGTGCAAACTGCCAGGGGCTGTGAGCCCGACACAAAGGCCAGAAGCCCTTTAATCTCCTGGCAGTCTGAGAGGGGCACTGGGCTGGAAAGGAGGTGGCTGTGGCCTCCTCTGGCATGCCTATGTGCCCGTGCCACTTGGGAGGCCTGCCAGCTTCTCACACTGGGGGCCCAAGGCGGGAGGACCTTTGCCAGCCAGTCAGCCAGGAAGAATACCGATCCTCAAAATAAGGAGAGGGGCTGGCATTCAAGTGCCACTGTGTGCCAGGTGATGAGTTAAGGTCTTTACAAGGCTTATGTTACTCAAATCCACACCAACATCATGAGGTAGACAGCAGTGGCAGCCTATCTTACAGAGAAGGAAACAATGATCAGAGGGGTAAAGTTATCTGCCCAAGGTCACACAGCTAAGGCAACAGGAATTGTGACTGAAACTATGACTCTGGCTCAGATTCCTGCATGCTGCCAGCTCAGTGGCACAGCTGTCAGCAGGTCCCTGCTTCTGACCTTTGACATCTGCTTTCTGAAAGCTGGGACCAAGATGAGACCCAGAAAGTTGTGACCAGCCAGGGCCTGGAGGGAACACAAAGGAGCCTGAGGAGGCCCAGAGCCTGTAGCAGAGCCTGGGGTGCAAGAAGCTGGGTGAGAACTTCCTAGACCCAGCCCTGCCCTGAACTCACCATGTGGCCTTGGATGGGCCCCTGGCTCCCTTCCCTTTCAACAAACTTTGTCGAGTCTCCACTATGTCCTGGGTGTCCACACTGGCCACCTCCATGCATGTACACTCAGCCACCAGGAAGGCAGTGGCTTCTGTTTTGGTCACTTCAGTGTCTCCACAACAGAAAGCACACAGCAAGTACTCAGTATTCCACAGGTGCGGGAATGAACTTGCCCAGCCACCCTAAGGCAGCCACGAGCCAATCTGACCAAGTTTAGAAAGAGAAAGTAAAGACTTGTTTACATCACACCAGTAAGAAGGACAGAAGGACCTCAGGGCCTCAGTCTCCCATTAACAAAATCAATGCCACAGTTTTCCTGAGACCCAGCTCCCTACTCTAGCCTAGGGAAGGAGGAGATTGTCACATGATCCCTGAAAGAGACATGTCCTCAAAGCCCGCCCTCAGGCCTTGGTCCTCTCAGCTGTGAAGTGAGAGTGAAGCACTTCATCTTACACGCTCCTTCCAGGCTGTTGGAGAGACGGGAGGATGAGGTCCCTTGGAGAAGCATGGCCAGTGAACTTTGAAGCCATCTAGCCTGTTCCCAAGTGGCCTGCGGGTGGTCGCTGCCCTGGTGCCCCTCTAGTGTAGCTGGGATGGGCACCCAAACCAGATTGCTTCTGACCAGGCAGAAGACCAGCTGAGTCTCGGGAGAGTGGGCCGATGGAACAGGAAAGGCAGGACCCATGATCAGTCACACACCCGATTCCAGGCTACCTCTGCCACCTTCTAACTGGACAGTCTCAGCTTCCTCACCGCTAAGAGAAATCAGCAGTCAGACCTGCCCTGTAAGGTACAATTCAGGTTGCTTTGATCTCTGTGCCCTGAACACCTACCACGTGCTGGGACAGGGATACAGCAGTGAGGCAGACAGACAGACAGGGAACTCTGAGTTCCTGGGGAAGGTCACAGACAACGGAGCACACGACAGGGGTGCAGAGTGGGAGGATGCTGAAGAGGAAGGATGGGCCTGGAGAGCTTGGGGAGGGGGAACCCTCACTCAGCAAGGAAGACTTCACAGGGGAGACAGTACCCAGCTGGTCCTGTACGACAGTTCTGGCCAGTGAGATGGAAGAAGGGGAAATGGTGTGTACTAGGCAGAAGGGAGGGTGCTCAGGGGGGCCAGAGGCAGGAGAGCCCTGGCACCTGCAAGGGGCAGGGGGAAGTGCAGCAGTGGGACACATAGGAGTGCCAGGAGATGAAGGTGGCAACCCCCACTACAAGTGCTATGTCCTCAGTTGTGCCAGGCACAGAGGCCAAGTTGCTCCAGTGCCCGCAAGTCAGTCCCTATACTCTCCCTACAGCCCCCATGAATACCCCAAGAATGGGCCTCCCCTGGCGGGTGAACACGAGGACACAGAAAGCCACTAGGAAATGGCACTGCCTCAGCCAGGGGCCGGGAGGGGCCAAGGCCATGGGGTACCCCGGCAGGAACAGTTTCCAGGCTGGGCCAGGAGCAGCACAAGGGCCCTTAGGGGTTGAACATTATCTGCCCAGCACTGCCTGTGGCATTCTCATGCCACCTCCTGCCCTCAGGCCTGGCCAGCTTCTCTGGCTCCGGTGGCCTTCCTGCTGCGGGGCCCTACCATGTCTGTGGGGCTTCAAGGCCTCTCTGACCTGGCCAGGCTGCCCACACTCACTCATTTCACCAGTGAAGCCCCCAGTGCAGGGCAAGGCCTATGGGTAAGGCTGGGGGGATGTTCCACAAGTTTTTATTGAAATGAGACACCACTAACATCAAAGACCACTCCCTAAAACAATCAAGTTAGGCCTAGTTGCTCCCAATTCATGAAAGGATGGGAAGAAAAGTCCTTGTGCTCAACCAAGTTCTGTGATCTGCTATGCACACACAGTCTTTCTCCAACATCTTTTGTTGTGCTCTCTCTACATTCAACTCAGAATTGGAACAAGCCAGGCACCTTCCCACCTCAGGGCCTTTGCACTTGCTGTCTCCCTTGCCTGGGACACTGCCTCAGATATTCTATTAGTCACTTCTTCCCTTCTCCAGTTTCTACTCACACATCACCTTTCAGAGAGCCATCTAGACCTCACACAAGGCCTGGAATCTGCTAAGTTCTCTCTCACTCCCTTCCCCCTGCTTCACTGCCCTCCACTGCATGCCACCAGCTGTTAGTTCACTGCATATTTATGTGTTTATCTGTTTGTCTCCTCTCCTAGAAGGCAAATTCCTCAAAGGCAGGGACTTTGTACATTTTGCTATTTCCCCAGTACCTGGTGACAGGCCTCCCAAGTCGGACGACCCACCCCACCCCCCCCACCCCCCCCCCCCCCCCCCCCGCCAAGCAGACCCACTATCCACATCCACAGGAGTACAGAGATAACAAGAAGCCAGCAGGCGCACTGCTGCTCTCACCAGGGCCCTGTTATCAGCCCTGTTATCAGCCAGCCCCAGGCCTATCACCCATGGGACTCTAAAATTTTCCACCCTCTTGACCAGCACCCCCTCCCCTACCTAAACTCCCCCATATCAACCATGAGCACCCTCCTCTCAGTGCCAATGGCCTTTTCCCCTTGGCCCATCTGCATGCAGACAGCAATAAATTCATCGCACGTTGCTTGAACTTTGCCTGCCTCGGTGGTCTCAATCGTGCCTAGGTCTGACTTATACCTGGCACATGCTAGATGCTTAAAACTACTTATTACATGAAAATAGAAGGAAAAAATGGAAACAAAGCTTTTGTACATAGGGTGGGGAGTGGGCTTGAGGGGGAGAATGGGATAAAATAAAATTTATTAAAAACATAAAACTACTTATTACATTAATGAATGAATGAATGAATGGTGTTTACAACTGAGAAGACAAGCCTTGCCCATAGTCACAGAGTGGCAAGACCCGGGACTTGAACCCAAGATCTGATTCCAACCCTGGAAGGAAGTTGGCACTGATCCCTCCTCCTGCCATCTCTCTGGCTACCAATCCAGGGATTTCTTGCAGGAGTTCATCCCAGGGTAGGAGTAGGGGACAAGAAACTACAACAGCCACTGAAGCGGGGGAGGGGGGGGGCGCCCTCCAAGGCCAGCAAGTCCAGAACTCAGCAGCCAGGTGGCAAGGCCTCTGTGACTTTCTCAGAAGTTGGCCCGTGGGCATCAGCAGCAGGAAAAAATAGGCTGGAGCTGGAGCCCAACAGCTGTGGCCCAGGAGACCAGGACAGCTGCCCCCAGGGATTCCCTCATCTGCTTTCTGGGACCAGTTAGAACTGGAAAGGAGAGGAAGGGCCAGTCCTTCGGAAGCGGCCCTGTCCCCTTTCATTGTGACTAATGTCCACAGGAAAGGCAGGGGGAGAGTCCTGCAGATGAACACATCTGGGAAGGCACTTAAACAAAGCTGAGTAAGTCCCCTAAGTCCTAAATGTCTCCACCCCTATGAAGAGAGAAAAAGGTAACTATTAATGTTTCCTAAACTTGCTTAACTCAGAACCTTTCCTTCACACAAAGCTCAAAGGACTAGGGTTCCACAGAATGCACTTTGAGAACACTCACCCCTAACATACCGCCTTTCCCTCAGTTAGCTATATATTAAGGTTTTGAATGTTTGATGTGCTGCTCCTGCCCAGCACACCCAAGGGGCTTTCAAAAGGGGTTCATGAAGCAGAAAAGCAAAGGCCTTGAAGATGGAGGAAAGCAAGCCAGGTGACAGGCTGCTGTGTCTCTCCTCCAGGTGACTCCTCATCACCTGAACCCCAGACCAGGCCTGCCCTTCCTCCCATCATCAGCTTGCCCTCTCAGTGAGGAGTCCTGTCAGAGGGGACAAAGAAGGTGGCCCCAAACCTGTTATCCTCAGTCCTCTAGGAAGGTTCAGAAGTGAAGAGGAGGATGCTGAGGTCATCCCTGAGTGCAGAGTGGGCAGCTAGGGTGGCTGGGGATACAGAGGGACACACACGGGGTAGCATTCTGCCAGATGGCTACAGGACCATCTCTGTCCTGGGCCGGTGTCTTCCCTGGGCCTCAGATCCCAGGTCTGTCAGACAACAGGGTGGGCCTAGGTGACAGGTCTGTCTGAGCTCAGCAGTCTCAAGACCACTGCAGAGGGAGGTGAGGGGGAAGTTGGGAACATGGGCAGAGTTTGGTCCCCTCCTCTAAACACTCTCTTCAATCAAAACAATAACATTTTCTATTTTCTATTCTGGCCTCTGCACAATGGGTCTGGTTTGGCCCCTGAGCTGTGAGGCCATGAGCCAGTCATTTCCCCTCTTTGTGTCTGTTTCCTATCTGTGAAATGGGCTCCATGATTCACAGTACCAGCATTCTTCTTTATCTGTGGTTGGAGATATTTGGGGGAAAAATTACATCTAAACTGAACATGTACAGACCTTTTCTTCTTGTCACTCCCTGAACAATACAGCACAGCAGCTGTTTATACTGCGTTAGATGTGATTCAGTATCCAGAAACGACTGAAAGTATACTGGAGGGCAGGTGTGGGTCACATGTACCAGTGCTATGCCACTTCAGATGAGGGACTTGGCCATCCTCGGGGTTTGGTATCCATGGAACTCCCAGAACTCATCCCCAATGGCACCAAGAGACTACTATAAAAAATATCTACCAGGGTCGGGGATTTAGCTCAATGGTTCCGCCGCCTGCTTTGCAAGCGCAAGGTCCTGAGTTCGATCCCTAGTCCAAAAAAAAAAAATCTACCTAGTAGGGTTGCTGTGAAGATTCAATAAAACATAAAACAACACTCCAGGAGGCTGAGGCAAGAGGATAGAAAATTTGAGTCCAGCCTTGGCAACTTAGCAAGACTCCACCTCAAAATAAAAAATAAAAGGGCTGGGGATGTAGCTCAGTGTGAAGGTGCTGGGTTCAAACCACAGTACCAAAAAAAAAAAGAAAAAAAAAACCCAAAAGACCATAAAATGATACCAATAGCACCAGCACATAGTGAGTGCTCCATTCGCTGCTGTCATTACTGTCATTTGCAATGGGCTGTTTCACTAATTAATAAATTTGAAAGCCATCAATTTTGAAGGCCTGGAAGGTTCCTTCTGCTTTGACATTTTAATTAGTTGAAAAGCTAGAACATTAAGATGCTACAATTCTAGGTTGTGACTTCCACCAGCAAAAGGAGGGAATCACAGCCAGAATGAGATGAAGCCACAGGAGCCAGACTTCAGGGAACAGCTAGCAAAGGGTCATTATGGTCACCATCGATATTCATGTATACCTTCCCTCCCAGCCACTCCTAGACAGACTTGGCAGCTCCCAAGATGCACGCATAACAGCATGAGCAAGGTAACAAATATATGTCAGAAACACCTGGGCAGGTCAGACAGACAAGCCTGCAGCGAGGAGACAGTTAAACAGCAGGTGCAAATCCCTGAGATCTGGGGAAGGGATGACTCACTAGGCTCCAAGCTTTCCAGTGGCCAGTGGGAAGAAGAAACCCGCCCTGGCCTCAGATTCCATGACCCATGAGGTAAAAGACAATCCTATTGCTTAGCAGAGGCACAACTATGCCTGACATCCAGAGCAGGGACCATCATGAGAGGCGAGGTCTGCCAGGCACCCTTCTTTAGCCGGTTAGCAGGTCTGACATCCTCTCAGAGCCCACTGGTCACGATCTTTTTTATGGTACCGGGACCCAACTCGGGACCTTGCACTCCTGAGGCTGGACCTGATCTTTAGGTCGTAGACAGCTAAGTTATTTAGGTATCTTGTAGGCAGTTAAACAGCTGGCCCTTAAGGAGTCAATATGAAAGACAATACAGACACATTCACTGAAGGTCAGCATTATAAAAAGAGAGGAACTACTACACTCACGTACTTCCCCTAGGGATGAATAGCAGTGATTGATATTCTAAATAGACATCAATCACCTTAAGTGGGGACTAGACTCTCCCTAGCCCTTTTCCTTTAAGGAAACTGCTTGTTCATTCTGTGTACCCTTGCTAGGTAACTTGTTTTCCCATTTGATCCCCCATTTAATCAATATTACCTGAGCGACTGTACTTACAATCTTATTGGTTGATTATGGTTTTGTCCCACCTCATAATTTCCCTTTGGATCAATATTACCTAAGGGACTATACTTATTAGTCCCTTAGTAATCTTATTAGTTGACTGTAGTTTTGTCTCTCCTTGAACCCACCTCACCTCGTGGCTTTGGTCAATGGAACACTTTTTTTTTTTGGTATCGGGGATCGAACTCGAATCTTTGCACTTGTGAGGCAGGTGGCGGAACCACTGAGCTAAATCCCTGGCCCTTTTGCGAAGTGGGGTGGGTGGGCAACCCACTTTCCAGTCCCCATTCTGTCTCTCTTAGGCAGAAGCTATCTTTCTCTCAATAAATTCTTCCTACTCTTGGGCCAGGGATTTAGCTCAGTGGTTCCAGCACCTGCCTTGCAAGTGCAAGGTCCCAAGTTCCATCCCCGGTACCAAAAAAAAAAAAAAAAAAAAAATTCTTCCTACTCTTAACCTGCGGTGTTCCTAGAATTCCTTCTTTGACTTTAGAGAAACTGAACTGGGCATTTCAGATACCTAGCAGGTTGGGAGTTATATTTCCCTTGCATTTTTGAATTGCTTGGTCCTGTATCACTTTAGAGGCTAAGGCCAGGGCAGACTGCAGTGACTGAAGATTCCAGAGAGGATGGAAGGGAGTTGAGGGAGCCCCGCCTTGCCCCAGCATCCTTGGTCTGGGCAGGATTACCTATTGGTCCCCAAGCCCCAGCACAGCCAGCCCCAAAATAGCCAGAGCAGGGGAGGGTGCCAGGAGGCCTCAGGCAGGGCCTGGCAAGGCCTGCCAAAGAAGGGCCCAGCGGGGCCAATGAGCACAAACCCCTGCACACAACAGGGCACCTTCACCCGGGAGCCACCATCCACCCGCTCCCCAACAGCTGCACGCTGTTCACGCAGTGCAGAATCCGGGCTGCCGTCCCAACCACCGCAGGCGGCCTTCCAGCAGCAGAGCCAGATGGAACAGTCCTCACGGAAACACCACCATACCTTATAGGGAAGTGCCCGGACCTCCTCCCGCTGCCGCTGCCACTGCCGCTCCCACCTCCAAGCCCAGCCTCACACAGCCTACTGTGGCTCCTTCACCCCAGACAAAGACAATGGGGGCTATTCTGGGCTGCCCTTAAAGCGAGAGACCTTGTCCCCTGTGAGACCTTCCAGAAATTGTTACAGCTTGAAATTGTTACTGGCAGCTACATCCCCTGACACTCCCAATCTCTCCAGACAGGCCCTGCCGGGATTCAGCCCTGAGGCTGCCTCCTCCAGGAAGCTCACCCACTGAGAGGAGATGCTGCTGTAAACCCTCCCCAAAGAGCTGTCTACACTGAACTGTATCTCTAGATCCTTTTTATTTTGAGACAGGGTCTCACTAAATCTCTAAATTGTCCAGGCTGGGCTTGAACTTGGGATGCTCCTTCCTGCCTCAGCCTCCTGGAGTGCCAGCATCACAGATGTGAGCCACCGCGCCCAGCTAGGGACAGGAATTTGGTCTGTTTTGTCATTGCTCTCTTTCCAGCACCTGGCTCACAGTAGGTGCCAAGTAAATATTTGCCGACTGGTACAAATACACATAGAATGTGTATGGAGCTCCCATGGAAACATGCAGAGCCCTGGTGCACAGAGGGCTAACACTGATAATCCACCTGCTCTCCTTGGGAGAATGCAGACCATGTCCCACCCTAGGCTAAGTACCTTATATTGCTTAGCTCATTTCTTTGACTAAACAACCCCAGGAGGTTAAGCACTGTTATAATCCTACTTTATAAGCAAGAAAATCAAAGTTCCATCCCATGGGTTAAGCAGCTTGCCAGGGGTCCTCAAACTACTCAATGGCCAAGCTGGGAATCAAACCCAGGAAGCCCTAAGCATCTATCACTGCATATAAGAAAAGACCTGGAAGAAAGGATCAGGGAGAACCCCTGCTGGGAGCTAGAAGCCACAGCCCAAGTTTAGCTACTACGCAGCTGTGTGACTTTATCTACTTACTTGCGGTACTAGGGGTTGAACCCTTTGCACTGAGCTACCCCACCCCAGGCCTTTAAATTTTTTTTTATTTTGAGACAGGGTCTCACTAAGTCACTAAGTTGCTCTGGCTAGGGTTGAACCTCAGATCCTTCTGCCTCAGCCTCCCAGAGTGCTGAGATCAGAGGTGTGCGTGCACCACCACTTCTAGCTCCTGTGACTTTGAACGAGTCACTTGGCCTCTTTGTTTTTTCTTCTATAAAAACAGGGCATTCATTCCTATTTCTTCAGATCTTCAGTAGGATCAAAGGAACTAAAGGATGTGATCATGTCCCCCGCTCAGCCCCGAGCCCTCCCCGGGTAGTGCTGGGAAGGACGGTGGGAAGACGTGCAGGGAGGAGGACCTGCCCAGTGTGGGCTCTGGATGAAGCTCTGCAGCTGCTGATCACAGCTAGGGAGTGTGGGTCAGGCTGAGCCAGGGGATAAGGGGCTGGGAAGTCACCTCTGGGCTCTTCTGTCACCCTTCCCTGCTGACCGCTGCTGGAGCTTCAGGGTCCAGGGCACCACACCAGGCAGGGATGGGGTATGAGGAGGAGGGAGCTGGCTGGCTGCGGTCCCATCCCCATCCCTTCACCCCGAGGGTTTTGTGCCCAACGTGCCATCACTGGGCTGGACTTTGGGAACCCCAGAGGGGTGGCAGGCAGGGCGGGGGTCCCAGGAGACCCTGGTGGCTTTCCTGTGCATGGCTCCCTTGCAGGCCCTGCAGGAGTTCCCCCAGAGACCATGAACTTGGCCCAGAACCCTCAGATCCCAGCCGGCTCCCGCCACAACATGCTCTCCCTCCTCTGAACCCCTGCACACCCGTATTTATAACTGACCATATTTTCTGAAGCAATGAAACCTTTGAACAAAGTATTTCTCAGTGACTTCTGAATGTCAGAGCGAGCCTGGGAGATGTAGTTTAGATGTAGCAGTATTCAAATCTCTGGGATACATTAATACTCTTTTGGGAAGACTAGTACATTTATTACATTTACTAATAAATCAAAGCCGTCCTAGGAAATGTGTGTTGGCACATGCCACACATACTCCTTGGAGCTGCCTCTCTGGGCAACTCCCCGGCTGTGTGGCCTGGGAAAGTCTCTTGACCTCTCTCAATCTCTGCTTTCCTCAACTGTAAAATGGGGAGCCAGGCATGGTGGTGCACACCTATAATCCCAGCAGGAGGCTGAGGCAGGATTTCTGTGAGTTCCAGGCCAGCCTAAACTACACAGCAAGATCTTGTCTCAAAAAACAATAATAATAATAATAAAATAAAATGGAAACTAAAATGACCACTACACTAGGCTGCTGTGACCATTCAATAGAACAATGTAAATGCTTGGGGCCTGGTACTTACTTAAGTCTAAGTGTCACCTCTTCCCCTTCCTCCTTTCCCACCCCACCCATCCCAACCTCACCACCCAAAGTGAGCGCTCCAAGGACAGGGATTTAGCTCAGTGATTTCCCCGCCTGCTGCGAAAGCAAAAGGACCCGAATTTGATCCCCAGTACTAAACAAAACAAAAAAAAGTGAGCGCTCCAGAACCCTAGGGAGAACAATCCCTTCTCCCAGACTCAGGAAGATGCAACTAACATGGCCACAGAAGGCACCAATGCATTCCTGGGCCACCCGGGGTGGAAATATCACCAAGCCAAATATCCTCACTTATCAGAAGGGGAATCCAAGACCCAAAGAGAAGTGAGATGTCAAAGGGACCAGCCAAGGTCAGAGGGCCTGGGTTCAAATCCTCCCTCTGTCACTCCTGATTGCTGAGCTATCCTCCACAAGAGCCTTAGCGTTGGGCCTCCCTCACCCTGTGGTGTCGTCATAGGGAGCTGCTGCACTGTGTATGTGGCGTTTAGAACACAGACCCTCAGCTCTCAGGAGAGGAAGAGGAGCACCTAAGCCAGGCAGGCAGGCTCCAGGTTGCCTGGCTACCAAAACACGAATCTTACATCTTCCACATCACCTCCTTCCCTCCTTGGGGACAGGGACTCCCCAAGACCAGGACAAGATGCCATGCAGATGAGGGCTGTGGGAGGGTGGCAACAGGCTAGGTGTTTGCTGGGGACCAATCAAAGCCTGAGACCCCAGTCTCGACCTCTGGGACCTGCAGGTGGTTCCCCTAGCCCAGTGATAGCCAACCTTTCAATGATACAAACAGACTGCTGTGGCACATGTGCCACAGGTGTGCCACCACTGCTCTAGCCTGTCCCCAAGCCCGAGACAGGCCCAGCCGAGGAGATGGTAGGAAGGGCTGGCAGGCGAGGGGTGCATGTCCTTGGCAGGGAGAGCTCCGCATCCCAGGGACTCGGGTTACAGGAAATGGTAAATCTCCCTGCTGCCTGTCACCTCTGACCAGGAATGTCTGCTGCTGAGGGAACATCCTGTCCACCTGGCCCTAGACAGCCTGGGGACAGCAGGGACCTGGGCCTACTCTCTGCTCCTTGCCCCACCCTTGGGGGCTGGTGGTGGCCTCTGGGTCGCCCCAGCAGAGAGGCTCCTGTCATTCAGGGGCAGTGAGTGCTGCTGTAAAGGACCAAAAACAGGAGAACGGGAGAGGGCTGGACGGGGGAGGCTAGTGCAGGTGCTGCTCCTGTGAACCAAACCCAGAGGAAGCACTTAGTCCTTCCTGGGTGGCCTAGCCAGGCTGGCAGCCTGCCTCTGCCACCTGTCAATGCCAGGTGGGTAGCACTAGGCAGGTCACTGCATCACCTCCCACCTCTCATCTCCAATAAAGAGGTGATGACACCCATGATGGGAACATATGAAATTCATGGCACGGAACTATGTCACTAAGTGCTGGGTGGGCCTACTAGGGGCCCAATACACAGTGGGATCAGGCATGGAGGAAAGGAGCTGCCACAGGGCTCTGCCCTCCTGGGGCTGACATTCTAGTTGGAGTCAGATGGACCATAAATTAAGACCTCAAATGGCGAGTGCGCTAGAAAGAAAACTATGGAGAGATGAGAGGGATGGGGGGACAGGGAATGGGTGCTCCTACGAAGGCAGGGAGGGAAGGTGATGCTATAGAGGTTTGAAGGAATGAGGGATAAGTCAGGTGTATGGATGGAGGAAGAGAACTAAGTCCAGTGTAAAGGATCCTCAGCATGTTCTAGAAGAGCCAGGAGGCCAGCTGGATATTTAACCATATTATTACCCCACTCCCTGGATGATGCAAGAGTGGCTCGGAAGGAATAAGTGGCAGGGCCAGGATCCAACACTCCTTTCTTGCCAAGCATCCGGGGACCACTGTCCAGGGACCCTTGGGGAAGGATAGGACGGAGAAAAGCACAGATGGCCTTCAAGTCTGAGTGCTGATTCTCTCCAGCCTGGCTGTGTGATCTCAGACAAGTCACCTCTCCTTGCTGGGCCTCCATGTCCCCACTCCACATGGGCCACCAATGCTTGCTCTGTACACCTCCCAGGGGATGGTGAGGGGGACTAGGGTGCTGGGTGGTACCTTGGGCTTCTCTGGCATCTTAGACTTGAAGCTCCTCCAAGACAGATGTGAACACAGGTGCAGACCCTACCCACCTGAACAGCCTCCTGCTGGCTCTCAAGGGTCTGCATCCTGCCTATGTCTGCCTGGGCCTCAGTCACACCTGTGTCCAGGAGGCAGACCTGGCCCCTCAGCCCCAGGAGCAGCTCCCTGTGCTCTCAAGCAGGTGGGGGCCCACGAGTGGCCTTTGTTACCAGGGTACCAGGGTAGGCCAGCCCTCAAGGGCACTGGGCCAGACCATGAGGCCCAGCCAAGTGCCAAGTGCAAACAGCATGCCCGGCGCCAGCTACAGGCGTGTTAGAGTGGGCAGGCTGCCACTGCCCCCGTCACAACAAACCATCCTCTCCGCCCTGCTGAGGGGCCCAGACAGCTGGCACCCCTGCTGGGAGCTGGGACAGAGATGCAAGGGGAGCCCTTTCTCCCTTCCCCGCTGGGAACAGGCAGTGGGAATCTCAGAGACTGGACACCGAGCGCCCAGATGACAGCAGCTGAGTGGCAGATGAGCAGAGCCAGGCTGGGGAGTGGGTGGGAAATTCAGGGTGACTGGCTGGAGCCAAGTCATGGATTCTTCAGCATTATGGGTGACAGCTGGTGAGGAGAGAAGATTTCTCCTCAGCTGCTGTGAAGAAAGCTCAGATTGGCCAGCACTGCAAGAAGGGCAAACTTACCTGCTACCATCGAGGCCTAGGGTGACTCCACACTGGTCAGGGAAAGTCGTGGTGACCACAGCAGCTTCGTACCCCTTGTGCAACCTCGCTGCCCTAGACAGCTTTCTGCCAAGGTAGAAATGGCCCATAGCTGCAGTATCCCCTAAAGGGGCCACATGTGACCACTCTGCACTTGTAATTGAAATTTACTTCATTAAATTTTATATTTGGGGCCAGGGATTTAGCTCAGTGGTCTCACTGCCTGCCTTGCAAGCACAAGGTCCAGAATTCGATCCCCAGTACCCCCTCCAAAAAATTTATATTTAAACAATCACACTGGACACTGGACAGTGCAAACTGCACCATAACCAGTCCTTAAGCTAAGCCTGGCCATGGGACTGTTTCCATTTTAGGAAGGGGGAAACTGAGGCTGGTCTGAGGCAACACAGCTGGTAAGCCACAGAGGCAATGTTGGAACCAGGCCTGGCCTCTTCGAGGTACTCCCCCACCCAGGGTCATTGTCCACACTGCAAAGGACTCAAGGAAATCATACAGGAGCAGGCGATAAGGCAGCCTCGTTAATCAAAGTGTCAAGTATCCTTGCTTCTGGCTCAAATTCTGCCTGCTACACCCGTTATCACACACTAACCAGAAGTTCTGATGGGCCATTAAGAAAGGCCTTTGAGGGCTGGGGGATTTAGCTCAGTGGTTCCAGTGCCTGCCTTGCAAGCGGAAGGTCCTGAGTTCTATCCCCAATACCAAAAAGAAAAAGAAAGGCCTTTGATTTTTCGGCGTGAAGAAAGGGCAGGAGGATGATGGAACATTCCAGCTGGCCTGGGAGCCACGCCTCCGTACACATGGGGCTTCTTCAAGGGTGAGGACTCCAGCTTGGTCTTCCCCACCCTATCACCCCTTGGCCCTTTGTGGGCCGCTGGAAACAGGAATCCGAGCCCATTCACCACCTCTGCTCCCTCCTCGAAGCACGCTGCTCTCTCGCCTCCACTCTCATCTGCTGCCCCCCTCCTTCAAAGCCCAGGTCAATCGCTGCTTCCACTGTGAGAACCTCCCAAAAGACTCCTTCTCCTTCGCACAATTGTAGGCCTTCTTTCCTACCTTAGATCGCCTGAGTCAGTGTCTCTACTCTCCTTTGGGACCAAAGCTCCTCGGGACAGACACCAGGTTGGTTTTTCTTTTATTAATTTTATATACACATATATGTATTATATATATATCGTTTAGATACTTCTCAATGCCCACCAGCTCGTGATCAAAAATAAGTGTTTACTATCCCCGGTACCAAAAAAAAAAAATGGATTTACTAAATTAAATGTTTGGGAACTCAACTTCTTATGGCTGTACCTCAATCTCCTATGATCTCAGTAGGCGAGACCTTTCTATACAGAGATCCCTACTGTGGATATCAATTTGTTCATCTGTAAAATGGGAATAGTATCTGCCTTCTTGGGAGATTATTGGTACTTACTATATTTATTTTAACAGATACTACATGCCAGACACTTGACAAATACTATATTCATAACCATCACACGAGATAGGAATTATTATTATGTTACTATCTTCCTTACACAGACGCCAGAAAAAAAAATAGAGACAAGAGATACTGTAATTCAAGTCAAGTGCTTAGTACATACAGCACGTGGCACATGCTAAGCGCTAAATAAATTAAAAATTTTTTGGCTTTTTTTTTTTTGAGACGGGGTCCAGCTCTGCAGGTCGGACTGGCCTTGAACTCACTATATACAAGATCCTTTGCCTCAGCCTCCCAAGTGCTGGGATTATCCATAAAATTGGGGAGAAACTTAAGCTACTTCCCCAGAGCTGGGTACACAGCAGATATTCCTCAAATATTTGCTGCCAGATGGACTCAGGCCTGGCATACCAGCGATAAGAAGGGGTAGGGAACACCTTAGCAAAGCCCAGCACAGTGCTTCTCTGACTCCCATGGGACAGGGTGCTGCCTTGCCAATCTCTGTCTGAGGACGAGCTGAATGAGGGGCCTGGGAGATGACTTCTGTCCAGCTACGCCAAGCACAGGGCACAGAGAGAAGGGTCTTAGAGGCAGCCGATACCTTGACTCTTTCCACTCCTCCCAGGGCCTTGGACAACAAATTGCTCTGAACCCATCCGAGATGGGAAGAGGGGAAGGAGAACAGTGGGAACATCACTGGAGTCCCAGTATCATCCTCCCAGGCCACCTCTCCAGGCCACGTCTGCACAGTGTCAGATACCTGTAATTTCTACAACACAGGGGTGATTTTTCAAGACAAAACAAGACAGTGTGTGTGAAGCAGTGACGTTCCTCCAACTCTAGAGCCCATAAGAATCTCCTGGGAATCTTCTAAGTGTGCAGACTAGGACTCAGAGGGCCTGGCCTGGGCAGGGCCTGGGATTCTGCATTTCTGAAGACCTTCCAGGCAAGCCCCAAGGTCCTGGTGTGCAAAGGTATTGGAACCATACCAGGCACACAGTACTCGATCCACAGAAGTTAGCTATGCCTTTTCATCCCATGATTTCCCTGAAGAAGCCATCCTAGGGGACAGGAACGTTTCTCACTGCTGCTGACAAGACCCAGCAGCCCACCCAAGCACAGGGTCAGAAAGAGGCAGAAGCAACACCTGAGGCCAAGTCTGCCCATCCATCTTCCCAGGCATCAGGCCATTCCAGGCCCCACCCACCTGGAGCAGTGGCCACGGCATGGAGCTGAGGACACACTGGCTCTGCCCCTCCACCAGCTCAGGCAAGGCCAGCCCAAAACAGGCCTTGGGCCAGCACCTCCACTCCCCAGCAGCAGCTTCCAGGGGCCTCCCCTTCATCACCTTATAAAGTGTCCACCCGCAGGGCTACTCTTCTCCATGCTGCAGGTTAATTTTAATTTTATGTGGAGTTAACTGCCTGTCCTCTCCCTGCTGCCTCAGTGAAAGCTTCACACATTCCTTCTGGAGCAACATTACCTAATTTAACCATCGCCCCTGCTCTCCAGAGCTCTCAAAATAGCAGCTGCCAGTAGAGGAAAATGCCCTAATGCTATCAAAATAAATTTTCTCCCTCCTCCCCCATGCTTGGCCTGCACCAGCCTCAGGACCCAACTTAAAGAAGAACCCAGGCTGGGAGAACTGGGGTGGGTCTGGGGGATGCCTCTGGCCCCAAGTTCTTCCTTTCAGTCCACTCTTACATAGCCTCTTCATCCACGTCCCTGGGATCTCCCTGTGCACCCCCCCCCACCCCGGTCCAATCCCCAAACCCTCTAGCTCATCCCCAATATGCCACTGCCACCCTGCTTACTGGAAACTAGGATTCAACTTCCACTTTCTCCATACAGCAAAAACTGTTCATTCCCCAGGTATTAACAACGGGCTAAATGCCTCCCACACTTTGGCTGACTGACACCTTCAAGCTAAGAATTAGTATCACCTTCCTTTAGATAAGGAAGCAGGTGCTCAGGAAGCTGAAGTGACTCACCCAAGGTCACACAGCCCAGAACAAGCAGCGTTGGGCCAGAAGCCAAGCTGCTTCCGTAAAATTCCTAACCATGCCACCTTCCACTTGGGGTTCCTCTGCAAGGGGGGGGGGCTCTGCTAGAAGTGTTACTGTTAAGGTCTGCTCCCACAAACCACAGAGGCTATGATTATATAGTGGTTCACAATTCACTTTGACTGTGTGGGCCCTAACTCAGTCCCCAGCATCCTGGGGGCATGGGTTGCAGGTCAATCTGCGACTCCAGGGCCCTGCTCCCCCAGCCATGTCTGAGCAGGGCTGCCACATTAAAGCTGGGAACACCCAGGCTGCCAACCGCCTTGTCTCCACACTACCAGTGGTTAAGGAGCTGGGAGGGCAGCTTTCCTGCGCCCAGGGCAATCATTAACCAGGGCAGGGCGGGTGCAGAGCAGGCAGGCACAGGGCCCAGCACCCCAGGGGTGGCTTCTCCCACCTGATGCACCCTGGGGCCACTCTGCAGCCACATAGTGGGCCAGTGAGGCCTCAGGCACTGGAGAGGAGGGGTTGGCACTGCCACTCAGGGGTCCAGAGGTGGTGTCAACCTGCCATCATTAGGGTGGGACCGCCCAGTGGCACCCAGAGGGCTTTACCAAGGGTCCTTCATTTGCTCAGAACCCTCCCTGCCTTGCTCCCCTCCCACACAAAGACAGCAGGAAGGAAGCCAAACAAATCAAGGCCCCTGGGTCTACCCAGGACTAGGTGCTGGGGCAAGCTTCAAGGGGGAACAAGAAAATCACAAAGTAACAGCTTCCGTTATTTATGAAATCCCTATTCCAGCTGTGGATGAGTTGTACAATCTCTAATCTTCAAAAACCCTGCAGAGCAGACATCACCATTCCCACCTGAGAGATAAGGCTCAGAGAGGTTAAGCCCCCAGACCAAGGTCACATAATGATAGGTGACAGAGCAAGGACAATACCCAGGGCTGTGCCTCCTTCCCTTCCAGAATTAAATAGAGCAGAAGGCAGTGATGGGAGCTCACAACCTCTGGGTCTGCTCTTCAGCTCTATGTCAGAGCTCAGGAACCCCAGTGTGAGAACCAGGGAAGAGGGCTGGAGAGGGCGTGCCCGTTAGTGACCCCAGCAGTCAGGTGGCTCTTCTGGCTTCTAGCACCCGCCAAGGCCAGAGGCGGCATTCTGGGAGACTGCAAGGGGAGAGGGGAGGGTTGCAGGGGTAAGGTGGGCTAACCCCTCCCCCAGGAGACCAGCTGCCTCTGCCTAGAGAATTCCCTTCAACTGCTCAGGTGAAACTGGGCAGGAGGAAAGCTTTGATCTTATCACACATTCCTGCCCCGTTGTCCCTGTCCCCTCTCCCCCACCCCTGCACGCCAGGGGGAGGTGGGAAGTCAGGCCCACTTAACCCTTTCCTCTCAATTCAAGCCAAATCCAGGCTGGAGCTGTCCTCTGCCGCCCAATACTCCCCCACCCAGGAAAGTGGGGAGAGAGAAAAGAGGAGGGAAAGTGGGAAAAAAACGGAGCACAGGCGGACCCCTCTCCTGGGCCATACCATCCTTTCTAAATTGAAGTGACCAGAGACTCAGGATCAGTGGTCTCTCCTCCTCTCCGATGTGGCCTCCTCTCCCTGCAGTGTTAAGACCCCTCACCAGACCTGGCACAGAGCAAGCATGGCTTGCTTGGAAGCATGGAATGTTTGCTGAATGAATGAACAACGATGGGAAGATTAAGCTCTGAGTGCCAATGATTTGCCCTGGGGAATCTTATGACTTCTGGCACAGAGCTCACTTGCTAGGCAAACACAGAAGATGTGCCTGGCTGTCAGCTTAGCACCAGGGACCCAGGGGCCTAGAGGTGACTCGCACAAGCAGATCACTGCAGGAGTGACACACAAAGGGACAGGACAGGATTCTGAGATCTAAGGGTGCAGCGAGGTCTCCATCTTCTATTTCAGGGTCTGCCACTTGTGAGCTGGGGGCATCAATGAAGAAGGTGGCACTGGTATGTAGGGTAAGCCCCACAGAACAGACCACCAACCTCTGGGGGAACTCAAGGTCTCCTTTCCTCAGACTTACTTGGTGGCCAAAGAGCAGGCAAACAGCCCATCCTATAAGTAGGAAAACAGAGACCCAAGGAAGAGAGTTGGTAGTTGGCTGGCAACTAAGTGCAGGCCCAGGCCTTGACCTCTGGCCTCCTGGTCTGGCCAGATACAGGCTGGAGGGGTTGTCATCTCACCTATCTTGGGGACTTCCTCTCATTCTTTCCCCAGCTCTAAGGACTCCAGCAGCAAGTGGGGACCTTCCTGCTCTTGCATACCCAACAACAATGCAGACAATGTGAATCCAGTGTCAAGGGGACAACTCCTGGACCCCTGCCCATGCTGTCTTCCTCCACTGGCAAATCCTCCAGGCTCCTGAAGCCCACTTGTTCAAGAAAGCCTTTTTGGATACCTTGTGCTAAACTGGTCTTTTCCTTCCCTGATAATCTGCAACTGTATGGACTCCGAGTCATGCTGGGACATAGGAATCCTGTCTCTCCAACAAGGCCCAAAGCTCTGGCAGAGTAGGAACCATGCCTCTGGGGGACTTTGATGCTGGCTCCAGGCCCACCTCTCTGGTACCTGGCTCTGGGGTCCTGGGGAAGTGACCACTCTCCGTGCTGTTTCTCATCTGGGAAATGGGCACAAAACCCCAACCACACAGAAGTGATGTCGCAGGCATTAGCAGGATGCCCACCCAGCACAAAGTAGGTCCTTAGGCAAGGGGAATTGAGTGAATAAAAATGAATGGATGGATGCAAGGATAGATGAGTGGATGGACAGATGGATCGACTCTTGAATCTCCACTGCACAAGGTTTCTCCAATGACAGTTTGGGGCTTGTATGTAGACCCCACCTCCTGGCTGGGCCACATGCTTCTGGGTCTTGTATGTCACCCAACTCCCCAGAACCAAGGTGCACAAGCTGGTCCAGAGCAGGCCTTGCTCAGCAAAAACTCACTGAGCTCCCAACAGCACAAAACTTTGGGTCCTATGGGGAGACTGGGACCTAACTAAGGAGGATCCAGGTTCTGGGGGCTCAGTTCCCAGGGAAGCCAAATCCATCTCCATCTCCCTGGGGAACATTATTGATGAGTTGAGATGGAAGCCAAGGGGCAAAAGGAACCCAAGTACAAGAAGCTGGGGCTGGCTAAACCTGTGCAGCAGACATGCAGCTTACTGTGACCCTTTGCCAAGGCTGGCCCGGATCCACCTCCTCCAGGCAGCCTTCCTGGATTGTTTTGACTCTAGTCCCCATAGGCTGGACCCAAACAGAATGACAAAGAAAGAATGACAGACCTGGAAAGAATGACAACTTTCTCCAGTGAAAGTTGAATAATCTGGGCTCCACTCAAAGATGTACCACATATTGGATGGGCAGTGGGCCAGACATTCCAGCCCCGTGCTTCGGTTTTCCCCTCTGCAAAATGGAAATCATAATGCCTCAGAAGACCATTGTGAGGACTAAGGAGATGATGCCCAGCAGGAAAGGGCCCTGTGCCAGGCTGGCACAAGACAGGTGGCACTTTAATCAAGAGAAGGTGTGGACCGGGGATTTAGCTCACTGGCACCATGCCTGCCTCACAAGTGCAAGGTCCTGAGTTCAATCCCTGGTACCAAAAAAAAAAAAAAAAAGCGCAAGCTCACCGACTGCTTGCTGGTAACCAGGGTGACTGGGGTCTCTAAGGAAGAGATCCTGCAGGTCCCAGAGCAGAGAAAGGTGCCTGTCCTCAGGAAACTCCTAGTTCTCTGTTCATCTGGCCCCAGGGTCACAGGAAGGCAAGAAGCAGAGGGAGAGCTGTTAAAATGACAAGGGCTGGGATTTATGAGGCCAAATCTCAATCCACTGGTCCAGCGAGGGATCCAAGAAGAGCTGTGATCCCAGTTCCCAACTATTTGGAGACGAACCGCCAAAGAGGGGAGGGATGAGTCAGCTGTGGCAAGGAGGGGGCTGGAGCTGACCCCTTGGGGGAGCTCCAGGGGAGGTGGGGAAGGGAGGAGCGGGGTGGGGTCTGGAGGTGGGCTGGGAAGGGGCCAGAGGCAGCTGGGAATTCCCAGCCCCACCTCAGGAGAGCATCTGTGAGGTCACCCAAGGCCACCTCTGAAGTCCTCCCCCTGCTCAGCCCCTGGATACTCCCCTTCCCTACCAACTGGCACCAGAAAGAAGACAGACAAAGGTGCCAAGTGTTAAAACATCAGACACTTGAAAGTGACTCAGCCTGGTGAGCAGGGGGCACATCCAACTCACAGCCCAAGCGCAAAGCACAGGGTGAGGCAAGATGCCCCAGCCTCCTGTGCCCTCTTCCCCCAGTCTTGTTCCTGAGGTGCCCCGGGGCCAGACTCAGCTGGGCAGCCCACCAGCCCCGGAGAAGGAAGATGGGCTGCAGGCTTGGCCAGAGCTCCCGGGGCAATGGGGTCCCAGGACACCCCCTCTGCTGCTCCCCTCAAGATGCACCAACATCCTTTCTGCACCCCTGGGAGCCACTTGGCCACTCCTCCCATTGCTCAGAGCCCACCAACTGCACACATCTGGGAAGGGGACAGTGCGTCCACAGGCTCCAGCCTTTCCCAGGCCACACCCTGGGGTGTGCCCCCCCTTCTCCCCTCCAGGAAGGAGCAATCAGGCTGGAAGGGTGGACTCTGTCCTACAGCTGTGGCCTCAGTGGGGGAAGGGGGTAATGACAAGATCAGCTGCAGTTGCATCTGGGGCTCTGAGCCTGAGAAAGAGAGGCAGAGGGAACAGACGGGACTGGAGGACCCTTTTACAAGCACATTCATTCAACAAGCCCAGGGGTCTGTGGAGAAGGTGTGCCCTGGGGCATGGGGAACCAGTCAAATACCATGCTGGAGGCGGGCCACGCCTATAGTCCCACCATTCAGGAGGCTGAGGCCAGAGGATTGCCATGAGTTGGAGGCTAGCCTGGGCTACTTAGTGAGACCCTGTCTCAAATAAACAAACAAACCACAACAAATATGTTGGCCCTGCCCTCAGCAGGAACAAGTCCAACAGAGCAGTCACCAACTCTGGAACCCCTACCACTTTCCAAGCCTTTCCACAGGTCATCTGTTAACCTCGATGAAACAGGCATCAAGACACCTACTTCACAACTGAGGCTCAGAAAGATGAAGCAGCTGCTCAGGTCACACAGCCAGGCGGGGCCCTCTGAGCCCATCTCTTTCCCTCCATGCCAGCCTGAAGGGGAAGGGACTAAAAGTCTAGGGAGGACACAGACAAGTGAAAGATGGTAGAGTGGGCATCCCGGCCTGTCCCACACCCTCTGGGGCACAGCAGAGAACAGCAGCTGTGGAGGCGCACCCCAAAGCCTAGGGCCAGACAAAGCACCTTCCCACACCTTGGAAGGAGCTGCTCAAGGCCATTACCTTATTCGTGGACAAAGGCTCACTGTCAGCCCTACCTTCAAAATATGTTCAGGGGCCGGGGATTTAGCTCAGTGGTTCCACCGCCTGCCTCGCAAGTGCAAGGTCCCGAGTTCAATCCCCAGTACCAAAAAAAAAAAAAGTAAAAACAAAATACATTCAGTATTTTGCTCTTTCCACCCCCGTTGCCCTGTTGCGAGATCCAGTCAGTCATCTCTGGCCTGGGTTAAGGTCTCCTTCCCCTTGCCCTTGGCCCTCCACGCAGCAACTAGAGCTATCCTGCTCAACACAAGGGCCCTTGAACAACTCTGGCTTCACTCATGCTGTCCTCCCACACAGGCCCCCCTCTTTTCCACCAACATGCAAGCACATTCTGTGCTCCGGGCCTTTGCATGTCCTGTTCCTCCTGCCTGGAGTGCCCCTCCCTAGATTCTGCAGAACTCCCACCTTCCCTTCCTTCAATTCTCCCTTTGATCAATGTCATCAGGCTTTTCCTGACCCCCTCATCCCACCTCATCATTCTCTACCCTCTTCCCTGTTTTATTATTCCTTCCCAGTGCTCACCAGCACCCTCACTGACATATTTTATTTCCTGTTTTCCTGCACTAGCTATAATGCAAGTTATATGAGGGGAGGGAAACTGATTTTTTTTTTTTTGGTACTGGGGATCGAACTCAGGACCATATCCTTGCAAGGCAGGCAGTGGAACCACTGAGCTAAATCCCCAGCCCTGGGAAACTGATTTTTTTTGCTCTCTGATGTAAACTCAAGTCTAGAACAGGGTCAGATACATACAAGATGCTCCATAAACATTTGTTAAATGAATTTTAAGTCTATACATACCTGCAGGACTCATTCATTCAATGTACACTGCAAGCCTGTATGCACCAGACACCCCTGAAACTCCAGAGTAGCAGGGCACCCTCCTCCATGCCACAGGGAGAAGATTCTGGTAGGGAGTTGGGAGCTGGTCCTAAGGACATCTCAGGATGCCCCCAGGGATGCTGTGAGGTCCTTGCAACTGGGCACAAATGGGCAATCATGGAAAGAAGGAAAGAGCTTTTCTGATGGCAGCTAAGACTGGAAGGCCCCACATCCCAGGCCTCAAAGAGCAACCTTGTTCTCAAGTCTTCCATGACGATTACCCCCGCCCCACCATCCCCAACAGCCACGAGCCACACCCCTCTCAAGGCTGCTATTGACACAGTCCCGAGCCACCAGGCCAAGCAATGAGGTTGGCGGCGAGGCTGGCGGCTCCCCGCGAATCAAGTTCCACACATACTTCTAGGTTTCAGTCAGCCTGCTCTGGGAGCTGAGGTGGCCAGTCCCGGGCAGCCCTGGGAGCAGGAGGGGGTGGCAGGGCCAAAGAGGCCAAGGCCCGGGTTGGGTGGGGGCAACATTCCAGTGGGCCTGGACCCCAGGCCAGCTTCCCCCCTGCTGGCAGGAGGAGGAGTGAGAGGGGAAGGCCAATGGGCTAGGCAGATCCCTGGGAGCTTCCTGCTTCTCTCCCAGTGTGAGCCTCACAGCTGAGACTGGAGCACGGAGGGGACCACAGGCCAGGGCTGGGAGCCAGTCCCTTGTCGCCCAGTGGTCTGAGGGTCCAGAGCGCATGTCTGGTCTCCAGTGAATCTCCTCTGACTCATCACCCAGATCTTTCCACATCCAGGGCAGCCCCTCTTCCCCTCCCCTCTGGGCCTCTCACCCTAAGATCGGCAGCCCTGAGGCCTCTGCAGACCCACCCTAGCCTCCAGCCCCTGGGACAGCCCGGGAACCCCAGGAGGGATCAGCAGAAAGGCTGTCGGGCAGCTCTTCTACCCCTGTCCACAGCAGGCAGGGCAGAGGCCCCACTCACCCCACTGAGCTGGCTCTCTGGAAGCCCCAGATTCATTCAACAACTGTACACATGCAGGGACCATCTAATGTGGAATTCAATAACCAACTGCAAATGACTGCCTTGGAATTCAGGTCCTCTGCTCATAGGTGTCCCCATGAGGTCCCTTGGACACCCAGGCACAGCCATCCAGATCCTCTGTTCCCAACAGTTCTTGCCTGTGTCACCCCTGGGCTACCTGGGGCCAGAGTTCTGACTTACATAATCAGTCATTAGTGACTTTTTTTCATTGTTTTTTGTGTTTTCCCTAGGGTGTGTGTGTGTGCGTGTGTGTGTTACTGGGGACTGAACCCTGAGCTATATCCCAGCCCTTCTCTTTCTTTTTTCCTTTCTTTCTTTCTTTCTGAGAAATTGCTAAGTTTTTACAAGCTGGGCTCAAACTTGGGATTTTCCTGCCTCAGCCTCCCAGAGTGCTGGGATTAAGATGTATACCACCACATTTGGCATCACCTACAAGTTTATCAACATCTCCTGACTGCAAGCAGTTATAACAGCAGGTAGAGTGGTCAGGAGAACTTCATCTGCTTTTACAATGGCTCGTCCTTCAATATGTGAGTGCCTAAGTCAGTGGGCAAGTTCCTTCACCTCTCTGTGCCTCAATTTCCTCTGCGTTGAGACTAGAACCACACTAGTAGCTACAGCTTGATACATTCCACAAATATATTCTGAGCACTCACTACCTCTCAGGTGCTAGAGGTGATGGTGAACAAAGACAGGTCTTGTTCTTACGGAGCTTAAGCAGGACAGAGGCCACAGACAAGTGAACAAAAACGTGTCAGAGGTGACAAGAAGCACAAACAGTGGAGCTGGGGGCTTAGCTTAGTGGTACAGCACATGATTAGCATGTGTTAGACCCTGGTTCAATCTCCAGTACTGGCCAACAAAAACAGTGTGTGGGGGTAAGAAACAGATGATAAGCTAGGACTTGAGGAAAGGGAGCCAGAGGGGCATGTGGATTTAGGGACAAGAATCCCAGGCAGAGGGCCGGGGATTTAGCTCAGTGGTTCCGGCACTGCCTTGCAAGCGCAAGGTCCCAAGTTCAATCCCCAGTACCAAAAAAAGAATCCCAGGCAGAGGAAACAGCAGGTCCAAGGCCCTGAGGTAGAAGCGTGTTCAGCATGTCCAAGAAACAAAGACTGGTGTAGCTAGCTGAGTGCAAGGGAAAGTGGATAGGAGGTGAGACAGAGAGGGTGTGGGGAGGCCTGATCTCTCTCACAGGCCTATAGGCTGCATGAAGCCAGGGGCCTAGACCTGATTCTCAGCAACAAGGGAAGGGGGGCAGGGAGCAACAGAGTAAGTTGCGGACTCATGGAGAAACTCAGGGCCCATGAACTATATGGAGCGTTCTGTCATCATCTGGCCTGGCACCCCAATACTTCCCACCACTAACTACTGTGCTCACCCATCTCCCAAACCCTGAACCCAGTTACCTTCTGCCACTTTCCTTCCACCATCTCCCTGGTAGGGCCTCCGGCCCACAGATCCTAACTTGCCTACATTCAGCCTGAGAACAGGCCTGGGCCAAGTCAGGTGGGGCCTCAAAGACTCCTCAGATGTGGGGCGCTCAGCTTAAAAGTGTGGGGGTCATCTCGCTCCTTCCCGCCTCTGCCTGTGGATGGACCCAGAGCTGCCTTCCCTGAGGAATCCCCAAGGCAGGCACTCAACCCTGTGTGTCTTTACAGCAGTTTGGAGCATGCAGGGTATCCTGGGGGGACAGGGCAGGCAGCTGTGCAGAGGGGAGGGCTGAGGTCATGCCAAGAAGGGGAGGCTCCTGGCTCCCTCCAGCACCCTCCCCTGCAAGGAAATCCAGCTGAGGCAGGAAACAGGTATCTCGGCCACTTCCCTCCTCAGCCTGAAAACACTGTAATCACCACCATGGGCCCCCCAAGACTCATCTCTGGCAGGGCTGGCCCCAAGAAAGGAAGGGCCAAGTGCCGAGCAGGAAGAAAAGGGTCAGCAGTCCAGGACAGATCCTGGACTGAGTCAGGCTGCCCCACTCCTCAGAACTGAAATTACTCCCACACATAATCACAGACCACTGTCCTGTCTTCCCATCTCCTGCCCCCAGTGAGGCTGCACGTCCCTAAGGCCTAGCTCACTCTGGTGTGTCCCACCCTCTCCCACCATTGCTGACTTATGGACACAAACTGAAGGGCAAAACAGGTCAAGGGCAAGGAGGACCCCAATGCTTACTGAAAAATCTGGCTAAAAACTCCATCTCATTTAAGACTCAGCAAACGTCTCATCCCCATTTTACAGATGTTCAAACTAAGGCTCAGAGAGACTTTTGCTGCAGATCATGGAGCTAGTGATTCAAATTTGGGTCTGTAAGACTCCACAGGCCAAGCTCTTTCCAGGTTCCACCATCAGCCTGGTAGGACAGTGAAGACCTCCACACACCTCCCTCAGAAGGCCCATAATCGCCCAATAGCACAGGATTGTGGCCTCCATGCTTGAGTTCTGGAAAGGGTCTGTCTTGGTTCATGACATAACCCCAGCCCTACCACATGCCAGTGCACTGGTGCACAGTAGGTGCCGGGCAAATATCTGTCCAGTGAAGGAATCCCTGGACTCCCAGTGGTGGCCACAGCACGATGCTCAATGAAGGTCTATTGAATGAACAAGTGAATGAGATGATCGGCACGATCTGGGAATTTCTGTGGAATTCCTCAGGCACACAGCAAACAGCTCCACCCACCGCTCCTGCCATGGTGCAGGCCAAGCACTGAGGAGCCCTTGATGGGGGGCATGGCGCTGAAGGTCAGGAGTCAGCTGGGCAGGGAAGACATTCCAGGTCTAGGTTAGTGCCTTGGGAAAGCAAGTCTGTGCCCCTGAGCTGCAAGTTCAGGTCGACCGGGGAGCAACTACAGGGCCTAGAGGCTGCCCAGATGGCGAGAGGGATAAGAGAGGTGCTGAGTGGGTGGAGCAAGAACAGTGAGGGGTCTGATCTGAGTGGGGAGGGGGGGTTAACGAGTGACTCAGAAGGGCAGAGGTGAGGGAGAGCCAGCAAGGCAAGGACAGGGAATCAGTCACTGGGTAAACACTGGCCCAGTTGGAAAAGTCACTCCAGTCTTGGCTCTGAGGACAAGAGGCAGGGATGGCGACTGTCTAGGAGCACCTCGGAGTGGGTGGGGTGGCTCTGTGGCTCACCACCATGGCTCAGATAGGTCCCATAGCCCCCCCCCACACAACTGGCACCAGCTCCTTCCCTACTGACCCTGCTCAGCCCTCCTTAAATTCACTCAGGTCCTCAGGGCCTCTCCTGGCCAAGTGCCTTCTAGGTCTGGGGATTCCTGACCCAGGAATTTTCTTCTCCTCCATCTAAGCCCAGAAAGACTAGACTAAAGGGGAGCTTCCCCTGCTCCTTGGGGACCTGGGATGAGGAAAGCTGGGGAAACTCGGATGCATAATGCCCACACAAAACAGGCCCTGCTTCTACCACCCTGGGGCTGCGCATTTTAAGACCAGGCATTTTTTTGAGCTCCCTTTACCCACGTGGGGCTGGGCTCAGAGAGGTTAACTACTTCCCTGAGGCCACACAGTTACTCAGTGAAGGGCAGGGATTGAGTCAACTCCTGGGATGCATGACTCCAGGGCCTGTGGGTGCTCACACAAGCCTCAAGTTTTGTTCCAAAAGTTCTTTCCGTAGGCCTGCCTGGCTACAAGGCTCCCCAAGGAGACAGACATCATGGTACAGTTCCAGCGAGGACTGTCAGGGTCCCCATTACAGCCGAATACCCTTCTGCCAAGTTGGCACAAAAAGGGGCTCTCTCATCCTGCCAAGTTCCCACCCCGCTCAAAGTTTCTCCACTTGGTCCAAGAACGGCAGGCCGGGCCATGCCCAGAGCGACTCAGAGCCTCCGCAACGTGGCCAGGGGACCCACGGTCGTCCACGAGGGCTGGCCTCGGCCCCGGCCCCACGCAGGGTCCCCTAGGGCAATTCCACTCCGCCAGGTGGCGCCCCCCGGTGCTGGTCCAGAGTCCCAGCCACTTGGTGGGCAACCCTAGCCCCCCGGCCCCTCCGCCCTACACACTCACCGCGAACAGCCGCCCGTACAACAGGAGCGCCAGCACCAGCGCGCCCGCCGCCGCCGCCGCCCGTCCCATGGCCTTCCTCTCTCTCTGGCCCGCTCGGCGCCGCCAGCAACCGCCCGCTCGCAGTACGGCGGAGTCCTCGGGACAGCCTGGCCCGTTCCCACCGCCGCTGCCCCTCCCGCGCCCGCCCCGGCCCCGCCCCTGGTGATCAGGGCACGCCCACATCCCCGCCCCCCGCTGCCCCAGGCCCCGCCCCCAGGCCGGCGCCGGAGCCGGCGGCTCACTCCACTGGGCCTTTGTCTGGGCCCTCAGCCCCCTCCCGCAGGCCGCGGCCCTGCCGGCTCCCCGCCAAACGTGGCCTGGAGTGTGGGACGGGCCCGAGCTGGGGGCCTGGGGGCCGGGGCCGCACACTCGGGACTCCCCGCTCATCGTGCACCGCCTTCTGGCCCTTGCACACTCCACACACGCGACTCCACTAGCCGGAGGCTTTCGAGGGCTTTGCCCTGCTCGCAAGCTTGAACGCAGCTCTCACACCCGCACCACAGGCTCACGCCAATGTGACTCACAAGGACGCTTTCACAGTGTATATGACAGCCCTCCCAGAACGCGTGGCACTTCGACACCTTCCCGCGCAGGTGCCAAGGGGAAACACACAGCCTTCACACATGCACAGCCCCTGGCTTCCCGTTTCCACAGACTCTTGGGTATACATCCAACAGGCCACGAAGCATTCAGACACACAGACTCCTCACAAACACGCTTCCCACACAGGCCCACCACCCAAGCCGTTGCTCCTACACTTAACAGCCTATGGCTTTTATGTCTTCTCGCTACTCAGTGCCTCAAAGTGGACACTGGATACTGCCCTGAGTCACCCTCCCAGCCCCGCACCATTTTCTACCTGAGTCACTCAGATCAACTTTGATTTACACAAGTCTCAGCCCCAGGGCCAGAGACCCACAGATGCTGCCACAGTAAATCACCCAGTGACCTGCCTGTGACACAGGCCACAGGCAGCCACACAGCCTGGGGACCTCTCCAGGGCCCTGCTCAGGTCCTCTCTTCTGCCTGAATATTTACAGACAGCCTCAGGCTGATGGGTGGAGAGAAAACTGGTGTGTTTGTGTGTGTGTGCTGCTTTGAGGATAACCTTTTGAGTAATGATGGAGGAAGGAGAATTAAAAACCCAAGTTTCCACTGTTTCCTGCCAGTTGCTAGGTTCCAGACTCCTGGTGGGGTTTGCAGCCAGGAGTGAGGTGTGCTGTGGACAGAAGGAAATGCCCGGCTAACTGGGTGGCACCAGGCCCGCCTTTGCTCCGGAAGGCATGTTCCCTGTGATAGGGCCTACAGGCGCCATCCAGGCCATCCAGAGACTCAGGTAGAAAAGGATGCAGGCTGGGGCCTCCCATCCAGCCCTCGAGGATTATAAAATGGCACATCTTGACCCCCATCCCACATAGATACCCTGCTCCAGAGTCTTGGATCCCTCTCTGCCCTGTGGACACATATCTAGGGGAGCAGCTGGGAGCTGGGAGGAGCAGAAACCACATCCAGAAAGGCCAGGCCAAGTTGCTGGCCCCACCCAGACTCCAGCAGAGCACCAAATAAGGTCTGTGTCTGCTGCAGACAGGGAGGGGCTGCCCACTTTGGGCCCCCAGGGGACCCAAATCTGATGGCAGGGCCTCTAGGGGAGGAGAGACCCTGACCCCACGTTGTTCCCACTCTGATGGACAGTCCTGCCTCACCATCTAGCTTTGGAGTTCTGCACCAATTATTCAATCTCTGCCTTAGTTTCCCCACATAGAAAATGAGACTAGTAGGCTGGGGATTTACCTCAGTGATTTCACCGCCTGCTGTGCAAGCCCAAGATCCCCGGTACCAAAAAAAAAAAAAAAAAGAAAAGAAAATGAGACTAGTGCTGATTTCCCTCAGTGTTGTTAAAAGGATTAACCTGAATTAATGTTTTTTGTTATGCGCTGAATAGGTGATAGCCATTCTCTCTTTAGGATTTCTGGGTGTGGCTCCACTCTGACGGGAGAGAAACAGGTCTGTCTGCCCTCCAGGAGCTCCCATCTAATGGGAATTGGCCACTGCCCAGGATCTGTGGCTCCCAATCTGATGGTGGGGCCCTGCCCCCACCCCAGGACCTCCAGTCCTTTCCGGAGCAGTTTAGGGCTGCTCTGGAGCTCCTCTGTCTGCCCAGGAAGGCTTCCAGGCTCAGCTGGGTTCAGAGCTAGCAGAGGGCCAGGCCAGTGCCAGGGTCTTTCCAAGGCTCTGCCTATGCAGGGGGGGTCAGCATCTGGGACAATTCCCATTTCATGCGTTGCCTCCGGGTCTGTTCCCCACCTCAGGTCCTTTAAGTTCCAGAGATTTGGATTTTCGTGGTTTGCCTATGAACAAAGGCAAGAGGGGAACAAGCAGCTCTTTGTAGATGTTTGGTCGTGACTATCCTAGAGCTGAAAGTCTTGCTTCCTAAGAGAGTTTGGGGAAAGAGATGGTAACGCTGGCTGAGGGGTGGAGAGAGCTGGGCTGTCACAGCCCACCAGCCTGGGGACAGTCACCCCATAGCACTGACAGAAGGCTCTTAGAGCTTAGAAGGAGAGCAGGGCAAGAGCCCTCTGGGTCTTGCTGAGCCTTGAAGGCACCTGTAACCTTGAGGTAGTATTCATCCTTCAGGCTACTGTCACATTCTTGGGGACAGAAATAACTCTCATCTTTCACAGGATTCCTCAGTAAGGAGGGACTAGGAGGGTTTGAATCTGTAGGAATGACCACCAAACCTGGCTTCTGAGAAACAAGAATTGGAGCATTTTGAACCAGCAGGCAGAGCTTCTGATTCACCTGTCTATCACTCCAAAATTGACAGAACCCAGTTTTTCCTGGCTTCCACTCCCATATTTTTTTCTGTCTTGGCGTTTCTTCCTTATTTTACATTCCTTTGGTCATTCATTCACTTTGGACTGCGGTGGACAGTTGAGTTGTTCACTGGACAAGAATGTGCAGCTAAATGGGTAAATAAATGCTGTAATGTGTCCTGTTTGGGGGCAACATCTGCCTGGAGAGGTTTCCTTTTCATCATATCAGCAAAGGCACTGTATGGGCACCTTGTGCCCCCACATTCTTTTTTTTTTTCTTTTTTCTTTTTTGGTACAGGGGGTCGAACTCATGACCTTGCACTTATGAGGCAGATGCAGTGCCACTGCCCACCCCCATTCTTTCAATAATGAAAGTAAACAGCCCCTTAACAGCTGTAATCTCAGCACTGATGGGAGGCCGAGGCAGAAAGAGCACAAGTTCAAGCCTAGCCTGGGTGACTTAGGGACTTAGTGAGAGTCTATCTCAAAAGTTAAAAAATAGATAAATAAACAAAAGGACTGGGGATATAGCTCAGAGCAAAGACCCTGGGTTTAATCTCCAGTACCAAGGGGAAAAAAACTTTATCATCCAATCAACACCGAATCTCATTTGATCACCACCACTGTCCTGGGTGATAGATGAGTAGATAAGTGTGTATATTTTATTGTCCTCCTTTTCCAGATGAGGAAATGGAACCCTAGAGGCTGAGAGAATAGAGTGACTTGCCAAGGTCGTATAGGTCAAACAATCAGTAGGAGGTGGAACAGAATCAGGTCCACACCGATCTGAGAGCCCACGTTCTCAGCCACATCAGATGCTGTCTTCCCTGGGTGGTTCTTGACGCTACCCAGGCCAAGGCGCCTCCTCCTTACTCAGGCAGCAGCAAGCCCTCTACAAATGGCCTTAGATTTGGCCCCTCTGCCCCTTCCCAATGTCTTCCTATGACCCATCACTTTCTTTTTTCTTTTGAGATAAGGTCTCGATAAATTGCCCAGGTTGGCCTCAGACTTGCTGTCCTCCTGCTTCAGCCTCCCAGAGTGCTAGAATTATAAGCCCCCACCACCACACTGAGCTCCCACCTCGAGTCCCAGGACCAGGGCAAGATTATTGCACTGTGCCCTGTGTGTCTCCTGCCTTCTAAGATGCTCCTTGGAAAGGGGTTCTCTGCTCAAAGAAGTTTGGGAACCCTACAGTCCTTCCCACATTTTGACCATCTCCAGGGGCAGGGACACAGGCCTCCAGTGAGGCTGCCTCTTCAACTCTTCCTCAGTCGACTGAAGGATGCACTCCACATCTCACAGGACTGGGGTTTCTGGGGGTTTTTTGTTTTTTGTTTTGGTACTGGGGATCAAACCCAGGACCTTGTGGTTGTGAGGCAGGTGCGGTGCCGCTGCGCTAAATCCCTGGCCCACAGCTGGGGTTTCTGCAGCACACTTTTTGGGTGCTGCCCCAGAGCCTGGCTCCCAACCTGACCATAAGTGGTCTTCAGAATATGCATGTGTCACGTGTGGCCCTGCACACCCAACTCCCCTGCAGCCAGGCGGGAATTGTGGCCTCCACACACCCCCTCAAGTGCCTGCCCACCGGGCCCTGCTTTTAAAGACTTTTAAAGGGAGTCAGCACTCATAAATGCTCATTTCTCTTCCTTCCTCCTCGCAGACACACATTTTACTTCATTGTGTTCGCAGCCTCAGACATGTCTGATTTCACGTCTTGCTTTTCTCACTTGACACCTCTATGTTTCTATAAGATCAGGGCTACTTAAAAATGAATCTGTGGGCCGGTGCCAGTCCCCAAACTATTTATGAGCACTTGGTGATAAGGAGCTTGCTCTGGAGTGCAAATCAGCTCAGTCATTGAGTGCGCTGTCGGGTCCCGCTGACATTTCTTCCCCTAGAATCCTTCTGCCATGTTGGAAGCAGGACATAGATTTACACGCTGGCGTAAACTCTTTATTGTGGGTGGCAACTGTTAGAATTTGTGGACCAGCAACTCTGAACAGCACTGACACTGTGCACCTCATATTTCTAGTGAGTATTTGGTGTAACGTCTCATCGACACCCCACAGTTTGTTAACCCAAGCCCGATGTTGGATGTTTGGACTGTTTCCAGGTCTTTCTTATTAACACAGCATTGCTGGACACAGCTCTTCATGGATCTGTGTGTTTACTTTGCTCGCTCCCTCAGTTTTTAAGGTCCTCAAATCTGAGGCCAGGGAAGTGGCGAGGCCTCTGCAGGGACACAAGAGGGAGGGAGAGGGCTCTTGACCCCCAGCCTCCTTGTTCCTTCCTTTGGTTGATGCTGCCTTTCCTATAGGGCACATTTTCCACCTCTTTCATGATTTTCTTTACCAGGCCATGAGCTTTCTGCTGTTGTCTCTTGGAGCTTGAGAGAAATCCTTTTGGAATGTCCTGTGCCTTCTCCCTCCAAGTTCCTGGCTTTGTTCAATTGTTCACCAGAAATTCCTGCCCTGCTGGGAGGGGCTCAAGAGACAGTTGAAAAGTTTGCCCAAAATAGCAGGACCCACTTGGGCACAGCGCGTGGCCTCCGTACATCTCAGCTCCGAAAAGGCATTGTGGGGGCAGTCTGAGGGGAGTGGGCTCACGCTTCCTGTGTGGGACCCGTGGGAGCATGGGTGGAAAGGCAGTAAGGGGTGACGCAGGCTGGGGAATGGGATGGAAGGTGGGTGGGCAGAGGCTCTGGGGGTCAGGTTCAGAGAGAAGGGAAGACTGGGGATGAGGCAAGGGTCAGGCACAGGATGTGTCTCCTACACATGCACCTTGGTGACTTAAAAAGCTGCATTTAGGGGCCCAGGATTTAGTTCAGTGGCACCACTCCTGCCTTGCAAGCACAAGGTTCTGAGTTTGATCCCCAGTATGGCAAAAAAAAAAAAAAAAAAAAAAAAAGAGCTGCATTTAGGAGCTAGGGATGTAGCTCAATAGTAGAGCACTTGCCTAGCATCTGTGAGGTCATGGGTTTGATCCCCACCACTTCCAACAAACAAAACTGCTATTTTGGGGCTGGGGATTTAGCTCAGTGGTGCTGTCGCCTGCCTGACAAGTGCAAGGTCAAGTTCGATACCTGATACCAAAAAAAAAATTTGAAAAATTGAAAAATTGTAAAACTGCTATTTTCTAGAATCCTAGGATGGTGATATTAAATTGCCTGCCTGAAAAGGACCACAATGAGGCCGGGAATTTAGCCCAGTGGTTCTGCCGCCTGCCTTGCAATCACAAGGACCCCAGTTTGATCCCCAGTACCCAAAAAAAAAAAGAAAACCACCACAATGAATTTCTTTAATGCATAAAACAATGTCAGTGTCATGCCGCTATACCAAATGGTGAGGGACCATTGGAGTGAGCAGAAGAGACCATGGGTGGCTTTTGAGGAAATCTCTATTTATTACTTGCCGGAAAGCACCTATTCCAAATTTACCTTCCCTGCTTAGGCACTGGTATTGAGGGGCAGCCTAACCCTCCGGGTCAAACAGTATCCTTGCTTTGTCAAATTTACTGTATATGTTGGAGGCCAAGATTTATCCCTCTTTCTCTTGGAATTGATTCAATAAATATTAAGAAAGACATTGCACTTTAGATGGTTGAGAAAGTGCACGGAACACAGTGGCTCTTCAACTATTCTGGGTATTGGCTGAGAGAGCCTAGCTCTACTACTTTTCAACTGCAAAAATTTGGGCAAGTCACTCTCTCTGTCTCTCAGAGACTCAGTTTCCCTCTGTGAAAAGTGGGCTACTAAAACCTAGCCTTTGGCCAGAGATTTAGCTCAGTGGCACCGTGCTTGCCTTGCAAGCACAAGGTCCTGAGTTCAATACCCAGTACCAAAAAACGAACAAAAAAAAATAGCCTGGCAGGGTGAAAAGGGTTGATTGCCTGTGTTTCCACCTTGGCAGCAAGCCTGGCATACTGTGTGAGTGCTTGATGATCTATGATGTACTTCTGCAGGTGTGAAGGACTTTCCTTCACCCCCAAACATAGGGACACTTAGGCCACTTCTGTACACAAAGGAGACAGCTGAGCAGACTGTGGCATTGTTCTGCAGCTAGCTTGCTGCTTCCTGTTTACATGGGCCCTGCAGATGCATGGCTGGAACTGTGGCTTGGGGACTTCTGATGGCTTCTTCATGGCTGCCTGAAACAGAGGACCTTCTCTAACTACCAGGCTTATTTTCCTCTGGACTCAGACTCAGTAATTTGAGAATGGATTTGTGAGCAGTGATTATCCATCCCTGGCAGGAGTTTGGGTCAAGGGCAGAGATCTTGTCCCTATAGATTGCAATCCAATCCCCTACCAAAATGGGCAAACCTTGCTGAGCACCTACTAGGCACTGGGCCTTATAATGTCATCTGTCACACACTGAGTCCCCACTGTGTGTAATTGTGAAGTACCTACTATTATCATGATGTCACAATTGTGGAGGTTATCATTATTGGCACCCATTCCCAGGTAGTACTCTATAATGACATGCCAAACATTTTTGAAGAGCCACTGTATTCTGTGCACTTGCTTTATCATAATCATTTGTATCAGACTTCTCTGTCTCAATTTCCTCATCTGTAAAATAGGGACAGTAGTACTTTCCTTAAAGAGTTGATTGAGCGCAAGGACCTGAGTTCGATCCCCAGTACCAAAAAAAAGAGTTGATTGGAGGATTGAATGAATCCAAAGAACGTAAAACAATACTTGGCATGTAGTTAAGAGCTTAATAAATGTTGGCTAGCACCTTTCATATTATTAGTTATTGAAAATCTTTCATATGAAGCAGGTAATCATCCTTAGAGTAACAGCATGCTACTGTTACACTACTACTATGTGCATGGTGGGCATGAGGCCCTATAACCACTGTCAACGTAAAGATTGAGTCCCTGTTGTAAAGAGGACTGAGTTAGCTGCTGACAACCTCAAGAGTAGAGCCCTTGGGCTGGGGATTTAGCTCAGTGGTTTCACCACCTGCTTTGCCAAGCACAAGTCCTGAGTTCAATCCCCAGTACCAAAAAAAAAAAAAGAGTAGAGCCCTGGCCAAGGGGTTTACACTGTATTTTGGGAAAGTGGACCGTTTTGAGGTGAGCATCCCCAGCAGAGCGAGCGACATTCAGCTCTCATGCCTCAGCCAGGTACCTACAGACCTGGAGCAGGAAGTGGAGGCTTGAGTGGCTGGACAGAGGGGTTGGGGATTCTAAAGAGCTATGTTCCTGTGAGTGTTCACCTGGGGAACAGGAGCAGGTGAGGACCCATCAGACTAAGTCACAGGCTTCTCCCTGGGGAGGAGAGGGAGGCCAGGGGCTGAGGAAGGAGTGTGCTGTGTACTCAGCTTTGGCCTATGGAGGATCTCCCTTATCCTCCAGGGATGGAATACAAACAAGTTGGGGAGAATTAAGTGACGAGGGGTTTGGTGCCCCCTTCTATCTGCCTACCCTGTTTATCCCCACTGTGGTGATCCCATGGGGGGATACTCAAGCCTGTTACCTTCTCTCCTTGGCCACAAGGGCCAGGCCATTAACAGGTCACTGCCTCCACGTTCCAGAGACTCTTGTAGGTCCTCAGGTTCTGCATTATCTCAAGGTCAGCCCCATTCCACATGCTGAGCTGCCGTTGGCCTTTTTTTTTTTTGGTACTGGGGATCCAACTCAGATTCTTCCGATTATGAGGCAGGCGGTGGAACCACTGAGCTAAATCCCCAGGCCTGCCATTGGCCTTCACATTGTCAAGGAAACAGAAGGGCTCCAGCAACAAAAATCAGGTCTGAAGTTTGCAACCACACAGAAATGGCCCTGAGCTGCCTGGAAAGGTGGCTGGGGATATAGGAGCTGGGGTTCTTGGGTAGGGACAAGATCCATCCTCAAATTGGGATGCTCTAAGCCTAGCTGGTGACCAAGAGGAGATGCTCAGAAACATCAGAGTTGAGGAGTCCCAAGAAAGCATCACAGATGGGGAAATAGAGGCCTAGAGCTGAGAGAGCTAGGCTGCTCCAGGTCTCCAGAGTCCTTCGGCCAACAGGGTCATGGGCAGCTGGGTGCCCTGTGGGCTTGGTCTCTTAGCACCTGAATCAGTGGGGTCACAGAGTCCTCAGTGGTCCAGGGAACATTCTCCCTGACATTTGTGGCAAGAAACTCAAGGGAAAAGGGCGCAGATCATCCTACCCTCCAGTCTCACCTGACCCAGACAGAAGCCCTCTGTGCAGAGAGCTCCCAGGAAGGGCTGTCCCCCATCCTGCAGCCACTGTGGTTGGTTGTCTGTTCAATGCCTCTCACACTAGCTAGGGCTTCTTGTGCCTACTTTAGGCCATGGTCATTAAAATCACATCTTTAAAAGAATAAATACAAGTCAGGCTCAGTGATACATACCTGTATTCCGAGCTACCTTGGAGACTGAGGCAGAAGAATCACAAGTTTGAAGGCAGCCTGAGTAACTTAGCAAGACCCTGTCTCTTAAAAAAAAAGTTTTTCAAAAAAGGCTGGGGGTGGCCAGGGATTTAGCTCAGTGGTGCTGCTGCCTGCCTCACAAGCGCAAGGTCCCGAGTTCAATCCCCAGTACCAAAAAAAAATGTCTTTCAAAAAAGGCTGAGATGGGCTGGGGATTTAGCTCAGTGGTTCCGGTGCCTGCCTCACAAGTGAAAGGTCCCGAGTTCGATCCCCGGTACCAAAAAAAGAACAAAGGCTGGGAGTGTAGCTCACTGATAGAGCACCACCTAGCATGAGATTCAACTGGGTTCAATCCCCAGTATTAAATTTAAAAAAGAATAAATATGTGTAAAGTACTTAGAAGTTGCTGCTATATATGTGGTTTTTTGATTCCTCCTTTTATTTTTATTTTTTATTTTTTTATTTTTTATTTTTTATTTTTTATTTTTTTGGTACTGGGGATCGAACTCAGGTCCTTGAGCTTGCGCAGCAGGCAGCGAAACCACTGAGCTAAATCCCCAGCCCCATATGTGGTTTTTTGTTTGTTTGGTTTTTGGTGCCTGGGATTGAACTTGGGTCCTTCGGCAGAAAGCACAAGAGAAGGGCAAGAGATGAAGAAGAAGTCCCAGAAATACTGAGGCCAGAGGACTGCCTAGAAAGGAGGAGACAGTCTCTTTTCTTTGCTTCTTTCCCTTTCTGTCTTTCCTTTTTTTTTTGGTACCAGGGATTGAACTCAGGACCTTGTGCTTTTGAGGCTGGTGGCAGAACCACTGAGCTAAATCTCCGGACTCCTTTTTTTTTTTTGGTTTTAGTTTTTTGAGGCAGGGTCTTGCTATGTAGTCCAGGCTAGCCTTGAACTCACCATGTAGTCCAGGCTGGCATCAAACTCACAGTGATCCTCCTGTCTCAGCCTCCAGGGTAGCTGGGATTATAGGCATGCACCATTACACCCAGATTTTTTTTTTTTTTTCAGTTCCAGCCCACATTCTGAAATTCCCAATCACTTTTTTTTGGTACTGGGGATCAAACTCTGGACCTTGGACTTGGGAGGCAGGCGCCAGAACCACTGAGCTAAATCTCTGGCCCCCCAATCCATTTTTGTTACATCATCTTTACTTTTTTTTGGTACCGAGGATTGAACTCAGGACCTTACACTTGCAAGGCAGGTGCCAGAACCACTGAGCTAAATCCCCGGCCCTCCCCCAATCACTTTTGATAAAAGGACTCCAGGAAACCACAAAAGCCAAGATTGGAATCTCTATTGGAGAAATTCCAAGCAGACAGGCTTTAGGTGATATGGAACAGCTAACCAGCTGTGCAGTGTACCCCAATACTGAAAATGTGTCTTGGCCCCAAAGCGACACCACACACATGCTTGCTGTGTGCACAGCCCCTCACGGGTCTTTCGAGAGTTAACTCATTTAATTCCTACCAAATCAAAGAGGTAGTGAGTGTTGCATTCGCAGTTGGCAGATGAAGGAAACTGATGCTCAGAGAAATGATCACACAGCTTGTAAGTCACAAGGTAAAGGCCAGGGTAGCATCTTGGAGGTGTCTAATGACCCCCAAAAGACAGTGTTGTAATGGCAGAGTGACTTTGGCTTTCTCCACACTCCTGCTAAGTGTGAATTCTCACCACACCTGCCCTGACTGCCTGGATGAGAGCACTGGTGGGGAAATGCCCAATGGAGGACAACCCCCAAACTAGGTTGACCCTGACTTTAGGTAACCCGGAGCGGGGTGTGGTGCACCAAGTCTACTTGTGGGGCTGGATTTGTGACCTCTGAACATGCCACATTGTTCACTTTGATCCTCTTACGTAGTACCTGACTTTCTCACCCACTCTTCCTGGGCCCAGAGTGGGGACTTCACAGAGACAAAGACCTGGCCAAGCCAAAGAAATTCCATGCAATCCATCTCCTCTTCCCAGCCTGCCTGGGCCCAGGCAAGGACACTGCTGTCTCATTATCCTTTGGTTCCCTGATACTAAAGCCCACCCCTACCCCGAATGGAAGAAAGGCTATGACTTCTCCCCCACCACAGCAGCTCAGGCTGGTTTGCTATGATTGCCTTGTGCCAAAAGGGAAGTATTTGAGCCCACCCCACCCAGAAAACAGCTGCCTGCCCTCTCCCAGCCCATGACCCCTCTCAGCTGCCCTTGTCTTTTGGGTCTGAAATGGACAGAATGTCCAGACCCTGTCCTCTTCCCTTCCTGGGCCCCCCTCCCCCTGCATGGGCCCCACCCTTCTCTTTCTGGTAGGCCCGACCCCATCCACCCCAAGGGCCTGCTGTCTCACTGGGTCTCTTTGGAGGTAAATGACATAGACCTCCTCTGGTTCTCCGCTGGGGATTCCTGCATGCTGCCACTCCAGACTGCTGGCCATGTCATAGAATCATGGAATCCTAGAGCTGGGAGGGGCCTCCAGGGGTCATCCCGGCCCAGCCCAGCCCCTGCCTTGGGGCCAGAGCCACTTTAAGCCTGCCAGGACAGATGGGCCCTATTTTTGAAATGAGGCTGAAGTGGCTGTTTTCCAGTATTCCTTGTTTTTCTCATGTTTGGTTGTGCTGGGAGCCAGGAAGTTTTATCCTAGCTCAAAGACAACTCCCATTTGCTGCGGTCAGCATCAATTTCTCCTTTTTTTCACATCAGGTCACCAAACATTTATCAAGTCTCCCTCAAGCACTGTCCCTTTGGGCGACCCATTCTTGGATGTGATAGCGACTTCCTTCCTCCCTTCCCGCCTCTTCCAGTGTAGCCTACAATCCTGAGTTGAGCACCTACTATGTGTGGGACTCTGCTGAGTGCCTGAGAATCTCAAGGGAGCAAATCTCCAAGTTTCTTTTGGAACTCCAAGCCCCTCACTGGGGCCTGGTCCACAGGGGGCACGCAAGATGTATGTGTTGAATGAATAAACAAAATCCTCTTTCAAGGTCTAATCATATTTTCTAGAAAATCTTCTTTCCATCATATTCCTCCCTCAACATTAAAAATACAGTTTTGGGCAGTAGTAGAGGACTTATTTAGTGTACATGAGGCCCTGGGTTCAATTCCCAGCATTGCAAAGAAAAGAAATGAAAAACCAAACAACTTAGACTTTTACAAATTCTCAAACTTCCTGAAAATTTATGAACTCTCAAATGCATTGTCATCCAAATCCATTAATTATTAACATTTTTGCCACACTTATTACTCCACCCAAGCACAGGTACTTATTATTTTGCGAGTAAATTTGCAGATTGCAGTGTCTCTTACCGAGGATGACTTCAGCGTGCACCTCTTACTCGCTGGGAGAACAAGGACATTTTCTAACATATGCACACTATCATGATCAAATCCAGGATATTAAATATTGGTACAATGCTGTAATCCAATATACAGTCCATATTCAGATGTCATTGATGGCCCCTCCAATGTACTTGATACCAATTGTTTTTCAAGTCCAGGATCCAATTTAAGATGGGACACTGCATTTAGTTCTCATGTCTCCTTAGTCTCCTTTAGTCTGGAAGAGTTTATCTGCCCTGCTTTGTCTTTAATGATACTGACAGTCGTAAAGTGTGCCAGCCAGTTGTTTTAGAGAATGTTCTCCAGTTTGGGTTTATCGGATGTTTCCTGATGACCAGATCCAGCATTACTAAACACTTTGGCCCAGGATGCCCTGCTCCAGGCCTCCCCCATGCACAGCCGCAGAGTGTGAAGGGCCTTTGCCCTGGAGTAGGGGAGCTACAGTGGCTGAGACAAGGAGTGGAAAGGAGGGATCTGAGGGCTCCCCCAGAAAGAGGGAAAATAGTGGGGTGGGGGGACTCAGAGAGCAAGGAAAGTGGTGTCCACAATTCCTTTTTGGGGCCTGAGCCAGGGCTTGGGTTGGCTCTGGGCTGGGGGCTGGGCGGGCAGGCGGGCAGCCAGCTAGAGGACTGGGCCTTTGGGCTGTTTGTCCTGATGGTACCCAGGCATGGAGCTCACCAGCCATTTCTGGCCTGGGCACTAAGAGCCTGCTGGAAATAGCTCTAGGACAATTATTTTGGGAAGAATGTGCTATTTCTCCATCTTCCCAGACAGCTAGGCTGTGTCCCAATAAAATTAGGAAAGTCCCTTTCTGGCCTCTGTGCTCCAGGGGACCTCTAAGCATGTTGGGGGCCACAGAGGCCATCAGAGCCAGAGGGGCTAGGACCTGAGAGCGGGGCTGGGAGACTAGAAGCTCCCTTTCCTGTGTGTGTGGATGCCCTGTCCTTAGATCTTGACTTCAGGCTGGGCCACTTAGGTGCTAGTTAACTTCCAGCCTGGGGACACATGAAGGGGAGGGAATGAAGAAGCTGTCTGACTGCTCTTGCCAGAGCCCATGCCCAGGAAGTTGACGCTGAAGGAGCCCTACTGTGTCCCCTACAGCCTGACATTGTTGGTACCAGGCCCTTCATATCCACCTTCCACTTAATCCTCCCAGCACCCCTAAAATGATAAGAGGCTCAGAGAGTGTAAGAGCCTTGCTGAAGCTTGCCCAGCAGCCCAGAATTAGAACCCTGCTTTCTAGCTTGAGAAACTACAGGCTTGAACATGAATTGAGTGAGAAGGTGGGACACCCTCTCACTGGATGTGGACTGAGGAAGGGGCCCTGTGAACTGAGCAGCATTGGGAGGGGAGATACAGGATGATGGGCAGTTATGCCACAATGCCACATAACCACCAGCTATGCCCGCTGTATCCCCACCCACCTACCCAGTACTGCAGGAATGGAGGCCCAGGTCTGAAAGTGTCCTGGGCAGATGGAATACCCAACCCTGCACAGTCTCCAGCCACAACCCCCACCCTTTTCTCCACCTGGACCACTTCTGATCTTGTCTTCTTAGCTCCATGGCCAAAACAGCCATAAATGGTGGGCTTTCCACCATCCCTGGCCCTTCTCACCCCCTCCTTTCTCACCTGGATCCCCTACCCTTGCCTTGTCAACATCCTCCACCCATCCTGAGCCCCACCAAGGCCATTAGCACAACCCCCAGCACAAAGAGCTCAAAGGCATCTAATTCTCTCAGCTCCCCTGAGACTTCAGGGCACTGCCCCTGCATTGAGGCCTGAAATTAGGAGAGGAGTGTTCCTTGGTCCCTTTAGCCACATGGTTCTTGGAAGCACCGTGTGGAAGCAAGCTCAGCTCACCAGCTGAATGTGTGTAACACCCAGATCAGTCCAGGGGACAGCTAGAATCAAGAGCCACAAAAACGTTGGGTCTCCCACTCTGACTAAAGGCCATTTGTGCCCAGCCTCAAGCGACTGTTGGCAGTGTGATTCACTTGAGCTCTTACCCGGCACTGAGCCACCCTGCCTGAAAATTTCCCACTTGCCATGATCCGGACCTTCCCCCGCCTGCAGCCTTCTACCTACCAGAGCACAATGAATCACCTGCATACCCCAACACCTTCAAGGATGAATGTCCCCCACTAACCTGTTGCCAAAAACAGGCTTTTCCAAGCCTTCAAGGACAAGTCAGGACAGATCTGGGCTTGGGTCAGTGGGCCAGGTGTGGCTTGGCAGGAGTCCAGCCTGCAAGGGCTTCCTCCTGCCACACCACAGCAGGGCTTTTGAGGTCGAGCAGCCAATCCAGGAAGGGATAGGGCTCCCATCTGCCTGGGGCATGGGAAATCCCCTTGAAGAGAGCACAGGAAGATAGCCAAAGGTAGGTTTATGTGCAGCCTTGTGAGAGGACAGTGCTTGGGGGAAGACAGGACAGAGTGGCCACCTTGTGCTGTGACCTGACCGGTAGCTGGACTCCAGACCTCCATCTTCTGTTCTGTGAAATGGAGGCAAAGAGGGCACTCAGTAGACACTGTTGATGATTTTTGTCATCATAGCCAATGTTTCAAATGCTCCATGTCCAAGGCTTCGTGTCCTAAGTGCCAGCTGCCGCAGTGAGGTCTTAGAGCAGAGAGAGCTGGCTGTTCAACTCTGGAATTTGGCGAACTGTGGTTTAACTATCAGCAGCTTGAATTCTGCCAAGGTGGGAGTGTTTACATGCCAGGAACTGCCAGGTGCCAGTTAAGACATCTTTTTTCTGTTTGACACCTGGTTTACCTGTGTACCCCGTAGCTTCAGGACCCTGGTCAAATGTCTACCTCATGAGCCTCTGTTTCTTCATCCATAAAACCATAGCAGTAATAATGGCTTGAATATGTTAGATGCAGACTCTGTCCCAGGCACTGTGCTTAGTCTTAGCTTTAGGTGCATTAACTCATTGATCTCTCATTGCAACCTCCTGAGCTGGAGGTTAATTGTGTCTCAATTTCCCAGATGAGAAAATGAAGGACAGAGGCACAGTTTCTTACTTGCCTGCAGGAACACAGCCAGGCGCTGAGCCTGCACTCCGGCTCTGATCTGCCCGTCAACTCTGTGCTCTACGGCCACAACAACAGAGTCACATGTATCATTTCCGAAGCATTTGCTGAGAAGAGATAATATGCTAAAGGCTTGGCATCAACAAGGGTTCCTCCAAACCCCCCAGGCTCCTGGGGTCAGCCTTTCCTTTCATAGTCACACAGAATAGCTCGTCTCTGTCCGCAGCCTCCCCTAGCATTTCTGAGGCGGCCCAATGGTTCTTATGCTCTCTGGTTCCCCTCACTCTGAATCCCACTTCCGGGCCACTTCTCCTCTCTCCTTGCTGCCCCACCCTTGGTGAGTGTCCTCTTCCCTCAGCAGAGGCATGCCCCTGTGCTCACACCACCCCCCGTTATCCATCACAGACACAGTGACAGATTTTACTGAAGACACAGAGTGACGGGGATGACAAAACAGCACAGGACAGACAACTGCTCAGTGCTTTGGGTCTTGAGGCCTCCTTCTCCTCAGGCCCAGCCCTCCCACCATGAAGGCCATCAAACCCCTTCTCCATGTTAACTCTTCCTCCTCCCCCATTCTTACTATCTGTTTTTTTTTTGGGTACTGGGGATCGAACTCAGGACCTTGCACTTGGGAGGCAGGCAGCGGCACCACTGAGCTAAATCCCCGGGCCCCGCGGTTCTTTTTGATGGCATCCATGTATCTTTACATTGTATGCTGAGGACCCCTGGGGATCTTGTCCTATGTACCACTGGTAATTCATGTGTATGCTTTATAAGTTGGTGAATGTCAAAAAAATGTATTTTCCTGAGTCTTGAGCTACTGTGACACATTATCAGACCTGAGGAGGAGGTTGTGGGAACCTCCAGATTATATTTGGCTAGTCAGGATGGGCAGGGAATGGTCTCCAGGGCTCGTGACTTGTGGCTCTGAGTCTCAAGCTCTTTGATTTGTGGGGTCTGATATGAAAATCAGATAGATTGTATCAGAAATGATTGAGTTGTTGGACACTCAGTTGGTGTCAAAGAATTGGAGAAGTGGCTCATGTTAGAAAACCCCTCACAGCTTCCTTTGAAAGAAGCGCCTACCCCGTGATCCAGTGGCACATACCTCTGACTTCAGCTATTTTAAAGGCTGAGACAGGAGGATCAAAAGTTGAAGGCCAGCCTGGGAAATTTAGTGAGACCCTGTCTCAGAATGAAATTTTAAAAGGGCTGGGGAAGTAGCTCAGTGGTAGCATGATTATCTGGTATGCCTTGGGTTCGATCCCCAATACCACAAACAAATAAACACCAAATCAAAACAAAACAAACCATTTCTGCCCACAAAGAAACATGTTCCAGAAAAAAGGATGGCATCCAGTTCAGGCTGGTCAGGGAGGCCCTGGTGACCCCTGTGAGTATGTGAGAAAGCTCAGTGCTGAGTTCCCAAGGAGAATGGTACTACTTCATAAACTTTGCTGTACACTCAAGATTCTTCATGATCAACTGGATGCAGTAGAAGGAGCCTTGAACTGAGTCTAGAGTTCTGGGTTCTAGTTTCAGTTATATCCTTGACCACCCCAATGAACTTGAACAAGACCTGGGCCTTCTCTGAGCCACACAGGCCAATCTCTAGCAGCCTTTCCAGTGCTATACTTTATTGGAGAGTGTCTCAGCCCATTTTCTGTTGCTATAACAGAATATCACAGACAGTGTAACTTATATAGAAGAAAGAGTTATGTCTTATAGCTCTGCAGACCAGGAAGTCCAATGTCAAGGTGACTACACCTGGTGATGGGCCTTCATGCTGTGTTAAGTCATGGCAGGAGGCATGATGTAGCATAAGAACAAGTCTCCTGCTCTTCTTGGAAAGCCACTACTAATGCCATCATGAGGACCTCACCTTCATGGGATCATGTTGTACTAATCACCTCCCCAGGGGCCTCATCTCTTTTACCATCAGCATATGAATTGGGGGATTACATTTCCAGCACATGAACTTTTGGACACATTCAAACCAATAGCTTCCATTTTCTTTGGTCCACCCACCAATTAAATGTCCATTAGGTGTCTGCTTATTTAGATGTCTAATCTCCCCACCACCAGCCACTGAGCCCCTAGAGGGTAAAGGCTGTCTCCTCACCCTGCTATCCCTAGGCCCAGTACAGACCCTGGCACTGAGTAGGTGAGGGAAGGAGCACATCCTGGAACATCTCTGTCCTAAAGGGTTTGGAGTCTGCAGTTGAGGTTCCTGGTCAAGAACCCTGAGGTCCTCTTGGAAATGGGATTCACTCCATGCACCTCTTCCTGCCTGTGTCCCCAGTGCCTTGGGAGAGGAGAGAGGCTACAGGAACAGGAGGGAGCTGGATTGGAGGCTCTGAGGCTCAGAGGTCTCTACTTCCTGTATTGAAGGTCCTGTCCAAGCTTGGCTCCAGCCCTGACTTCTCAGTGCTAGGTAATACACTTGAAACCTCTCTTGGGCTTGGCCTAGACCCATGCTTCTACCAGCATGGGCTGAGCCCTGGGTCCACCGGCCAAAGCCCAGCTGTCCGGCGGTTTAACAGTCAGCTTCCTCCACATCTCCAGTGGCTTTTTCCATCCTGGCGCCACCACCAGTTCAGCAGATGCCCTGCAGCTTGCTCATGGGGGAGGGCAGCTGGGGTCAGGACACCTGGATTCCCTTCCCACCTCTGTCTCTCAAAGGCTGGGTAAGTGGCCACTTTCCCCCACGTCTCTGAGCATCAGCTGCTTCATCCTATTTCATGCTCAGGGTCGTTTGGGTATTAAAACAGAGAAGCTCTCATTAATTCCTTTTCCATAGTCAAAGACTCTAAAACAAGTTAGATTTCAGATACTGTTGAAATTGCCTGAAGCCCCCACCAGATCTACTCCCTTCTGGGGCAGCATCATTTGATCTCTGATTATTTTTGCTATGCATTTTTATCCCATTCCCACTCTTTGCTATACACAGCATACCACTGATTTGCATGCATTCAAATGCTGTGTACACTACGACATTATACTGGATGCATTATTCTATAATCTGCTTTTCTACCCTGTGAGATACATTTTAGGTCTGTTCATAGAGATATAGGAAGCTCTAGTCCCACCATTCTCATGGCTTAGTATTACATTCTACAAATATACCCTAATTCATCCAGTCTCCTGTCAATATATATTTATTTCCATTGATGTTTTATTATTTCAAAAACACTGAAATACATATTCTATCCTTTACACCGAGCTATGTCTCTAGCCCTTTTTATTATTTATTTATTTATTTATTTATTTATTTTTGGTACTGGGGATCGAACTCAGGACCTTGCGCTTGCAAGGCTGGTGCCAGAACCATTGAACTAAATCCCCAGGCCTATATTTTTTATTTTTGAGGCAGGATCTAAGTAGCTAAATTGCCAAGGCTTGGCTCCAACATGCAATCCTCCTGTCTCAGCCTCCCAGAGTGCTGGGATTACAGGTGTGTGTCATCATACCCAGCTAATTAATATATATATATATATATATATATATATATATATATGAATTAGGCAAATACAAGTGTTGTAGGGTGCACAAATTCATGATCAGTGGTTTTAGTATTCACTTTGGTGACACTGTATTCTAAACCAAATGACTTGATGATGGATTCTTTGAGGTTGGGACCCTCTGGAAGGTACAAACACTCATTTGCCTCTATGTTCAAAGCTTCCCATGGGTTATGCTTCATGCTAAGAGATTTATCTGCTTGAATTGTCAAAGTGCCTGTGAGGGAGCAGGAAAGTGAGGCACAGAAAAGTTATCTTGCCAAGACCATACAACAGTAGATGAACTGGAATTCAGACCTATGCTGGTCTGACTGGCTCTGTTACTTGCATTTTAAGAGGGCAGAGGAGACCTGGAGCACCCCTCTGGAGTTGTGGGAGGGAGTGGTCCCAGCTGGGGGCCCAGGGAAGATTCCTAGAAGGAGGTGACAGGGCCACCGAGCCTAGGAAGATGGGGAGCATTGAAGGGGTCAGCAGCAGAGGCATCAGGAGGAGGCACCCGGGGCTGAGGCACCGAGGCTCGAAGATCCAGCCCTGTCCCCTACTTCGCCCACAGACCCCCAACCTCCTCCCTGCTGCGGTAGGACTTCCAGGCATGTCTCTTTCCTCAACTCCTCCCTCATCTGCCTGCTGTTCATCTCTCTTCCTAATTCCTCTCTTTTTGCCTTCCTTTTTTTGGATTATCTCCTTACTCTTCCGTCCTCCTCTTTCTATTCATTCATCTGTTTATTTATTTACCCATTTATTAATTTGTTCACTTGTCCATCCAGCCATGCATTGATTCATCCATTCATCTTTTTTTTTTTTTTTTTTTTTGGTACAGGGGATTGAACTCAGGACCTTGTGCTTGCAAGGCAGGCATGGTGCCACTGAGCTAAATCCCCAGCCCATCCATTCATTTTATATGAACTCGGCATCATCTCTTTCCCAGAGCTATGAAGCCTGGCCAATACAGCCCCGCTACAAGGAACCCCTGAGACCTGTCCTCTCCCTTAAACACACCAGATACAAACACTCCTTTACGTAAATGTACTAGAAGAATTCTGGAGACAGTCATGGCTCTCGGGCACCCCCTGCTGATAACCTGGATATTACGCCCAGGTTGGAGCATCCCAGTGTGCCTGTGGGAAGGGAGGAGCTGCTTAGGCTGCCCCTCCACTCTGTGCTGCAATTCTGCCAGCAATTCCATTTTAGGGACTTCTAAGAGTGAGGTCCCTGTTAGAAATGTTTAAGCCTCAGCTTTTGCCCAAGCCAAAGTCCAGAGTAAGACGCAGTGAGAGAAAGACACATACATATTAGCTCATCATATTGTGGATGGGGTGTGAGCTCCACAGTGTGCATTTGTAGTGTGTGTGCATGTGTGTGAGCATGCGTATGCTCTGGTGTTGGTGTATTGAGGAGTGTGTATACAGAGGTCCTGGAGTGCACATTCTAAGTATGTGCTTAGACCAGGCTCTGGGCACGATGCATAGGGGTAAGCCTTACTTGTACACACTGGGGCTCCTGGGGTGTGTGAAGACATGCGTGAAGCCACCTCACACTTAGATGTGATAACTCTGAGGCCTTGGCTCCCAGAGTCCCTAGTGAGACGGGGCCTCAGTTGTCCATTAATGCACCCCAATTTGGCTTTCTTCCCTTCCCTGTCCCACTTCCCCCCTCCTCTGCTCTTACGTTTCAGGATCACCTTCTATATAAACTGCCCATATTCCAGTCCTATCTCAGAATCTATCTGCTCCTGAAATAAGTAAGGAGGCAGCCTGGGGGGAGAGGTCAGCAGAGAGCAAGGACTTCAGTCATTGGTCACCTCCATGCTGCTGAATTAACCAACCAGTGGCTGCCTCTAGTTAGGTGAGAAAAACTTTAGCACACAAGGTTGGTACCGGGGATTGAACTTGGGACCTTACACTTGCAAGGCAGGCGGCAGAACCACTGAGCTAAATCCCTGGCCCACAAGTCTGTTTTAATGGGATCATCTGTTACTGTGGCTGAAAGTTTTCTAGGACCATGGCACTCTGCAGGTGGGTGGCCGGGGTAGCCTTGTTGTGGAGAATACAGCATTGCTGAGTGTGTGTGTGTGTGTGTGTGTGTGTGTGTGTGTAGTGGCTGTGAGTGTGTCCTGTGTGCATTGACACTCAATGTGTGCAAGGGCCCTGCAGTGGCATTGTACCTAGGTCACAGAATTACTAGGCATGTTTGTTCCCACCCCAAGAGGCTCCTCTGTCATCCCAGGCTTGGTCTTTCTGGAACACCTCCCTTATCCTCAGCCCCTCTGCTTGTCCACTGACCTGTCCTGGTTACCTGGACAACCTCTGCAGAACCCAGCTAGTCTCCCTTAAGGTATTCTTGTTTCTCTTCAAATGATTTTCCACCCAGCAGCCATGTTGGGTCCTGTTCCTCCTTTGTTAAAACCCTTCCAAGGCCTGCTGTTGCCCACATGCCCACTCTTCAGGGGCCTCCAGCCCAATCTGTCCCCTTATTTCTACTGGACTCCACCTTCATTTTCACTCCTCACTGTGTCATGAGTGGGTGGAAGTAGCCTGGACTTCATGGCACCATGACAGCTGCCTTCCAGGGGACAATTGCAAGGCTGGAGGAACAGAGAAACCAGGGCATTTTTCTTGCTACACCTCCTTTATGGCTCCTACAAGAGAGGCCTGGGGTAAGCAGCCCTGGGGCCTGGATTCTAGCTTCCAGCGCTTCCTTCCTCTGTCCCACCATCCTGGGAGGCAGCTGTGGTGACATTCTGTTGTCCCTCAACTTTCCCGCTGGCTTCTGAGCAGCCTCCTCACCTGGGTAACCAATTCCCTGGATTCAATTCCCGCTATTTTCTACACTTGAGAGCTCTGTCTTCTTGTTCCATCCTGATGGGCACCTGCAGCCCTCTTGCTTGCAGCCTGAGGGTCCCACCAGAGTAGGGTTAGGGCTCAGAGGAAGCTGAGAACTGAAGTGCTGCTCCCTCTGCCCTTTGACTAGAGGTCAAGTCCTGGGAGGTTATGTATTTCCTGGCTGAAGCTTGGGCAGGCTTTCCTGTTGCTTGCATCTGAAAATATTTGTGTTATGTGATTGAGACCTATAGCTGGCCCAATAGCCATTCTCCCCACCTTCCATGTGAAGGGGATTGGTCATTGAGCACAGCGCTGTGTACAAGGGAAAACACTGTCCCCTGTTTCAGGGCACCCAGAGGAGACCAGGCAGGAGGTTGGTGTAAATCCCAGGCTGGCGATTAAAAGGAAAACCTGCCCTTTCCTGGTTTTCCCCCACTGTGAGGGCATGGCCTGGGTGCCACCATGTTGGCTCATTGGTGAAGGTTGCTATAACGAAGTGCCAAAACTGGGCATGGTAACGCACACCTGCAATCCCAGCACTGAGTGTGGACGGGAGGCTGAGGCAGGAGGGTTACCGCAAGTTCAAGGCCAGTCTAGGCCACATAGTAAGTTCAAGGCCAGCTTGGACTACATAGTGAGATCCTGTCTTAAAAAACCAGAAACAAATAAACAAACAAACAAAAAACATAACAAATTGCCATAATCTGGGTCACTTAAACAACCAGAATTTCTTTCTCAGTTTTAGAAATCAGAAATCAAAGTCACCACTTGTTCCCTTCCAAGGACCATGAGGGAAGAATCTGTTCCAAGGCCCTGTCCTTGGCTTGTAGATGCTGGTCTTCCCTTTATGTCTCTGTGTCCCAGACCCCCCCCCCCCTTTCCTGGTGTTAGGGATCGAACCCAGGGCCTCCTCCATACGAGGCAGGGGCTTTACCACTGAGCTACATCTCCAGTGCCCCCTTTTTTGAGACAAGGTCTTGCTCTGTAGTTCAGGCTATCCTTGAGTTCACTATGTAGCCCAGGCTGGCCTTAAACTCTCGGCAATCCTCCTGCCTCAGCCTGCTGAGTGCTGGGATTACAGGCATTCGCCACCACACCTGGCCCCATCCCTTTTTTTTTTGGTACCAGGGATTGAACTCGGGACCTTGCACTTGTAAGGCAGTCGCTGGAACCACTGAGCTAAATCCCCAGCCCTATCCCCTTTTTATTATTTTTTAAAAATTTATTTATTTTTTTTGGTACCAGGGATCGAACTCGGGTCCTTGCGCTTGTGCAGCAGGCAGCGAAACCCCTGAGATAAATCCCCCACCCCCCTATCCCCTTTTTAATAAGGATGTCATATAATCCCCAGTCCTAAGGAACTGATCTTAACTTGTTGCAGAAATCTCAGAAAGAAATACACAGAGATACAGAATTTGGATAAAATAATAAAATTTCTTCTTGCGAGTGGGCAGGAATGCCAGAAACCAGTCTGGTCAGTATCCTGGCCCCCTTTTTTCAGCATTTCCCTTTTTATATCCTTTTTAGCCATTATCTCATCCCTCGTGGTCTTCGATATGTAAATACAATTCCAGTTCCTATTTACAAGACACAGACACAAGATAGGCCATATACATTGTAAATTCACCCTGGCCTGGTAACTTTGTTAGGTCAATGAAGTTACAGGTTAGAGTCAGATAATCCTCACCTTAAACAAGGAGTTATGGGAAAAGCAAATCTTGAAAGAACACATTACTTATTTTGCTTCTACAACTACCTTAATACTCCATCTATTAAGTTATCTAAAACTTTTCCGTATCATTCCTCCCTCTGTTTACTTCAGGATAATTCTTCTATCCATTACAAGTTATATCCAGTTTATCTACATTTCTTAACACTAGCATTTGGTAGTCTTGAGCTGCAGCACTGCGCTACTGTATAAATTTTGAAATCCATTGGATGACACAAGGACCAACATTAATATTAATATTATAACAAGAAGGGGACTCAGAAGAGGTCCTATCCAAGTTTTTTCATGCTGCCCAAGTAGAATTAATCTCATAGGACAGCTCTCCTATACCAAATTTCTCATCAAGAGCCTTGATCTGATCTTTTAATTTGTCTAGTGATTCTTGTACTACACCAGATTAATTAGCATATTAACAACTCTCTTCTCCAAGAAATAAGCAAGTCCCTCCTTTCTGGGCTGTGAGCAAATTGAGAGCATGTCTATTCTGTAATGGCATTGGCCAGTGAATCTAGTTGGGTTTCTAAAGCCTGAAGTGTGTCTCGGATTTCCTCAAGATCTTTTTTAAATTTCTTGTCCTAATGAAATATATTACTCCTTGTAGCCAAATAAGATCCCATGGGGCTGGCATATACATAGATATAGGATTACATTGACCTTGTTTACAACTGTTACAATTACCAGTGGCTCATCCAACAAGGGAGCTGTTGATCCAAACTTGTGTTTTCTCTTTGCAGTATAATTTTTCATTAGAATAGCCCCCCACAGTCAGAAGTTACCCCAGGTCCCCCATAATGTTTTTATCAAAGAATATTGTAAATGGATAGCCTTCCGGTTCCCATTTTACCATTTTAGAAGTCACATATTGTTCATCAAAGTTTTCATTACTAGGCCTAAACACCCACAGTTCGAAAACAAAGAAACTTAAGGCAGTGGTGATCTAGCACAGCACAATAATCCATGTTGGCCTTGTTGGTGCTTCCATTCTTCAGCTGTGCGTTGACTCACCAGCCTCCGGAGTGGTGAGAGCAGGGCTTTGAGTGCGTTGTCTTTCTCGGCTTTCAGCATCAGCTTTATTGTTACCTTTTACAACGAAGTCTCTGTCTTTCCGATGTCCCGAACAACATATTACTGTGACTTGACTTTGCTAGGTTCCCACCCTGCGTCTAGCAACTGTATAATTTCCTGTTTATTTTTAATCTTTTTTTTTTCGTACCGGGAGTCGAACTTGGGTCCTTGCTCTTGCGCAGCAGGCCGCAAAACCACTGAGCTAAATCCCCAGCCCCTGTTTATTTTTCTCTCTCTCTCTCTTTTTTTTTTTTGGTACTGGGGATCGAACTCGGGTCCTTGTGGTTGCAAGGCAGGCGGTGGAACCACTGAGCTAAATTCCCTGGCCCCTCCTGTTTATTTTTAATTAGCTTCCCTTCTGCCATGAGAAGACCTCACTCTCGGTGAATCATGTCAATGATGTATAATGTAGCAAATGTATAGCAAAAGTCTATATATATATATATATACACACCTCTTTTACCCTTTGCCCATCAGAGTGCCTGTATGAGTGCCCAGAGCTTAACACATTGCACTGACAGCCCTGGCTAGGACCATCTCATCCTTCATGGTTACCGCATATCCAGCATGATGAACCCCATCTTCCACAAAGCTGCTCCCATCCGTGAACAGAATGAGGTCAACATCGGACAAGGGTGTCATTTGCAAGTCAGGGCAGCTGGAAAAGAGCTCATCAGTGACACTCAAGCAGTCATGATCGGGAGGGCCCGTCTCCATGGGCAAGAAGGTAGCAGGATTTCAAGTTTTTATAGAAATAAACCACAAGAGGGAATTGTCACAGAGAAGGGCTTGATACTGAGTAACCCAATTATTTGAGAGTCAATGATGCTCCCTTGTGTTTAGCAGTTCTAGGACCGGGTGTGGAACCTGCACAGTCAGTTCCTGACCTAAAGTCAGCTTGTCTGGTTTTTGAATCAACACAACTGAAGTTGCTAAGGCCCAAAACAATGAGGCCATCCTTTGTTACTGACTCTAAATTTTTAGACAAATATGCCACTGGTTGATTCTATGGGCCTACTTCTTGGGTCAACATTCCAAGGGCCACATGTTTGTTTGTTTTTTCAGTCACATATGGAGTAAAAGGCCATTTTACATCTGGTATGCCTAGGGCTGGGGTGGCTGCCTAAGTCAATTTTAAATTTTTTAAAAGCTTCCTCCTGTTCTACAGTCCAATGCAGATGATTCTCCCCTTGTCCCTTTAGGGCTTCATAAAGGAGTTTAGAGATTTCTATAAAACCTGGAATCCAAATTCTACAGAAGCCTGCTGCCCCAAGAAACTCTCTCAGCTGTTTCTTTGTTTGGGGTTTAGGGATGGCACTAATAACCTGTTTTTTTTATTTCCTAGGCAATGCATGCCCTGTGTTATTTGAAATCCTAAATATTTAACATGCTGTACAAAAATCTGGGCTTTTCCTCATGATCCCTTATATCCAGTTTTCTTGTAAGTGCAGCAACAACTTTTTGGTGCCTTCCCAGCACCGTTCTTGGGTTGAGCTGCATAACAGTAAGTCAGCCACATACTGCAGTAGGACACAGCTATATTGTTCCGTGGGGAAGGCAAGCAAGTCCTTGGCTAGAGCTTCCCCAAAAAGTGTGGGTGAGTTTTAAATCCCTGTGGCAATCTAGTCCAAGTAAACTGAGTATTTTTCCCATCACTCGGGTCTTCCCATTCAAATGCAAAGATGGGTTTACTGAGGGGAGTGATTCGAAGGGAAAAGAAGGCATCTTTTAAATCCAAACAAGTAAACCATGCTGCCTCTGGGGGTATCAGACCCAACACAGCATAGGGGTTAGGGACCACTGGATGCAGGGTCACTGTTCTGTCATTTACAGCCCATAGATCTTGCACTGGCCTATTGTCCCCATTGGGTTTCCGAACAGGCAACAAAGGGGTGTTCCAAGGTGACGTACATTCTCTAATAAGTCCAAATTCCTTTAATCTCATGATATGGGGTTTAGTTCCAATTTGGGCTTGCCTGGACATTGGATATTATTTTACACCAATGGGGCTGAATTGTCTTTTAATTTTATAACTGTGGGTAGATGATTCTTAGCTATGCCTAGGGGCGATTCCTCTGCCCATACTCTAGGAAACATAGTTCTTAATTCTTCTGGAGTCTGGAAAACATCATACACATTGTAACACTGCCATTCATCCTCTCTTTTAGTTGTCACCATCATGATGAGATCTCTTCCTGGGTCTAAATGCAGAGATGCATTTTCTCATTGGGTGAAAGTTATTATAGCTCCCAATTTAGACAATAAATCTCTTCCTAGTAAGGGGCTAGGACATTCTGGCATATACAAGAATTCATGTTTCACTTTATGTCCTCCAATTTCACATGTCCTTTCATAGCAAAACTGGTGCTTTTTTGAAATTCCAGTGGCACCGATCACTTGGATGCGCTCTCTGCTCAGAGGGGCAACTGGAGCTGTTACTACTGAATGTTCTGCGCCACTCTCCACCATTAAGGACATATTTTAGCCCCCTATCTACTCTCTATATATCGACCATGGGCTCATGGGGGCCTAGCTGCATTGAGCCCGGTCTGTGTCAGTCACTGTCCTCCATCACAGGCAACAATGTGCCAGTATCCTTCCTTTCCTTCAAGTCCTGCTTTTTCTTTGTTTTGGTACCAGGGATCAAACTCGGTACCTTGCGCTTTCGAAGCAGGTGCCGGAACCACTGAGCTAAATCCCCAGCCCAGTCCTGCTTTTTCTTTTCCTTTAGCCTTGTCTTTCTTTTTCCTTCTCTTCCTTGGCTCCCATAGCTACTGCTATCTTCCTTCCTGGCTCTCTTTCTCTTTCACTGTCTTTCTTTCTCTTTCACTGTCTCTCTATTCATATACACTTTCCCAGCTAATTGCAACAATTGTGTTATATTCATGCCTTCCCAAGTCTCCTGGCTTTGGATTTTCCTTCTAATGTCTGGTGCTGACTGGGTTACAAAAGTTGTATTAATTAGCTGATGGTTTTCAGGAACAGTATGATCAAAAGATGTATACATTCTGTAAACTTTACAGAGCTACTCATAAAATCTCTCAGGGCTCTCATTGGGCTCCTGCTGTGTTTCTAGCACTTTGGTCAGATTTGTAGGCCTTTTACTTGCAGCCTGCACTCCTGCTAAAAGGGCTGTCTGATAATTTCTCAAGTTTTCCTGTCCTGCTTGGGTATTGGGATCCCAATTGGGCTGCACATTTACTGGGAATTGCTGTTCATATCAAGCATCTGGATTCTCCATAGCACCCAGTATTCTAGTGGCATTAACTTTTTAATTTTTCCTAAAACTCTCTGTATATTTTAGAGGTTAACGAAGTTCTACGAAGTTTTTTACAGTCCTCCCAATTAGGACAATGGATAGCAAAGGTGGAATCAAATAATTGAGGCATTTTGGAGGGGTCTTGGCAGAGAATAAATGACTTTTCTCTGGACCAAGCCTCTTTTTTTATCCCTTTTAAAGTTACATCTCAAATATCGCACCTTGGTCTGACATATTTGTGCCTTTTTTCAACAGTTTTTTTTCTAATGCACTATAAAGCAGGTCACATTGTAATCTGTTGGCTCTTAAACCCTTTGAAGATGACCAATGTACACATATTATAATAACATATTTAGAATTTAACCCCTTGATGACAACTAATGTAAACATATTTAAACCTTTTATAACATATTTGAAACCAACAAACGTACATTTTTTTTTGATAAATCACTTTTGCACATCTTTTGACATATGTAGGCCTTCTGGTCTTGTGTATCTTTTTATCTTTTTAACAAGACAAACATACAAAAAAATGTTTATATCAAAATTGTATCTCTTTTACTTATAGCTTTTAAATATATATTTTTTATTTCACTATAGACCCTTTATCACAAACTAGTCTTTAGCTGTTAAAATTTTAAAGTGTCCCTTTTTTCATTCTCAGATTGCTACACTTTAAATTTGGTTGGCTGCCATAGAATGGTAGTAACCTTGAGGTGTTTTATCAACAAAGTACAGGAAAGAGCAAGTTAATCTTACAATTGCAATTGAAGAATTTGCAATGTACAATACTTTAAGCACACCAATTAAACATCAACTCAAACTGAAACACAGATACATTTATCAATTAACTAAAATTTGTAACTTTTTTAACTGAAACAGATATTTATCAATTAACTAAAATTTGTAACCCTTGTAAAATTTCTTACTTTCTCTGGCTTTCTGTCCTTCAGAGCTTTTTTTTTTAGCTGTTTTTAATCCATTACTTTTTTTTTTTTTAATTTGAGTGTAAGCCCTATTTGGTCCTCCCTGAGTCTGACCACAGCACGGTGCTCTGAAGCCAAGCAGTTTTCATGCTTTTGTCCCCACCTCCTCCAAACCTGTGAATTTAGCAACTCAAAAAGAGAGGGAAAGTCTAAATTTTCTGGGTCTGGATCTGAAAGAACCAGTTACTTTTCAGCATCGACCCCTTTGACAGAGGACCAGGATGTTGCGTTTCGCTTCTGGGGCGCACATACAAAGCCAAGGAGGCATTCTGTGGCACAATTTTGAGCCATAAATCAATATAGGGAAATTGATCTGGATGTTCCCATCCAGGGGCAGTGACTGTTAGCCAGACAGACCAGATGAGACCCTCACCTAGGGTTCTCTCAGTTGGCCAAGCTAGGCGAAGCTTGGGCCATTCTAACTCACAAAAGGCTCTAAGTTTTGGAGTTTCATCTTAATACCATAATTTCCAGTAAAACCTTTCTTAAAATTCTTAAGCATGCATTCCAAAACAGTAGGACGAGATGTTTCTGTCCCCACGATAGGCCGATCAGGCTGTCGGTGCATATGGGTACCCTTGTATGGAGGCGCAAGACAAACAAAGGTGGGGGATCACTCGTTCACCTACCTGGCTGCAGGCTTCTTGGCCATTTTAAGGTCCGTTCAGGCTAAGGTGGGCTGTCGCCTAAGCTTACCATTGTGCCTTTGTTAAACGTGACCATACACAAATTCTGCGCTTCAGGGAGGACTCTTTAAGCACAAGCGCTTCCTTCCTCTGTCTTGTTCCACAGCTTGTTTCATACACTTTGCTATCCAGAACTCTTTCACTCACAGATTTATTCAGAAGTTATCACATTCCCTCCCGGTGACCTCCTAACCGTAACCAAAACAAATGAAAGAAGCTACCTCCCCAAATGGCAAAGCACAAGGGGTAATCAGACCCCAGCACTATTTTTTTTTTTGGTACCGGAGATCGAATTCGGGCTCTTGCGCTTGTGCAGCAGGTGGCAAAACCACTGAGCTAAATCCCCCGCCTGCCTGCACTATTTTTGCCCAAAGTTCTCAAAGTGAACCAAAATAAATGGGAGGAGCTATCTTTCCAAACGGCATAGCACAAGGGGTGATCAGACCCCTGTGCTGTATTTGCCCAAAGTTACAGAATACAAATTCACAAGGCGAAACCGAAAGTTAATGACTAGGGAGTTTCCTGGGGTTTCTCACCCAGCAGAGGAAAGAGACAGAGGAGACACCAAGAACAGCAGCCCTCATTCTGTAGTCTTTTCGGGTTCGGGCAAACCTCTACCCGGTAAGCAGATCTCTGTGTCCTGCTGGGGAGCCTAGGAAATTAGTCCCAGGAGTGCGCCTTTCCTCTAGAGGAGACAGAGAGCCGCTCCCTCCAGTGGGGTTCGGGCTGATGCCCAAAAGGGCTATTTCATTCCCGGTTTCCCGGCCAATGCACCAAATGTTGCAGAAATCTCAGAAAGAAATACACAGAGACACAGAATTTGGATAAAATAATAAAATTTCTTCTCGCAAGCGGGCAGGAACACCAGAAACCAGTCTGGTCAGTATCCGCTCCCCCTTTTTTCAGCATTTCCCTTTTTATATCCTTTTTAGCCATTATCTCATCCCTAGTGGTTTTTGATATGTAAATACAATTCCAGTTCCTATTTACATTATTATTATTATTATTATTATTATTATTTTTGGTACTGGGGATCGAACTCAGGTCCTTGAGCTTGTGCAGCAGGTGGCAAAACCACTGAGCTAAATCCCGGAACCCAGTTCCTATTTACAAGTCACAGACACAAGATAGGCCATATACATTGTAAATTCACCCTGGCACCGTAACTTTGTTAGGTTAATGAAGTTATGGGTTAGAGTCAGATAATCCTCACCTTAAACAAGGAGTTACGGGAAAAGCAAATCTTAAAAGAACACATTACTTATTTTGCTTCTACAACTACCTTAATAATCTATTAAGTTATCTAAAACTTTTCCGTATCAAACTAATTATACTGGTGTTGACCCAATTCTAAATAAGGTCCCATTCTGGGACCCTAGGGTCCTGAAGTTTGGATGTCATGTTTCAAAGGCAGTATTGGGAGATGGGGAAACTTTAAGAAGTGGGAGGTCTTCAGGCCACAGGTGCCAAAGAAGAGGTTTGTGGGAGGCCTTTCTCTTCTCTTTCTTCTCCTTTGCTTCCTGGCCATGGGTGAGTGGTTCTGCTCTGACCCACATGGCGGCCATGATATACTGCTTCACCACAGGCTCAGAGAAATAGAGCCAACCAATCATGGATGGGAACTTCCCAAACTGTGAGTCACAATAAACTTTTTCTCATTATAAGTTGATTGACTCAGGTATTCCTTATAGTAACAGGAAACTGATTAACTCAAGGGATTAGGATTTCAACATAGGAATTTTAGGGGGATACAATATGACCCATGACATATGCCTTACCAATGAAGTTACACTGTACCCTAGGGACAGAGGAGCATGAGACAAAAAGACCATTGGGGCATGAGACAAAAAGACCAGAGCAGAGCCACAATGCCAGCCAGACTTTGATGTCTGAGGGAAATAAATTTCTCAATTATTTTACGTTATTTGGGATCTCTGTTATAATCAACAAAACCTACCTTATAGCCAGGGTTTCAACTGAGGAATATTTAATCCAAGTGAGGAGGGGTTGGAGAGATGAATGAAGGATGGTGAATGTTCCTGAAGTTCACAACAGTAGGGAGCCCATAGCACCCCTAAGTCTAGGAGGCAGTTAGTGGATCCCGAGATAGCAGCTGTGGAAAAAGAAGGCCAGGGCCAGAGTCAGGGCCTCTGTTCAGGAACGCAGCTACTGCACACCTGTGCCCTACAGGGAAGTTGAGGAGTAAATTCCCCACCTGCCTTTTCTCTCACGCTCAGGTCCTGCTGGCACCTCCCATGGAGGGCAGCTGCCCTGCTGGCCTTCATGCCAAAGCCAGAGGCCACAGGAGCCTATGGGTCCATCCATTGGGCCACTGAGGGGAAAGGGGCAGGACAGGCGGAGGACCCTCAGGCTCTGTGCTGCAGCCCCAGCTGTGAGAATGGGGAGGGTGGCCTCTGTCTGCAGGAGCCTGGGGAACGGGAGGATGCAGGACTCTGGAATGTGCCTGTGAATATTTATGGAATGTGTATTTGCAGTAGAATCCAGGGCAGGGTGGGGGGCTTTACTCTCCCCCTCCCAGGAGCCCAAAGGTTGCTCCCACTTCCCGGGCACTGGGTGTGGGAAGGAGCCTATGCCCATTACTCACCAACCCAACCACCTCCTCTGGGTGCAGCAGAGGTGGCACCTTCCTTAGGACAAGAGCCACCTCTGCAGTCCGAGTCCTGGTCCTCTCAGAAGTTTCTTTGTGTCACAGATGGGCACCTCCTTCCCCCTCCCCTAGGCTAGGCTGTCCATCTGAGAGGGGCGGGCTGGCAGCCTGGAAAACGAGGGCAATGAGGCTCCAGAAAGTCCTGGGCTTAAGTCACAATGAACATAGGTCCATGAAAGGCTCTGACAAGTCCTGCAGAAACAACCATCTCAAATTTGATCTCAATACTTCCCAATCTCACTGGACCTTTGATACTTTTTTTTTTTTTGGTACCAGGGATTGAACTTGGGTCCTTGCACTTGCGAAACAGGTGGCAGAACCACTGAGTTAAATCCCCAGCCCAGGACCTTTGATTCTTTACTAAGTGCCCACCGGGTTCTGTCCGAGGAGTTGAAGCCCCAGAAGTGAACCAAGCAGACAAAGCCTCCTGCCCTGAGGGCCTCCGTTCTAGTGGATCACAAAATTTAGGGCCACCATGCAGTGCTGCCACAGAGATTTCCTGGGACATCCTAGGGTGGGAGTGGCCTCCAGCTGTGCGCTGTGTGAATATCAGGGTTCTGTGCCCTCAGAGTAGGAGGATGAGGACACTTGAAGAATTCTTCAGCAGTGTAGCTTCATTCTAGGCCTCCTTTAGGAAACACCTTAGCATTAGCAGTTGAATATCTACTATAAACCAGGCTCCCTTCTAGGGAGTGGGATTTTATTAATTAACTAATTAATTTAGAGATGGGCTCCCATTATGTAACCCAGGCTGGCATTGAATTTGCAGTGATCTACCTGCCTCAGCTTCCCAAGTGCTGGGATTACAGGCTATCCCCAAGGTAGGCACTAGGAATGTGAGAAAAATAAGGTCAGGTTTCAGCCTTCACAGAGCTTACTACTGGGTGGGAACTGGAAATAATGGACCCCAGAGACAACTGCTCCCCAACTTCTCTGCCCTGTCTCTACCCCACCTGGCTTCTGCTTCCCCATGACTCCTGCACTGGGAGCTGAGGCCTGCAGTGGATGGAACCCTCTTCCCCCCGGCCTGCTCCCTCCTCTGGGGCTGGGCAGAGCTGGGCCTTTAGGGGTTCGGCTCAAGCTGCACTGGCACCCCCACCCCAGGTTTAATCAGCAGTAAAGCTGATGATGTCTGTCCAGAAGCCCCGAAGCTGGGACAGGCCTGGCAGGAGCCTGATGCCACAGTTGGCCTGAGAGGGACCTTTGCCCTGGGCCCCAGCAGAGGGCCAAGTGGCTGCGTGTCTGTGTGTGGAGCTACTACCCTGGCCGGATGTGCTCAAGGCCACCTGCATAAGCACCTGACACTGGGGGAGGATTTGAACCCTCCCTGCTCCCTTAGGATAGCCTCTGCCAGGCCAAGCAGTGACAAGCCAGGGGACTTGAGGAAGTCCTTGCTTTGCTCTGGGATGATGTCCCCATCTATCAGGTGCCAGGGGTTGCACAGATGGGCTTTCAAGGCCCTGTCCATTCCGGGCCCTCTGCAATGGGAGCGGGAGGGGGAGGCTGTTCCTTTGTCCCGGAGCCAGCACCCAGGAACCTCCCTCCTTCTTCCTCCACTCAGGTTCTAGGGAATGGCTCTGAGTGCCAAAGCTGAGCAAATAACCCTGTGCAAGAACAGGAACAGGCGGAGGGAGGGGATGGCTATTTTTATCCCACGTGAGGGATTTTCACAGCTGCTTCACGTGTGTCCTCACATTTCCCTGGGCCCAGACTATTGCAGTGGCAGAGGTCCCTGTGGGTTGACGGAGGGGTCTGCTCCTCAATGGAAACTGCCCAGCCATATGTCCACCTTCCACGAGGAAGTGCCCACTAAGCATCGCCCTCCCTTGAGGCTCCCAACAGCAGGAAGCTGGAGGAAGCCACACTGGGGACCTGCGTGAGGGTGCTGACGAATTCTCAGGGCAGCTCGAGCGCCAGGTCCCTCTATTCAGCCAGCGTTTACGGAGCACCTGTACAATGCCAGGCCTGGCCAGGGAGGCTGTTGCCAGTGGCCAGCAAGGAAGGGCTGAGCACTTCCCACACCAACGTGACTGGGCGCCAGGTGCTGTGGTTACCGCTTCACAGAGACAATCTCAGACACAGTTCTCACCCCACAATGCATCCTGATGCCACTTCTCACTCAGCTGCTGTCTCCACCGACTGAGCCGAGCCCTCCACACCCTCCTGCTTTGCCCGGGTGACAGAAGTTGTGCCAGCTGCTCCTCTTCACTTCACCCTTTGTCCTTACAACGCTGCTCTTCCCAGCACCCAGGAAGAAAGTGGTGTTTTTGCTTTTCTTGAGGTGGGGGATGAACCTCAGGACCTCAAACATGCTAAATACATGCCCTACCACTGAGCTACACCTCCAGTCCCAGGAGAAAATGTTTTTGCTTTTAGAGAGAGGCTCTTGCTATGTGAGAGTGTGATCCTCCTGCTCCAGCCCCCGATGGGTGGGATTACAGGTGTGTGTCACCACACCTAGCCCAAGGAAGACATTTTTCAAACTATACAGGTCTTTCTCTTCTTTGTCTCCTCCCCACAAACCTGTGGCTTCCTCCTCATGCTGAGAATAAAGACCCGACTCCTCATACTCTGCTCTCTCTGTCTCTCTCTGCCTCTCTCTGTGTGTCTCTCTCTCTGAATTTCAGATGGTGGGAGCAGAATAGGATCAATCAGAACCCTCAGTTCTCTCATCACTGATACAGGAAAAAGCATCAGAGTCCGGCCATGGGTCACTTTTATTTAGTGAGATGTACAGATATTTTAAATAATATAGTTATCACCTTCCACACCACATGTGAATGGATACGTCTGAAAGACACCCGGAAACAAAGGGTACACACTGTACTGTGTGAGACTATTTGAATGTAAGGATTAGAAAAGGCAACACCATAGTGACAGAAAGCAGGTAGCTGGTTGCTTGGGGGAAGATTTGAAGGCAATGAAAACGTTCTGTGTGGTAAACACGGTAGTGGCTGCTGTGCTTCTCTCTTTCGACTGCTGTGAGTATGAGGCACATATTCATCCCTCACCTGAGGATGTGGGAGGTGTCTGGTCTCTGAGGACAGAAGACAGTGCCGGGACCACGCTCGACCCCATCCCTTGGACTGTGTGGGCCAGCTTTACTCTGGGCTGCACTGGAAGTGGACCTGTGTGGTCACTTGTGTCTCCAGCTGCGGGAGCTGTGACTTCCCAGAGCCCCCACACCATGCCTCAGCTCCAGCCCCACCAGCCTCCCTCTGCTTGAAGGAGCGGGCCCATGCCAGCTCCAGACCTGACACCTGGGCACCTGCCGACCCCTCCACCGGGAGTGCTTTGCCGCCAGGACCTCCCTGGGCTGCCTTTCACTTCTCTGTCTTCACTCAGTCAAATGCTGCCCTCCACCCCGGTGTCACCCTCTGGGCTCCCCAGCTCAAAGGTTGCTCCCACCCCCACCCCAAGCCTCCTGTTTCCTTTTCTGCAGCATCTGCCGCTGCCACAATTGGAAACAGCCTTCGTGGATCTTTGCTGATTTGTCTCTGTCTCTCCCCCTTGACCCAAGCCCCGGGAGCACTGGGACAGGGCCTGTTTCTGCCTGTACCCCTAGAACACTGCCTGAGGGAGGCAGGGAAAGTGCTCAGCACAATTATTTTATTTATTTATTTTATTTTATTTTATTTTTTTGGTACCGGGGATCGAACTGGGGTCCTTGCGCTTGCGCAGCAGGCGGCAAAACCACTGAGCTAAATCCCCGGCCCAGCACAATTATTTTAATTGAAGGCGACAATATCAATCCCACATTAGAGACCAGAAACCTAAACCTCAGAGACATGAAATGACCCACTCAAGGTCACCGAGCTTGAACCTGGCAGAGGCAGGATTTGAATCCAGGCCTGGCCAGCTCCAGGGCCGTGTTCTTTCTCAAAATAGCCTGGCTTGTTCACACACAAATCTTTTTTCCATTTCCTTGTTATCAGCTGGCTACTCAAAGCCACCTGTGCAGACACCTGGGTCTTCTATTAGTGTTCCTTCGCTATCTGCAGTGGGAGGTGCTGTGGCCTTGGGTCTTGGGGGACCCGATAGATATTCTGTCACCTGTTGTGGGAATGGGGCCCAGTCCAGCCCCTTCCCTCAGCCCTCTGCCCTCTGCCCTTTATTAGAGGCCCGGATTGTGTCTCTTTCCCATCAGCTCAAAGCTCACGATGCTCCTCCGGCTGTTGAGCTCCCTTCTCCTTGTGGCCCTTGGTAAGATCCCAGCCTGGGCCTGGGTTCCCTGTGGTGCACGGCCTGAGGAGGCCTTGAAGTAGGGTTCCTGCACTGGCTCCCCCCACCCAACTCGCGGTTCCACAGGCAGGAGTCTCAGGTTGTACCTGGGTGTGACTGTGGAGTTGCAGCAGGAACTGGGTCTGCAGGAGCTGGGGATGGAGCAGGCTGGGAGAAAGACTGGGAGTACCCAGGGCTGCAGTGGGGGCTCTTGGGGCAGTGAGCCCAGTCTCACAGTCAGGACTTCCTGTTCTGCGGTTAGATGTTGGGTGAGAATTTCCACTCCAACTCTCCTCTCACACTTCCTCCTCCAGCTCCACGTCCAGGACCTCTCCTTTTCCTGGTCTCTACCCTATTCCATCCAGCTCCAGGCCACCCCGTGCAAGTGGCCTCCCTTGATGAACGATAATTGTAACAGTAACGTTTATTGAGCATTTACCGTATGCCAGGCAGAATGCTGCGAGGTTTTTCTTCAATTAGCTCATTTAGTTCTCATCGCAGCCCCGTGAAGTCAATACAATTACTTTACAGATGAGGAAACTGATCCTCAAAGGGGTAAAGTAGTTAATCCTAAAACCAGTGGTAGGCTGGGTGCCCCTGAGCCAGGCAGGCTTATTTCAAAGCTGCCACTCCCTGTGACAATGCCTTCCACTTCTTTTTTTTTTTTCTTTAAACATTTATTTATTTTTTATTTATTTTTTAATTGTTTGGTACCGGGGATCGAACTCGGGTCCTTGAGCTTGCCTTCCACTTCTGAGAGCTCATCGCACCACAGGCACTGTACAGTCTTCCCTTTGCAGGAGGCCCTGGACTCCTGGGACTCTGCACACCCTCACCCTGGTCCAAATGCCCGTTCAAACATGGTACTGCCGACCAGGGAGGGAAGGAGCTTGCACAGGGCCATACAGCCAACTTGTGGCACAGCTGGGACTGGGACTCTGGCCTTCTGGTTCCTTCTCGGGACCCTCTGGCTGACTGTCACTCCACTCTCTCCTCTAGCCTCGGGCTGTGGGCAGCCCTTCTACAGCCCCGTGGGCCGTGTGGTCAATGGTGAGGATGCAGTTCCCTACAGCTGGCCCTGGCAGGTAAGAGTGATACCAGCTGCTCTCATGCCCTCCAGGGCCCTGGCCCCAAGGTCTGATGGCCCAGAAAGGATATGCTTCCTTTCCATATTCCACTTCCACTTCCACAGGCCTGGAAAACCCTTCACAGTCCACTTTCCCTGGAGGCTTTGTTCACTCAGCCTATGGCCTGAGCTGGGCTGCTGGAAACGCAAAAGTGGAATCTGTGGAGAGGGTGGTGCTTATGGGCTTGGCACAGTAACAGTTAAACTTGAAGGAGGAAGATTTTAGGGGACTTGTTTCTGGATTCCTCAAATTATACAACAGGCTAAAATGTCTGAGAACATAAAAAGATTAAGGTTTGTTTTGTTTTCTTTCTTCCTTTTTTTTTTTTTTTGTGGTATCCAGGATCAAACTCTGGACCTTGGGCTTACAAGGCAGGGGGTGGCAGCACTGAGCTAAATCCTGGCCCTGTTTTGTTTTCTTTTTTTGTTTTTGTTTTTTGGTACCAAGGATTGAACTCAGGTCCTTGGGCTTGCGCAGCAGGGGGCAAAACCATTGAGCTAAATCCCCGGCTGTTTTGTTTTCTTGATGCTGGGGATGAAACCTAGGACCTTGGGCGTGCTGCCAATTGCTCCACCTCTGAGATACATCCTCAGTCCTAACTCTAACCCTTCCTGTATAAAGCATTTTAATTAATTAATTAATTTTTGGTCTTTTGAGGCAGGGTGTCACTATGCAGTTCAGGTTGGCCTTGAAATCACTGTATAGTCCAATCTGGCCTCAAAATTAGGGCAGTGATCGTCATGCCTCAGTCTCCTGAGTACTGGGATTACAGACCACTATACCCAGAATAAATTTTAAAATAAAATTTTTTTGCAAAATTACCAAGGGTGGCCTAAAACTTTCAATCCTCCTGCCTCAGCCTCCTGAGTACCTGAGACACAGCCATATACCCATTGGATCAAAGGCTTTGTAAGGCACACTGAGGGAAGCATGGAGAGCTAGCCTGGCTGTTCCATCAAGCCCAGTATCCCTGGCTGTTTAAAGTTAATTTAAATGAAGTGATGTTAAAATTCAGTTCTTCAGCAGTGCATCTGGAGGTCCTGCAGATCTGTCTCTTGCTTCAACAGTGTTTGGACAGAATAGACCCGGAGACTCCCTTTTTTTCATCCTCCATGCACCTTCCAGTTATAGATTTCAGGCTTTTTTTTTTTTTTTTTAATACCCAGGATCTAACTCTGGACCTTGTGCTTGCAAGGCAGGCATCAGAACCACTGAGCTAAATCCCCAGCCCTAGTTACAGATTTCAGGACCATCATTTCGCCCATCTCCTGCTTCCAGGACCGGCCAACACTGTTCTTTTGTGGATAGCTCCTTATTGCTGACCAGCCATGACTTCTCAGGTTCATCAGAATTATTCCACCAAGGTGGAGGCTGCCGTCAACCACCTGGTGAATCTACACCTGTGGGCCTCCTACACCTACCTCTCTCTGGGCTACTACTTCGACTGTGACGATGTGGCTCTGGCAGGTGTGGGCCATTTCTTCCCAGAGCTAGCCAAGGAGAAACTCGAGGGTGCCAGGCATCTCCTGAAACTGCAAAACCAGTGCAGAGACCGAGTGCTCTTCCAAGATGTGCAGAAACCTTCTGAACATGAGTGGGCTAACAGTCTGGATGCCATGAAAGCTGCCCTGGCCCTGAAGAACCTGAACCAAGCTTTTTTGGATCTTCATGCCTTGGGCTCGGCCAAGACAGACCCCCATATCTGTGATTTCCTGGAGAACCACTTTCTATTATTATTATTATTATTATTATTATTATTATTATTATTAGGTACTAGGGATCAGACTCGGGACCTTGCACTTGCAAGGCAAGTGCCAGAACCACTGAGCTAAATCCCCAGCCTGAGAACCACTTTCTGGATGAGGAGTTGAAGCTCATCAAGAAGATAGGCAACCACCTCACTAATGTCTGCAGGCTGGGCTGGGCGAGTACCTCTTCAAAAGGCGCACCCTCAAACATGATTAGGAGGCCCTGGAGCCCGGCGGCCTCTGAGGGGCTCCTGCTTACCTGGCATCAGGGCTTTGGCCTAACCCTCTCCTTCCAGCCACTAGGCAGCTTTTTCACCCTCTGGAGCCCCCTCCTAAGTCTTGGACCAAAAGAAAATAAGAAATTCAGTTCTTCAGAGCTAGCCACATTTCAGATCCTCAGTAGACACATGAGGGTGGTAGCCACGTGAGACAGCAAAGATCTAGCACATTCCCTCATGATGGAGGTTCTCCTGGGCGGGAGCTCAGGCTCCTCTTCAAGGACCGCAGGGTGAACACTGAAGGCTTTGCTGGCCACATGGCATCTGTTTTCTATGGTTTGGTATTGGGGATTGAACTAAGGACCTGGCACTTGCAAGGCAGCACCACTGAGCTAAATCCCCAGCCTTGTCATCTGGAACGGTGACTTATGCTGCCACTGTGTCCTGAAAGCAGCCATGGGCAATGGGGAAAGGAATGAGCATGAATCCACTCCAAAAAGTCTTCATGTACAATCTTAGTGACTTAGCAAAACTCTGTCTCAAAATGTACATAAAGGGGTGAAAATATAGCTCAGCACAAAGGCTAAGTTCAGTACCCAGAATAAAAACAAAAAACACAAAAAAACACCAACCATGAGGAGATTTGGCCCACAGGTGATAGTTTGCCAAGCCTTGATCTACAGGCAGCTTTTGGAAATCAAATGTGTAGGGAAGGAGGAGAAAGACCGAGAACTCAGAATGAGTTGCTCTTCAGCAGAACCAAGAGGCCTTGAAAGACTTGAGGCTCAGAAGAATGGGAGAGCCTGATAGAATACCTTTGGGGCTCTCAAGAGAAGGGCTGGGGAAAGCTAGGGGCAAAAATGTTAGAGTTCCCAGACAGGTCATAGAGCCAAGGGTGGGGAGGCATGGGCGAATCAGGATGTCATCCCAGCGGAAAAAAGGACCACCACCAGCAGTTACATAGCTTGTGCACTGCACATTTCAGAGGGTGCCACTCTCTTCTGGGTCAACAGTGCCCTCTGGAGCACAATATACAAAGACATGGCTGTCACCCTTACTGTGGGGTCCAGGACACTCAGGTCCTTTCCTCCTTGGCCACCAGGTCTCCCTGCAGTATGAGAAGAATGGAGCCTTCTCCCACACCTGTGGCGGTAGCCTCATTGCCCCTGACTGGGTCCTGACTGCTGCCCACTGCATCTCGTGAGTTCCGTTCCCTGTCCCTGTGCTGTCCCAGCTGCTATCCCTGCGTGAGACCTGGGCAGCTGGGCTAGTGGGTGAGAGTGAGAGAGGAGGGAGGTTCCCCACAGGCCTGGACCAAGCTGGCCTCCACCCACAGGGACTCCCGGACGTACCAGGTGGTACTGGGCGAATATGACCGGGCTGTGGAGGAAGGCTCCGAGCAGGTGATCCCCGTCAACCCTGGCGAACTCTTTGTGCACAAGAAATGGGATGACAGCTGCGTGGGCTGTGGGTGAGTGGACTCGAAGGCCCTGAGCTTCTCCCCTTGTCCCTCCATGGCCAGAGATGCTGGCCCAGGTCCCACAGCACATGCCACCAAGGCTGGAGCCACAGAACCTTTAGGGGCCATGGACACCATATCCTCTCCTTACAGAGGGGACAGCAGGGCCCGGGAAGAGGCAGGGCCTCTGCAGATCCCAGGACTCCTGTGGCTCTTGCCTATGTGCAGCCGGTGCCCTCAGGCCCCAGCACCATGGGCTAGAGAAGAGGCACTGGACTGAGAGCCCACTCTCGAATCACCTTTTCCAGGTTGCAGCTTTGCCATTTGTCACAAGGTGACTATGAGTCAGGGCTTCCAGGGTGTCTGTACAGTCAAGGGGCCTGCCTTAAGCCCTCACATGCAGGCAGAATTGTGTGTCTGGGTGGCACAGTTTCTCTGGTGAGAAGGTAGAGCAAGGTGTAAATGTGAACGTGCGGTGCAGGGGTGAGGGGCTGGATGCCAGAGACCCTGGCCCATCTGGGGCTCTTGGGGTGAATGGGGAGACACTCAGACCCAGTGAAGTGACCTGAGTGATAGGCAGGCAGATGAATACAGAGCTGTGCTTCTCACAGTGGGCTCCTGGGGCAGCAGCATCAGGGCCACACTGGGAACTTATTAGAAATATGGATTCTCAGGCTTCTGTTTGGACCCATGGCCTTGAAAACGATGGGCTGGGGCCAGGAATTGCTGTGTGCTGAGCTCTCCAGGTGATTCTTACTCAGCTGAAAGTGGGAACCTGGGAGACTCAACAAGTGCCATTGTGAACGCCAAAGTTCAGATGGGGAGAAGTGGTGGGGGCTTCTCACAGACACTTGGCCTAGTCAGGCCTGGTGGCCCATGCCTGTGATCCTAGCACTCTTGGGGGCTGAGGCAGGAGGATTGAAGTTTGAGTCTTGCCTGGGAAATTTACTGATTTAATGAGACCCTATCACAAAATAAAAAGTAAATAAAGGGCCAGGGATTTGGCTCAGTGGTTCTGCCACCTGCCTCGCAAGTGCAAGGACCTGAGTTTGATACCCGGTACCAAAAAAAAAAGTAAATAAAACAGGAGTTGGAGGGTGCTGGAATTGTAGATCAGTGTGAAGGCCCTGAATTCAATCCCCAATCCCAGAAATAAAAACCAAAAATGGCCGGGGATATAGCTCAGTGGTTCCACCGACTGCCTCTCACACGCAAGGTCCCAAGTTCGATATCTGATACCAAAAAACCCCCCAAAATGCCTAGAGTTGGGGTGCAGAGCCTAACACATGAGCCTAATCCCAGCCCAGGATTAGGAGCTGGTCGGGTATAGGCCCAGGCCCTATGTGACTCTTCCCCTCCCCAGGAATGACATTGCCCTGGTCAAGCTCTCACGCAGTGCCCAGCTGGGGGCCACTGTCCAGCTCGCCTGCCTCCCTCCTGCGGGTGACATCTTGCCCCACCAGGCACCCTGCTACATCAGCGGCTGGGGCCGTCTCTACAGTAGGTGCAAACCCCTCTAGAGGCCATAGGGACAGTGACAAAAAGCCAAGCGTGGGGGTTGGGGTTTGAAGGCCACACCAGGTCTGTCCCTTCGGTGAACAAAGCACGCAGGAATGTATGCATGGTCCTCTAAACCCCAAGCCAGGAGACCGGTGTGCTCTGAATCCCCCACTCTGGGGCTCAGGCACTGTGCCACATTTCCTTGCTCAGTGGTCTCTATCCCTACAGCCAATGGGCCCCTCCCAGACAAGCTGCAGCAGGCCCTGCTGCCCACGGTGGACTATGAGCACTGTTCCAGGTGGGACTGGTGGGGCTTCACTGTGAAGACAACGATGGTGTGTGCTGGAGGAGACATCCAGTCCGGCTGCAATGTGAGTCTGCCCATGTGGGGCCCTGCTTCCCTCCTCCAGCCCCAGGCCAGGCAGGATGTCAGGGACGTGAGCACAGAGCCCAGGCCTGGCAGACCCGACCCAGACTCCAGCTCCCGCTCACACGCTGACCAGACTGGAGCCAGTCTCTCCCTCCCTGGGCCTCAGGCATCTCCATCCACACCACAAGGGTCACTGTCCCGTGACCTCCAAGTCACACCAACTCCATGGCTCTGGAGCTATAATTAAACATTCAGAGGGCTAAGGATGTAGCTCAGTGGTAGAGTGCTTGTCTAGCACTGGGGTTTAATCTCCACACTGCAGAAAAAAAGAAGAGATTCAGAATACTCTCATTGTACTATGAGTATGAATAATGATATTGATAATCAATTGGGGCACCAATATGGGACTGCCATTTCTCGAGAGCTTCCTCCCTACTATGTGTTAAGATCCACTGTCATCTCCTTTAGTCCACAGGAAATCTCTTCAGAGGGATTATTTCCTTTCTCCATCACAAATGATAGGGCCGGGGATTTAGCTCAGTGGTTCCACTGCCTGCCTTGCAAGCACAAAGTCTGGAGTTCGATCCCCAGTACCAAAAAAAACCAAACCAAAACAACGAATGATCAGGCTGAGGTGCAGAGAGGGCAATATGAGGCTTTCTTGAAATTCCTAAAGTACAGGTCCAAATCCCTAAGCCTCCTGCCCCAGCTCAGCACACTCCTCTCTGCTGATTCCAGGGTGACTCTGGAGGACCCCTCAACTGCCCCACTGAGGAGGGCACCTGGCAGGTCCACGGCGTGACCAGCTTCGTTTCTTCCCGGGGATGCAACACCCTCAAGAAGCCCACGGTGTTCACTCGAGTCTCCGCCTTCATTGACTGGATTGAGGAGGTGGGGTCAGGGGGAACCAGGGAGGGTCAGGGCCCTTAAGCAGATGAGAAGCCCCTGCAGGCTGTGCCAGGTGCCCTGGGGGACACTGCAGAGGGCAGGTGTTTTCTGCTGGCCCCAAGAACATCCATGGCCCCTGGGTGGAGCTGTGAGCCTTGGTGGGCTGTGCTTGCTTAGATTCTTAGGGGTCTGTGAAGTGTGTCCTGTGGTCCAGTCCTTCCAAGTCATGCAGACACAGGGCCACCCACTGGGAGACAGATGATAACCATGGAAGATGGTGACAGCCATGAGAGGGCATGCTCAGGCCCCAGTGGGAGCACAGTCCTCATCTTCCCATCTGGGGACAGGCAGTCAAGTCAATTAGTATTGTTCACGATAACAGCAATGGCTGTAGTTACAGACCACTTAAACTTGCACCAGCCTGGCCGTGGAGGTGCACACCTATGACCCCAGCACACTGGGAAGCTGGGGCAGGAGGACCACAAGTTTGAGGCCTGTCTATCCGATTTAGCAACTTCATATAGGGTGGGGAGCTGGATTGTAGCTAAGCACAAAAGCCCTAGATGTTTAGTCTCCAGGCCTGGAAAACAAAAAGTACAAAGGTAAAAAGAGACTGGCTGGGTACATAGCTCAGGAGTGGAGCTGCTGTGGGTACCACAAAAACAAAAGAAAACTGTCCCTAGGCTCTGTGATGAGAACCTTAGTTAATAGTTTCATCAAGAACTCCATGAAGAAGGGCCAGGGTTTAGCTCAGTGGCACCGTGACTGTCTCACAAACACAAGGTCCTGACTTTGATCCCTGCCACCAAAAAACAAAAACAAAAACAAAATAAAAAACAAAAACCCGATGAGGAAAATACTATTATTATGCCTATAATAGAGGGAAGGAAACTAAGGCTCAGAGAGGTCAAGTCCTCTGTGTGTAGGGTCACACAGCTAAGGAGTGGCATAGCTGGGAGCTGAGCCCACTGCCCCCTGGCTCCAGATGCTGTGCTCCTAACTGGACTATTCTGTCCCCTCACCCCTACTTTTTTTCAGACCATAGCAAGCCACTAGAGCCTCGTCGAGCTGGCAGTGCGGATCCCGCGTCCTTCATTAAGAATAAAGATCTCTCAGAAAGGGCCGGGGATTTAGCTCAGGGGTTCCGCTGCCTGCCTTGCAAGCACAAGGACCCGAGTTTGATCCGCGGTACAAAAAACAAAACAAAACAAAACAAAAACATCTCTCAGAAAGCCCAAGTCTCTCTTCATTGCCTTACCCCTTTCTCTCTGATCTCTAGCAAGGCAGATAAGCAGCATGGGACGCTGCCCTTTGTCCTGTGTGTGCCAGAGCAGGCTATGGTTTGTCTGAAGGCTGTCACTTGTGTCCCTCACACTGCCCTTTGTGCTCCTTGGCATCCTCCTCCCCACAAGGATGGACCTGGGCAACGTCCCCAGTGTCCTCCGTGTCCTCCCAGCTCCAGCAGCTCTGACAGGAGGGGCAGCTTAGCTGTCGCTGCTCCCTCCACTCCAGACCTTGCAGTCTGTGGCCACCTCTCTGGAAAAGTGGCAGAGACTGGGGAGTGATTTGGACCTGTATTACCATCACAACCTCTCCAAGCCCCGGTGAGTTGTGACCAACACAAGTAGCCCCCGTCCAGTTTCCCTGGCTTGGTCCCTGCCATTTCTCATGGAGAACTGACAGCTGTCAAACAGCCCACATCATCCAGTGTTCCAGGGACCTCTGCCCTGACAGCTGCAGCTGTCCTGGGTGCCCCGCCCCCTCAGGAAGAAGTCTGCCCAGACCCCAGCCGGCTCAAATGTAGACTAACAGTAGAACTGAATTTGGACCAATCAGTATGCTCAAATTGGAAGGTGTGAGTATAGACCAGTTTGGTCCAACCAGCAGGCCAAAATTTGGGCCAATCCCAGGCCTGCAGCTGCTATATAAGCAGCACTCCCCCCACACTTCCCAGGTTGGTACAGGAGGGCACTTTGTGCTGCAGAGCAAGTCATGTTCAAATGTAGCCTCACTCTGGGGTCCTCTCCATCTACTTGTGGTTTATTTCTCGGTTAGTGTGGGCTTAGAAGGTCCTATAAATCTGCTCACTTAGCCTGAGTAGCATGGACAGAATGTTTGCTTTAAAGAAAGAGCTGTCCATGCTCGGGGCTGGTGTCCCTGAAGAGCTCCAGAGACCAGGAGCCCATGGAGAGCAGCCACTGGCAACTGGCATCCCCAGGGGCAGACAGCAGCAACCAACAGTGTTGACCAGTAGTGGCATCAGGGCCACCAGCAGAGCTGTACTTTGTCAGCTCCTGATATTTGTAAGATCTTGGATCTGACATGCAGAGATGAGTCTCAATCCAACCATCTCAGATGAAGAGGAGGGGGGAAATGAGGCATAGAGAAAAGAAGAGTTGCCATGGCGACCAACATGCTGGTTGCCTGGGACTGAGGGGATCCCAGGACACAGGAGCTTTGGTGTCAAAACTGAGGAAATCTCAGGAAAACTAGGTCCAGCTGCTCACCATCATAGCAGATCAGTCACTCACAAACCAGTGTAGGCACAAAAATGTGCTAAAATGTGCACAAAAACTGCCCCCGCTGGCCTTTCTGAAGTGGGAGAAGTGGAGCTGTGGTTGTTTCTTCATCCCATCAGTGTTCATTCCTCTTCCAGCAGACAGCTCAGCGACAAAGATGTGGTTCTTGCCCTGAAGTAGTTCATTATTTAAACAGAAATGAGCAACTCAGAGCTGTCCATTAAGCACGTACTAGCAGCCTGTCCTGTGTCAGGTTCTGGGCTGGGAGGACAGAGGTTAGTCAGAGGGCAGGGAGAACCCAGGCCACTGAAGACAGCACACACATCCCCAGCCTCGCCCCAGCAAGCTGTGGTTGGGGTCTGAAAGATACCTGCTGAGCAGAAAAAAGCAACATTCAAACACCTGAATTCCTCTCTTTGTCTTTCTTGCTATACCATGAAGGAAACTTGGCCCTAGAAAGGACATACATAAAGATTTTTTTAATATTAATGCTCCATTAATATTCACTCCCTTTAAAAAATTAGGCTGTCAGAGTTTGGGGTGTGTGTGTGTGTTGCTGTGGATCAAACTGTACACGATAGGGAATTGCTCAGCCACTGAGGTCCACCCCAAGCCCCTACTTTCAATTTTGAAAACACTACCAAATACATGAAGAATAAGGTTGCAAACACCTATTTGAGTATCCTTCGTACAGAATTAAATTTCCTATTTTTGTTTCATATTTTAAAAAAATAAGTACAGTTCAGATGAAGGCCCCTCGGTACTCTTCCCAGAGGCCTCCATCATGGGTACAGGGATGTTCACCAATCATTGCTACTTTCCTTTGGGGCACTAAAAGGGATTGCTCTTGCCCCTCCCCTTAAAGTTGGGTTTGGTCTCATGGCTTGCTCTGGCTAGGATGAAGATTTGAGATACAGGGTGTCTTCATTACTGTCCTTACCCCTGAGACATGATATCCCACACCCACAATTTAAAGGAGAGGTCAATTTCAGCTCCCAATTAATAGAGGTGTCAGTCCATAGTCTGTTGGATCCAAAGCAGAATGGCATGACAGAGAAGAGTTGTTCATGTCATGGCAGACAGGAAGCAGAGAGAGAGTCAAGGGAGGAGCCAGGAAGGGAGACACAACCTTCCAGGTCATGCCCACTGTGATCTCCAGACCAGAACCCCCCCTTCTAACAGCAGGTCAGCTGTACTGCCCCATAATCCGATCACATTTCAGAAGCCTCACCTCTGACCACATGTGGCTTTGGGGGCACATCCAGATATAAACTACAGCATGGGGTGACTTGCCAAGCTCTTCTTCCCTCTACCATGGTACCCAGTGCCTACTGGCCAGACTGCCCCCAGAGTGAAGAAGCATGGACTGGAGCCTCTCCCAATGCCTGATGGGCACATGGCACAACCATGAAATAAATTCTGTCATCATAAGCCACTAAGATTCTGGGTGTTGTTTGTTACAGCAATATGGACCTAGCCTATACTGACTGATAAAATGAATTTGGTGTTTATTCTTCTACTCCATGCTATTGTATTTTTATCTCACATGTTAATATCCATTAATGATACACTTCATGGTTTTGGCTTTTTTTTATTTATTTATTTATTTTTAAATTTAATTTTACTTTTTGGTACTGGGGATTGAACTTGGGACCTTGAGCTTTTGAAGCAGGCAGCAGTACCACTGAGATAAATCCCCAGCCCCTATGTTTTTTTAAAATACATGCTCAGATGCTGGGAATATAGCTCAGTGGTAGAGCACTTGTCAATCTTGTCTGAAGCCCTAGGTTCAATCTCCAGCACTGTAAATTAATTAACTAATTAATTAACGTAGAGCTGCATGCTGTATGGATTGACCTGCAATGTGCTTCTTTCATCTAACTTTGAGTTTCTGAGGTGTAGCCATGTTCCTTTACCTATCTTGGGTTCACTCCTGCTAGTTTGGAGAATTCTCCTTTGTGTAACGTTATTCTCTCCTCCCACACACACACACTGATGACATTTAAAGCAGGGCCAATTCTTTGTGATTAGAAGCAGTGCTTCAGTGGATTTCTTAGGATGTATCTCCAGGTGCAAGTGTGTGAGGATTTCTCTAGGGCATATTTAAGGAATGGAATGCTGAGTGGGAGGGTGGACTCACTTTCAACTTTATCATTTACCGAACTGTCCTGGAAAGTGATTCTACCAACAATGCTCAACACCCCCCCACACACACATTCCCCTTCACACCCCCGACCCTCCACATTACAAACTATCCCAATTTTTTCTTCTAAAACTTCCTGGGATCTCAACCCTGACCAAGCTCTCCCCCGACCCCATCCCCGCTCCAGCTCTTACAAAACCCAACGGGGAGGGAAGGGCTTGAGTCAAGCAGAGTGCAGACTTCTGCATCTTGGGGCACGGGGGAGGATGAGAGGAAGTTCTGTAACCCCACGAACATTTGTCACTTTACTGCGTCAGAAGACTATGTCTGGTGACATGTAACCAGTGGTGTCGCCAGAGCCCTGCGGAAATGACAGGGCGGAGTGTCCAGGAGGCGGCCCCTAGATCCTTCTCCAAAACAGCTTCAGAATAAAGGCAGTGAGATGTGTGCAACACCATGCTGTGGCTGAACAGTGTCCTCCAACCCTCATCGCCACCTGAGGGAACTCTTAACAACCTCAGGGGGCAGCTAGGAACTGCTATGACCCCTTCTCACCACACAGGGGCAGCACAGAGTCGGGAAATCTTGCCCCAAACTGCCAACAATTTGATAAATAGTTCCATCTTTCTTTTCTTAAATCAAATCTTCAGTCAATAACGTAATTTTTTGAGTAAGAATTAGAGTATCAATGCTAGTAATTGTTAGCCTTCGGTTCCTAAATCACAAACACCAACAATCAAGTCTTTGAAACCACAATATCAACGCTTTAGTTTTCTTTTAAAAGTTGTCAAGGAGCCTGGAATGGTGGCACATGCCAATAATCTCAGCACTCGGTAGGCTGAGGCAGGAGGATTGCTGAGAATTAGAGGCCAATCTGGGCTATATAATGATTTTAAGGCCAGTCGGAACTACACAGCAAGACCCTGTCTCAAAAGAAAAAGAAAAAAAAAGAAAAGAAAAATAGAGATTCTCAGAGGACATTATGAAATTAATATTTCCCTACATGAGGGATAAAGCCCAAAACTAGGATAGATAGCCAAGCCCCAGATTCTAGCTACATCACTTATCAGCCATGTGGCATACCTGCTAGCCCTCAGTTTTACCATCTGTAAAAGAGGTGCATTTCATATTGACCTCACATGATGTTAGGATTAAATGAATCATGAACGCACTTAGTGCACACCTGGCACACAGGAAACCGTCGCCACAAGAGCAATCCAAAGCCTACTGATTTGGAAGTAGAGCACTGACCTTCACACCAAAGAGCTGAAGACAGCCAGAGTCATTGTCAATGCCCACACGCACAGGGGAACCCAAAGCTCAGCCTACACCACTCTGGGCAGTGACATGCCCGGGGCCAGGGTGGAGGGCAATCTGTGTCATACCCAGGCTCCAGGACCCCGCTGGTGTCCCTTTTGAATTCTCCTCCTACTGACCAGCACCCTGAACAGCGGCAGTTTTGTCATCCAAGGGACATTGACAGTGTCTGGAGACACCTTTGGCTGTCACCTCTGGGGGGATGTTTCTGGCACTGAGTAGGTAGAGACTAGGGATTTGGCTGAACATCCTCCTGTGCCCAGGACAAGCCCTAAACAGAATCGTCTTGTCCAAGATGGCAAGACTGTCACGTCGAGAAACCCATACTAGCTCCATTGGATTCATGAAGCCTCAGCCACCTTGCCAACAAACCCAGGGTGCACATTTCTTAGTGCACCTGTGAACTCGGTCCTGGATCTCCTCGCTGAATCCCAGAGCACTGAAGCAGGGAGAAACTAGTGCAGGCTGGCAAATTGCTGCACACAGGACTTCCTGACCTCTGCAGATAAACAGAAATGTCTTCAGAGAGTTTGGGACACACTGAAGTGCAGATGCTGTGACCTGTCAGGATCACTAACTCCTGTGTCAAGGCCAGGGATTTAGCACAGTTGTTCCACCGCCTGCCTTGCAAGCGCAAGGTCCTGAGTTTGATCCCCGGTACCAAAAAAAAAAAAAAAAAGAAAAAGAAAAAAGAAAACTCCTGTGTCAATGTGTTCATTTTTGTTTTGTGCAGTTTTAAGGTTTGAGCCCAGGGCTTCACACTGAGCCACATCTCTGGACTGTTTTTTATTTTTATTATTATTATTTTTTTGAGGCAGGGTCTCACTTTATAGTTCAGGCTGGCCTTGACCTTACTATGTAGTCCAGGCTGGCCTCAAACTCCTGGCCATCCTCCTACCTCAGCCTCCCAAGTGCTGGAACTACAAATGTGTGCCACCACACCCGGCCTTATTTTTAACTTTGAGATTAGGGTCTTGCTAAGTTGCTCAGACTGGGCTCAAAACCCATATTATGATCCTTCAACCTCAGTCTCCCAGAGTGTGGGATTACCAGCATTAGCCACGACACCCAGATACCAATGTTCACTTTAACTGCTCAAGAGTACAAAAACCCAACCTAGAGTTAATGAAGGGCCTAATTCACTCACCTGGTAGTTCACTGCTCCCAAACATTCACATTCCTGTGCCTTTGCCCCATGTGCCTGTGGTCCTGTGATCTACTAAAGTTCCATTCAAATGTCACTTCCTCAACTTGGCTATGTCCTCTATTCTGCTTTTTTTTTTTTTTTGGTACCAGGGATTGAACTCAGGACCTTGTGCTTTCAAGGCAGGCAGAACCACTGAGCTAAATCCCAGGCATTTTCTGCTTTCAATGTTAAAAGAAAAGGAAGCTGGGGATTTAGCTCGGTGATTTCACCGCCTGCCTCGAAAGTGCAAGGACCCGAGTTCGATTCCCCTTAAAAAAAAAAGGAAAAAAATTTTTTACTGGTATTTCAAAGCCAAAACCGAAAGGAACACTAGTTTACTCTAGTGTTTCTTTTTCTTTCTCTGGAAGCAAAACATTTATTGGTACATTTTATTTTTTTTTATTGGTACATTTTAGATATACATAATGATAATTTTTTTTTTTTTGGTACAGGGGATCGAACTTGGGACCTTATGCTTTCAAAGCAGGCACTGAAACCACTGAGCTAAATTCCCAGCCCTCATAATGATAATGTTAATCATAGGGAATTTGTACCTGTACATGGTATATCTTGCGTCTTCTTTCTTTCCCATTCCCCTCTCCTCCCTGTGACCCTTCTTCCCCTCCTTATTTACAAAAGCTTTGTTTCCATTTTTCCTTCTATTACATTTTCTTTCTTGTCCCTTCTTCCTCTCCCTTTCTCCCTCACTTCCCTTCTCATTCGAACACTTTCTTCTATTATATATTTTAGTCCTTATTTCCACTTTTGCTTTCTCACACCAGAGAAATAATTCAGTATTTTAACATGTGTGTCTGATTTATCTCACTTAAGAATATGGTCTCAATGAAGATATTGGTATAGGAAAAGACTTTATGAACAAAACCTCAGTGGCACAGGAACTTGCACAAAGAATCAACAACTGGGATTTCACCTTATTAAAAAGCTTCTGCACTCCAAGAGAAACCACTAACAGAGCTAAGAGACAACCTACAATGTGGGAAAAAATTTTTAGCAGCTGTACCTCAGACGAAGGACTACTATCTAGAATATATAAAGAATTGAAAAAAATCAGACCCCCCCCAAACTCAAAGACCCAATTCAAAAATGGGCATCTGAAATGAACAGACATTTCTCAGACAAAGAAGTAAAAGCAGCAAATAAGTATATGAAAAAATGTTCAACATCACTGGTCATTCAAGAGATGCAAATGAAAACAACACTGAGATTCCACCTCACCCCAGAAAGAATGGCTGCTATCAAGAAATCAACCAATAACAAATGCTGGTGGGGCTGTGGGGAGAAAGGAACCCTTCTCTCTTGTTGGTGGGAGTGCAGACTGGTGCAACCACTGTGGAAATCAGTATGGAGATACCTCAAAGAACTAGGGCTAGAGGTCCCATTTGACCCAGCTATTCCCCTGCTGGGTATCTTCTCAAAAGAATTTAAAAAATCATACCACAGTGATATATGTGCAGCCATGTTTATAGTGGCACAGTTTGTAATAGCGAAAGCTTGGAAGCAGCCCAAGTGCCCATCAACTGGAAAGTGGATAAAGAAGATGTGGTTTTTTTTATAAAATGGAGTACTACTCAGTCATAAAGAATGAGAAACTAGAGTCATTTATAGCTAAATGGATGCATATTGAGGCCATACTCTTAAGTGAAATAAATAGGACACACATGTGTAAATACTGAATAGTTTCTCTAGTGTGAGAAACTGAAAGTGTAAATAAGGATTAAAATGATTAAAACAAATAATTGACAATTTGAAATAGGAAAAGGTCCCAAGGGGTAGGTTGGTGGGAGGGGATGGGGAAAGGAAAAACTATGAGAAAAGAAATAAAATGGAAATGAAATCTATGTAAATAGGGAAGGGTGGAGGGGTGAAGGGGCACAGGTAATGGGGAAAATATAAGAACAAAGATACATCATGTACAGGTACAAACACCCAATGATAAATGTAAATGTATTGTATACCTAAAATGTACCAATAAAAGAATTTAAGGGGAAAAAAAAGAATATGGCCTCAAGGTGCATCCATTTAGCTAGAAATGTCTCAAATTTATCCTTTTTTTTTCCTTTTGGGTACCAGGGATCGAACTCAGGTCCTTGCGCTTGCACAGCAAGCGGCGAAACCACTGAGCTAAATCCCCTGCCCTCAAGTTTATCCTTTTTATGGCATAGTAGACCCATCTTCTTCATTCATTCATCTGGTCATGGGCATTTGGTCTGTTTCCAAGATTTTGCTATTAGAATTGGAACTGCTATAAACGTGGGTGTGCATATATCGCTGTGACATGATGCTTTTAATTCTTTCGGGAAGATACCAAGAAGGGCAATAGCTGGGTAAAATGGAATCTGTAGTTGTTGTTGTTGTCTTTTTTTGAGGAATCGCCACACTGATTTCCATAGTGGTTGCACAAGTCTACACTCCCACCAACAGTGGAGAAGGGTTTCTTTTTTCCCACAGCCTGCCAGCATTTATTATTGGTTGATTTTTTTAAGAATAGCCATTCTTGGGCCAGGGATTTAGTTCAGTGATTCCGCCACCTGCCTTGGAAGTGCAAGGACCCGAGTTCAATCCCTGGTACCAAAAAAAAAAAAAAAAAAAGCCATTCTTTCTGGATTGATACGCAATCTCAGCATTGTTTTATTTTACATTTCTCAAATGATCTGTGATGTTGAACGTTTTTTCATATGTTTATTTGCTGTTTCTTCTTCTTCATCTGAGAAATGTCTATTCATGTTAAATATCCATTTTTGGATTGGGTCTTTAAATTTGGGATGGTATGATTTTTTTGAGTTCTTTATATATTCTAAACTGTAGTCCTTTGTCTGAAGAACAGGTGGCAAAATTTTTTCCCACACTATGGGTTGTCTCTTTACTCTGTTGATGCTTTCTTTTGCTGTGCAAATGCTTTTTAACAAAATGAGATCCCAGTTGTTGCTTTTTTGTGTTATTTCCTGTGCTATTGGTTTTGTCCACAAAGTCTTTGCTTATACCAATGTCTTCAATAGTTCTACCTATTCTACCTTCCAGCAGATTCTGTGTTTCTGTTTTAATATTTAGATTTTGATCCATTTCGATTTGAGTTTAGTGCATGGTGAAAGATATAAGTCTGGGTCTAGTTTTAATGTTTGGCATGAGGAAAGCCAGTTTTCCCAGCACCATTTATTAAAGAGGCTATCTTTCAGGCTGAGGATTTAGCTCAGTGGTTCTGCCACCTGCCTCGTAAGTCCAAGGTCCTGAATTCGATTCCCAGTACAAAAAAAAAAAAGAGGCTATCTTTCTTCCAGTGAAAGTGTCTGGCTCCTTTGTCAAAGATAAGGTGGCTGAGTTTGTTTTGAGTTGTTTCTGCATTTTCTAGTCTGTTCCATTGATCCTTGGGTCTGTTTTTTGTTTATTTTGTTTTTTGCTAGTACCATGCCGTGTTTTTTTATTTGTTTGTTTTTTGCTTTTTTTTTTTTTTTTTTGGTACCAGGGATTGAACTCGGGTCCTTGCACTTACCCAGCAGGTGGTAAAACCACTGAGCTAAATCCCAGGCCCAACCATCCTGTTTTTATCACAGTAGCTTTGTAATATAATTTCAAGTCAGGGATTGTGATGCCCCCTGCCTTACTTTTGTTGTCCAGAAATGCTTTTGCTATTCTAAGTCTCTTTTGGTTCCAAATGAATTTTAGGATTGTTTTCTCTAATTCTGTGAGATATGGATTGGTATTTTGATTGGAATTGCATAAAATCTGTATAACAGTTTTAACAGTTTTGGAAGTATGGCCATTTTCACTATACTGGTTCTTCCTACTCAAGAACAAGATCTATCTTTCCATTTTATGATCTTTGATCTCTTTTTTCAGAGTACTGCAGTTTTCCATATAAAGGTTTTTACTTCTTCATTAGGTTGATTCTTAGTTATTTTATTTTTTGGGATGCTATTGTGAAAGGTGTTATATCCCTAATTTCTCTCTCAGTGAGGTTTGTTTTTGTTTTTGTTTTGGCAGGATCTCCCTTTGTAGTTCAAGCTGGCCCTGAACTCACTATATAGTCCAGGCTGGCCTCAAACTCTTGGTGATCCTACTGGCTCAGCCTCCTGAGTGCTGGGATTACAGGCATGCACCACCATACCCGGTGAGTTTGTTATTATTGTACAGGAATGCTATTGATTTTTGTGTGTTGACTTTGTATCCAGCTACACTATTGAATTTGGTTATTAAATCTAGAAGTCTTTTGGTGGAGATTTTTGAGTCTTCTATGTGGAGTATCATGTCATCTGCAAATAACAATAATTTAATTTCTTCCTTTTTTTTTTTTTTTTTTTTGGTACCAGGGATCAAACTCGGGACCTTGCACTTCAGAGGCAGGCAGCAGAACCACTGAGCTAAATCCCTGGCCCCACTACTTCCGTTTTTATCCTTATTCTTTTTATTTCTTTCTCTTATCTAATTGCTCTGGCTAATGTTTCCAGAACTATATTGAATAAGAGTGGTGACAGTGGACATCCTTATCTTGTTTCTGATTTTCTTTTGTTTGTTTCTGATTTTAGATTGAAAGCTTTCAGTTTTTGTCCATTTAGTAGGATGTTGGCTGTTGGTTTGTCACAGATGGCTTTTATTAGATTGAGATAAAGACCTTCTATTCCAATTTTTTGTAGGGTTTTTGTCATGAAAGGGAGTTGGAATAGGTCAAACACTTTTTCTGCAACTATTGAGATGATCATATGGTTTTTTTCCTTGGCTCTGTAAATATGGTATATTATATTTATTGTTTTGTGTATGTTGAAGCATCCTGGACCCTTGGGATGAATCCTCCTTGGTCATGGAGTATAACCTGCTTGATGATTTGCAGCATTCTGGTTTGCCAGTATCTTTTTGAGGATTTTTGTGTCTATGTTCATTAGGGAGATTGGCCTGTAGTTCTCTTTTTTTGGTTGGATCCTTCTCTGGTTTTGGTGTCAGGGTAATGCTTGCTTCCAGGAATGACTTTTGGACTATTGCTTCCCTTTCAATTTCACTAAAGAGTTTCAGAAGTAGTGGCATTAGGTCTTTTCTAAACTTTTTGTAAAATTCAGCAGTGGATCTGTCAGGGTCTGGGCCTTTTTATTGTTGGTAGGTTTTTAATTATATCTTCAATTTCATTGACTGATACCGGTTTATTTAGCATTTTTATATCTTCTTGATTCAGCTTTGGTAATTCAAATGTATGTAGGAACCTGTCCATTTCTTCTGTGTTTTTCTTCTTATTAGAATATAGGTTCAAAAAAAAAGTAGAACAAATAGAATATAGGTTCTTGAAGTTGGTATTGATAATCTTCTGGATTTCTGTAGGATCTACTGTGATTTCACCCTTTTCGTTCTAATTGCATGGACTTGAGTCTTTCTTTTTTTGATAAGGTTGACTAAGGAATTGTCAATTTTATTTAACCTTTTAGTGAATGAACTCTTTGATTCATTGATTCTTTGTATTGTTTTCTTAGTCTCCAGTGCATTAATTTCTGCTCTGATCTTTATAATTTCCTCTCTTGTATGAGTTTTGGGCTTGACTTGCTCTTCTTGCTTCAGAAGCTTGAGGTTCAATGTCAGGTTGTTTATTTGAGCTCGCTCTGTTTTTCTGATATGGGAATTCACCACTATAAATTTCCCTGCTAGGACTGCTTTCATTGTGTCCCATAAGTTCTGGTATGTCATACTGCCATTATCATTTAATTGTAGAAACGATCTAATTTCTTCTTTAATTTCATCTGTGTCACATTGGTTGTTCAGGAGGATGTTATTTAATTTACATGTGTTTATGAAGTTCTTGTGGTTTCTTTTGCTATTGATTTCCAATTTCATTGCACTATGATCTGATAATATTCATGGGATAATTTCAATTTCTTTACATTTACTTAAGCATGTTCTATGAGGTAGTATGTGCTCTATTTTGGAGAATGTCCCAGGTGCAGCTGAGAAGAATGTGTATTCTGATGTTGCTGGGTGGAACACTCCGTAGACATCTAAGTCCATTTGTTCAAAAGTTTGGTTCAGTTCTGATATTTCTTTGTTGTTGTTTTTTTTCTAATTGATCTGTCTATTCGTGACAGTGGGGTATTGAGGTCCCTCATGACAATTGTACTAGTGCTTGTCTGATTTTTCATGTCCATTAATATATGTTTTATATAGTTGGGTGTGTTGGTATTTGGTGCATATATATTGTGTTTATTCTTTTTGGCTGTTTGTAAGCTTTAGTTATTCAAATTAGAATTAAACTTTTTTTTTTTTGAGTACCAATATTGAACTTGGGACCTTGCGCCTACAAGGCAGGTGGTGGAACCATTGAGCTAAATCCCTGGCCTTGGTGCATATATATTTATGATTGTTATCTCTTCTTCTTGGATTGTTTCCTTTACAAGGATGTAGTGACCTTCTTTGTCTCTCTTAATCAGTCGTGGCTTAAAATATACTTTATTTGCAAATAGAATAGCTATCCATGCTTTTTTCAGGGTTCCTGTCACATGGAGTATTGTTTTTCATCCTTTGTCTTTCAGTCTATGAATTTATTTTTGAATTAAATGTGTTTCTTTTTCTTTCTTTCTTTCTTTCTTTTTTTTTTTTGGTACTGGAGATCAAACTCAGGACCTTGTGCTTGCAAGGCAGGTGCCAGAACCACTGAGCTAAATCCCTGGCCCCTATCTTTTTCTTTTTTTTAATGTGTTTCTTGTATGCAGCATTTGGTTGGATCTTGCTTCTTGATCCTTTCTGCCAGTCTGTTTCTTTTGATTGGTTAATTGAGATGATTAACATTGATGGTTACAATTGATATGTATTGACTTATCCTTGTCATGTTATTTTCCTGTTGTTGGTGCCCCCCACCCTGCCCCTGTTTAATTGCTTGCCTTGCCTGGTGGATTCATTCTATTGGAGTTCATGGAGTTGTAGTCTTTGTTATCTCTTTCTAGAATGTCCTTCAGAACACTCTGGAGTGCTGGTGTGGTGGTCATTAATTTCTTCAGGTGTTCTTTGTTACGGAATTGTTGTTGTTGTTGTTGTTATGGAATTTTTGAAAGATAGTTTTGCAAGGTACATCAATCTGGAATGGAGGTTGTTTTCTTTTAGGGCTTGAAATACTTCACTTGATGCTTTCTTTGACTTGAGGGTTTGTGTTGAGAATTCTGCTGTGATTCTGATGGTCTTTCCTTTATAGGTGATTTGTTTGTTTTCTCTAACAGCTTGTAATAGTCTGTCCTTGTGTTGAATTTCTGGAATCTTACTATTATATGACTTGGTGAAGATTTTTTTTTTGATAATGACTAGTTGAAGTTCTATATGCCTCACTTATCTGTATGTCAAATTCTTTTTCCTTGCTTGGGAAGTTTTCTGCCATTACTTCTGTGAACATGTTTTTTATGTCATTTGTGCTATCTCCTGGGGGTTTTTTGTTGTTTTGTTGTTTTGGTTTTTTTTTTGGTACTGGGGATCAAACTTGGGACCTTGCGCTTTCGAGGCAGGCACTGGAACCACTGAACTAAATCCCCGGCCCATCTCTTGCTTCTTCATTGATTCTGATCAATCTTATCTTATTCTTCTGCATCATCTAGCAGCTATGTTATTGATTTTTCATGGTCCCTTGCTCTTTTTAAAAAATATTTCATTTCATGATCACTAACCACAATCTTTTCTTCTATATCTGATATTCTGTCCTCACACTGGCTCATTCTGCTGTGTATACTTTCAATGGAATTTTTAATCTCCTGGATATCTATTGAATGTGTTTCATAGATTCCATTTATTTCTATGTTTAGTGTCCATAGTTTCCATCATTTTCTAAGCTCCTTTATTTTTTCTATCTGTATTTGCTCTAGGGTCACTAATCATGTCTTTCATTATGGTCACCATCTCTCTAGTTATCTGAGAAACTATTTCTGATTTGACTTTTTCTAGCACCTCATTCAACTGCTTTATTACTTCCACTGCTACCACTTCATAGAGTCCAGGTGGGTGGGTTTCAAGTTGTTCCACCTCATTGCCCTCAGGTTTGCCTTTGGTGAGCTGGAAGTTTGGGATTGCATCTTTTTTTTTTTGAGGCAAGGTCTCCCTTTGTAGTTCAGGCTGGCCCTGAACTCACTATGTAGCCCAGGCTGGCCTTGAACTCCAGGTGACCCTCCTGCCTCAGCATGTGCCACCACACCCAGCTGGGATTGCATCTTGCTTAAGTGTCTTCTCATTTTCTTTTTTTAAAAAGTTTAATTCCTGGGTTGGTGCTTGTAAATTGCTTACAACAAGTAGCTTTATTGTGAGTATTTAGAGCCCTTAAGAAATGACTACTCCAGGGATTTAGCTCAGTGGTTCCACTGCCTGCCTTGAAAGTGCAAGGTCCTGAGTTCGATCCCCAGCACCAAAAAAAAAAGAAAAAAGAAAAAAGAAAAAAGAAATGACTACTTCTCAGAGATGTATTCCAGTTATAGCTGGCTTTTGGGTTTTGAGTCTGTTGCAAGATCTTATCCCTTCAATTTATTGGGAAGAGAAGTTGCTGCCTATTTGGCCTAGCCTCTGGTTCTTTGGCATTGTCCTATAGTATTGTTTTTGACTCTAGGCAATCTCAGTCTTGGCATACCTGGAAGAACAACAGATTAGAACAATTATGTCACTTTGGCTAAAAGACTACAATTAGCAATAACAATAACATCAACAATAACAGCCTAGAAAATGACAAACTGGTAACTGTTTGCCACATTTAACTGTATGAACTAGATTTGTGGTTATATAACAAAATGTAAAATGAACCAGAAAATTGTATACAGTAAATATGCCCTCAGTCTGATGATTTCACCCTCAGGGGAAAAAATTTAAAAGGGGTTAGGGGGAAAAAATAGAGAAATAGAAGAAGAGGAAGAGATTAGAAGGAAGGCTGGAGAACAAAGGAAGATTATGAAAACTTTTGGAAGCTGATGAAGAAGACTAGAGGTAAAGAGAAAAGAAATAAAAACAAGAATAGAATAGAATGAGAACAACAACAAAAAAAACTAGAATCAGTGTCCACATATATAAAAACAAGAATAATCATGAAAAAAAGAAAACCAAACAAAACAGGCTGGGTTTGAATTCACTTCTCAGTTCTGGCCAGCCTTGAACTCATGAGGATCCTCCTGCCACAGCTTACCAAGTGTTGGGATTGTAAGCAAGAGCCACCATTCCAGGCTCCTTTACAATTTTTAAAAGAAAATTAAGTATTGATACTGTGTTTCAAAAAATAGATTGTTAATTTTTTGTGATTTAAAAACCAAAGCTGGGGGCTGGGGATGTAGCTCAGTGGCACCACATTTGGTCCTGAGTTCAATCCCCAGTACTGCACAAAAAATAAATAAAAAATAAAAAGCTGGGCTGAGGATGTAGCTCAGCAGCACAGCACCTGCCTGGCAAGCTCAAGGTCCTGACTTTGATCCCCAGTACAAAAGACAAAAAACAAAACAAAACAAGAAACAGAATAGCACCTGCCTCAGAAGTGCAAGGTCCTGAGTTCAATCCCTGGTACCAGAAAAAACAAACCAAAAAAAACCAAAGCCAAGAATTGCTGGCATTGACACTCTAATCATTGCTTAAAAAATTAAATTATTGACACAAAATTTTATTTAAGAAAAGAAAAATTGAATTATTTAGGCAATATTTTCTGACTCCGTGTTGACCTGGCATGGCGAAAAGGGGATCATAGTAGTTCCTAGTCTCTGAACATGATGGAGGGCTCTGAGATGAGTACTGAGGGGCCTCCACCTGAATTGTAGTTATTTTTTAAATTATGAAACAAAAATATGAAATTTAATTATCAAGGGAAGATACTCACATACGTGTTTGCAATCTTTTTTGTTGTTGTTGTTCCGGGGATCCAACTCGGATTCTTGCGCTTGTGCAGCAGGGGGCGAAACCACTGAGCTAAATCCCTGGCTGGTATTTGCAATTGTATTCTTCATGTATTTTGTAGTTTTTTTAATAATTGAAACTAGAGGGTTGGAGTACAGCTCAGTGGTAGAGCACTTCCCTATTATGTAGACTTTGATCCACAGCAATACACACACACACACACACACACAGACATGCACATGTGCACACACACACAACCCCGAGAGCCTAATTTTTTTAAAACAGTGAATATTAGTGGAGCATTAATATTAAAAAATATTTATGCATGTCCTTTCTCGGGTGAAGCATTCTCTCACGGTAAAACAAAAAACACTAAGAGATCAATTCAGGTGTTTTGAGGTTACTTTTTTCTGCTCAGCAGGGATCTTTCAGACCCCAACCACAGCTTGCTGGGGCGAGGCCAGGGGTGCAGCACTGCATGGTACCAATTTACACACCTCCACGCCATGGTGGCCACAGTTTTCCCTGCTCTCTATCTCACTTCTGTCCTCTCAACCCAGAATCTGACACAGGGCAGGCCACTAGCATGTGCTTAATGAACAGCTCTGAGCTGCTTATTTCTGTTTAAATAATGAACTGCTTCACATCAAGGTTTTTTCTTTTTTCTTTGTGGTACCAGAAATCGAATCGGGACCTTGGGCTTTCGAGGCAGGTGGCAGCACCACTGAGCCAAATCCATGGGCAATAATGAACTGCTTCAGGGCAAGAACCACATCTTTGTCACTGAGCTGTCTGCTGGAAGAGGAATGAACACTGATGGGATGAAGAAACAACCACAGCTCCACTTCTCCCACTTCAGAAAGGCCAGCAGGGGCAGTTTTTGTGCACATTTTAGCACATTTTTGTGCCTACACTGGTTTGTGAGTGACTGATCTGCTATGATGGTGAGCAGCTGGACCTAGTTTTCCTGAGATTTCCTCAGTTTTGACACCAAAGCTCCTGTGTCCTGGGATCCCCTCAGTCCCAGGCAACCAGCATGTTGGTCGCCATGGCAACTCTTCTTTTCTCTATGCCTCATTTCCCCCCTCCTCTTCATCTGAGATGGTTGGATTGAGACTCATCTCTGCATGTCAGATCCAAGATCTTACAAATATCAGGAGCTGACAAAGTACAGCTCTGCTGGTGGCCCTGATGCCACTACTGGTCAACACTGTTGGTTGCTGCTGTCTGCCCCTGGGGATGCCAGTTGCCAGTGGCTGCTCTCCATGGGCTCCTGGTCTCTGGAGCTCTTCAGGGACACCAGCCCCGAGCATGGACAGCTCTTTCTTTAAAGCAAACATTCTGTCCATGCTACTCAGGCTAAGTGAGCAGATTTATAGGACCTTCTAAGCCCACACTAACCGAGAAATAAACCACAAGTAGATGGAGAGGACCCCAGAGTGAGGCTACATTTGAACATGACTTGCTCTGCAGCACAAAGTGCCCTCCTGTACCAACCTGGGAAGTGTGGGGGGAGTGCTGCTTATATAGCAGCTGCAGGCCTGGGATTGGCCCAAATTTTGGCCTGCTGGTTGGACCAAACTGGTCTATACTCACACCTTCCAATTTGAGCATACTGATTGGTCCAAATTCAGTTCTACTGTTAGTCTACATTTGAGCCGGCTGGGGTCTGGGCAGACTTCTTCCTGAGGGGGCGGGGCACCCAGGACAGCTGCAGCTGTCAGGGCAGAGGTCCCTGGAACACTGGATGATGTGGGCTGTTTGACAGCTGTCAGTTCTCCATGAGAAATGGCAGGGACCAAGCCAGGGAAACTGGACGGGGGCTACTTGTGTTGGTCACAACTCACCGGGGCTTGGAGAGGTTGTGATGGTAATACAGGTCCAAATCACTCCCCAGTCTCTGCCACTTTTCCAGAGAGGTGGCCACAGACTGCAAGGTCTGGAGTGGAGGGAGCAGCGACAGCTAAGCTGCCCCTCCTGTCAGAGCTGCTGGAGCTGGGAGGACACGGAGGACACTGGGGACGTTGCCCAGGTCCATCCTTGTGGGGAGGAGGATGCCAAGGGGCACAAAGGGCAGCGTGAGGGACACAAGTGACAGCCTTCAGACAAACCATAGCCTGCTCTGGCACACACAGGACAAAGGGCAGCGTCCCATGCTGCTTATCTGCCTTGCTAGAGATCAGAGAGAAAGGGGTAAGGCAATGAAGAGAGACTTGGGCTTTCTGAGAGATGTTTTTGTTTTGTTTTGTTTTGTTTTTTGTACCGCGGATCAAACTCGGGTCCTTGTGCTTGCAAAGCAGGCAGCGGATCCCCTGAGCTAAATCCCCGGCCCTTTCTGAGAGATCTTTATTCTTAATGAAGGACGCGGGATCCGCACTGCCAGCTCGACGAGGCTCTAGTGGCTTGCTATGGTCTGAAAAAAAGTAGGGGTGAGGGGACAGAATAGTCCAGTTAGGAGCACAGCATCTGGAGCCAGGGGGCAGTGGGCTCAGCTCCCAGCTCTGCCACTCGTTAGCTGTGTGACCCTAGGAGGGTGACTTGACCTCCCTGAGCCTTAGTTTCCTTCCCTCTATTGTAGGGGTAGTAACTATTCTCCACGTGGGGTTTTTTGTTTTGTTTTGGTATAGGGATTGAACTCAGGACCTTGCACTTGTGAGGCAGTCACAGTACCGCTGACCTAAATGCTCAGCCCTTCCTTGTGGGGTTCTTGATGAAACTATTAACTAAGGTTCTCAACACAGAGAGCCTATGGCCAGTTTTCTTTTTTCTGTCTTTTTTTGGTACCGGGGATAGAAGTTGGGACCTTGCGCTTGTGAGGCAGGTGGCGGAACCACTGATCTAAATCCCTGGCCCATGGCCAGTTTTCTTTTGGTTTTGTGGTACCCATGGCAGCTCCACTCCTGAGCTATGTCCCCAGTTGGCCCCTTTTTACTTTTGTATTTTTTTGTGGTTTTTTTGGTACCAGGGATCGAACTTGGGTCCTTGCGCTTGCACAGCAGGCGGCGAAACCACTGAGCTAAATCGCCAGCCCATCCTTTGTATTTTTTGTTTTCCAAGCCTGGAGACTAGACATCTAGGGCCTTCATGCTTAGCTACAATCCAGCTCCCCACCCTTTTTTTTTTTTTTTTTTTTTAATTTTTTTGAGCCAGGAGTCTCATGAAGTTGCTAAATCGGATAGACAGGCCTCAAACTTGTGGTCCTCCTGCCCCAGCTTCCCAGTGTGCTGGGGTCATAGGTGTGCACCTCCACGGCCAGGCTGGTGCAAGTTTAAGTGGTCTGTAACTACAGCCATTGCTGTTATCGTGAACAATACTAATTGACTTGACTGCCTGTCCCCAGATGGGAAGATGAGGACTGTGCTCCCACTGGGGCCTGAGCATGCCCTCTCATGGCTGTCACCATCTTCCATGGTTATCATCTGTCTCCCAGTGGGTGGCCCTGTGTCTGCATGACTTGGAAGGACTGGACCACAGGACACACTTCACAGACCCCTAAGAATCTAAGCAAGCACAGCCCACCAAGGCTCACAGCTCCACCCAGGGGCCATGGATGTTCTTGGGGCCAGCAGGAAACACCTGCCCTCTGCAGTGTCCCCCAGGGCACCTGGCACAGCCTGCAGGGGCCTCTCATCTGCTTGAGGGCCCTGACCCTCCCTGGTTCCCCCTGACCCCACCTCCTCAATCCAGTCAATGAAGGCGGAGACTCGAGTGAACACCGTGGGCTTCTTGAGGGTGTTGCACCCCAGGCCAGAAACGAAGCTGGTCACGCCGTGGACCTGCCAGGTGCCCTCCTCAGTGGGGCAGTTGAGGGGTCCTCCAGAGTCACCCTGGAATCATCAGAGAGGCATGAGAGGGCTGAGTTGGGATTGGGGTGGGCCTTAGGGAATTGGACCTGAACTTTAGGAATTTCAAGAAAGCCTCATATTGCCCTCTCTGCACATCAGCCTGATCATTTGTGATGGAGAAAGGAAATAATCCCTCTGAAGAGATTTCCTGTGGACTAAAGGAGATGACAGTGGATCTTAACACATAGTAGGGAGGAAGCTCTCGAGAAATGGCAGTCCCATATTGGTGCCCCAATTGATTATCAATATCATTATTCATACTCATAGTACAATGAGAGTATTCTGAATCTCTTCTTTTTTTCTGCAGTGTGGAGATTAAACCCCAGTGCTAGACAAGCACTCTACCACTGAGCTACATCCTTAGCCCTCTGAATGTTTAATTATAGCTCCAGAGCCATGGAGTTGGTGTGACTTGGAGGTCACGGGACAGTGACCCTTGTGGTGTGGATGGAGATGCCTGAGGCCCAGGGAGGGAGAGACTGGCTCCAGTCTGGTCAGCGTGTGAGCGGGAGCTGGAGTCTGGGTCGGGTCTGCCAGGCCTGGGCTCTGTGCTCACGTCCCTGACATCCTGCCTGGCCTGGGGCTGGAGGAGGGAAGCAGGGCCCCACATGGGCAGACTCACATTGCAGCCGGACTGGATGTCTCCTCCAGCACACACCATCGTTGTCTTCACAGTGAAGCCCCACCAGTCCCACCTGGAACAGTGCTCATAGTCCACCGTGGGCAGCAGGGCCTGCTGCAGCTTGTCTGGGAGGGGCCCATTGGCTGTAGGGATAGAGACCACTGAGCAAGGAAATGTGGCACAGTGCCTGAGCCCCAGAGTGGGGGATTCAGAGCACACCGGTCTCCTGGCTTGGGGTTTAGAGGACCATACATACATTCCTGCGTGCTTTGTTCACCGAAGGGACAGACCTGGTGTGGCCTTCAAACCCCAACCCCCACGCTTGGCTTTTTGTCACTGTCCCTATGGCCTCTAGAGGGGTTTGCACCTACTGTAGAGACGGCCCCAGCCGCTGATGTAGCAGGGTGCCTGGTGGGGCAAGATGTCACCCGCAGGAGGGAGGCAGGCGAGCTGGACAGTGGCCCCCAGCTGGGCACTGCGTGAGAGCTTGACCAGGGCAATGTCATTCCTGGGGAGGGGAAGAGTCACATAGGGCCTGGGCCTATACCCGACCAGCTCCTAATCCTGGGCTGGGATTAGGCTCATGTGTTAGGCTCTGCACCCCAACTCTAGGCATTTTGGGGGGTTTTTTGGTACCAGATATCAAACTTGGGACCTTGCGTGTGAGAGGCAGTCGGTGGAACCACTGAGCTATATCCCCGGCCATTTTTGGTTTTTATTTCTGGGATTGGGGATTGAATTCAGGGCCTTCACACTGATCTACAATTCCAGCACCCTCCAACTCCTGTTTTATTTACTTTTTTTTTTGGTACCGGGTATCAAACTCAGGTCCTTGCACTTGCGAGGCAGGTGGCAGAACCACTGAGCCAAATCCCTGGCCCTTTATTTACTTTTTATTTTGTGATAGGGTCTCATTAAATCAGTAAATTTCCCAGGCAAGACTCAAACTTCAATCCTCCTGCCTCAGCCCCCAAGAGTGCTAGGATCACAGGCATGGGCCACCAGGCCTGACTAGGCCAAGTGTCTGTGAGAAGCCCCCACCACTTCTCCCCATCTGAACTTTGGGGTTCACAATGGCACTTGTTGAGTCTCCCAGGTTCCCACTTTCAGCTGAGTAAGAATCACCTGGAGAGCTCAGCACACAGCAATTCCTGGCCCCAGCCCATCGTTTTCAAGGCCATGGGTCCAAACAGAAGCCTGAGAATCCATATTTCTAATAAGTTCCCAGTGTGGCCCTGATGCTGCTGCCCCAGGAGCCCACTGTGAGAAGCACAGCTCTGTATTCATCTGCCTGCCTATCACTCAGGTCACTTCACTGGGTCTGAGTGTCTCCCCATTCACCCCAAGAGCCCCAGATGGGCCAGGGTCTCTGGCATCCAGCCCCTCACCCCTGCACCGCACGTTCACATCTACACCTTGCTCTACCTTCTCACCAGAGAAACTGTGCCACCCAGACACACAATTCTGCCTGCATGTGAGGGCTTAAGGCAGGCCCCTTGACTGTACAGACACCCTGGAAGCCCTGACTCATAGTCACCTTGTGACAAATGGCAAAGCTGCAACCTGGAAAAGGTGATTCGAGAGTGGGCTCTCAGTCCAGTGCCTCTTCTCTAGCCCATGGTGCTGGGGCCTGAGGGCACCGGCTGCACATAGGCAAGAGCCACAGGAGTCCTGGGATCTGCAGAGGCCCTGCCTCTTCCCGGGCCCTGCTGTCCCCTCTGTAAGGAGAGGATATGGTGTCCATGGTCCCTAAAGGCTCTGTGGCTCCAGCCTTGGTGGCATGTGCTGTGGGACCTGGGCCAGCATCTCTGGCCATGGAGGGACAAGGGGAGAAGCTCAGGGCCTTCGAGTCCACTCACCCACAGGCTGCGCAGTAGCTTCTCCATCGAGGGTGCACAAAGAGTTCGCCAGGGTTGACGGGGATCACCTGCTCGGAGCCTTCCTCCACAGCCTGGTCATATTCACCCAGCACCACCTGGTACGTCCGGGAGTCCCTGTGGGTGGAGGCCAGCTTGGTCCAGGCCTGTGGGGAACCTCCCTCCTCTCTCACTCTCACCCACTAGCCCAGCTGCCCAGGTCTCACGCAGGGATAGCAGCTGGGACAGCACAGGGACAGGGAACGGAACTCACGAGATGCAGTGGGCAGCAGTCAGGACCCAGTCAGGGGCAATGAGGCTACCGCCACAGGTGTGGGAGAAGGCTCCATTCTTCTCATACTGCAGGGAGACCTGGTGGCCAAGGAGGAAAGGACCTGAGTGTCCTGGACCCCACAGTAAGGATGACAGCCATGTCTTTGTATATTGTGCTCCAGAGGGCACTGTTGACCCAGAAGAGAGTGGCACCCTCTGAGATGTGCAGTGCACAAGCTATGTAACTGCTGCTGGTGGTCCTTTTTTCCACCGGGATGACATTCTAATTTGCCCATGCCTCCCCACCCTTGGCTCTATGACCTCTCTGAGAACTCCAACACTCTTCCCTCTTGGGTGCCCCCGACTCTCCTGTTTTTCTGAGCCTCAGGTCTTTCAAGGCCTCTTGGATCAGCTGAAGCAACTCAAGCTGAGTCTTTGGCCTCTCTCCTTGTTCCCCACACATTTGTTTTCTAAAAGCTCCCTCTAGACCAAGGATTGGCAAACTATCACCTGTGGGCCAAATCTCCTCATGATTGGTGTTTTTATTTTTTGGTTAGATTTTTATCTTTTCCTATTCTGGGTACTGAACACAGGGCCTTTGTGCTGAGCTACATCCTCAGTCTTTTTTTTTTTTGGTACTGGGGATCGAACGCGGGTCCTTGCACTTGCACAGCAGGTGGTGAAACCACTGAGCTAAATCCCCGGCCCCCTCAGTCTTTTATGTACATTTTGACACAGGGTCTCCCCAAGTTGCAAAGCTTGTACATGAAGACTTTTTGAAGTAGATTCATCCTCATTCCTTTCCCCATTGCTTGTTGCCGCTCTCAGGACACAGTGGCAGTGTAAGTCACTGTTTCAGATGCCATGTGGCCAGCAAAGCCTGTGTTGTTTACCCTGCAGTCCTCACAGAGGGGCCTGAGCTCCCACCCAGGAGAATCTCTGTCACGAGGGAATGTGTTACATCTTTGCTATCTCACGTGGCTACCACCGTCATATGGCTACTGAGGATCTAAAATGTGGCTGGCTCTGAAGGTCTGAATTTTAACATGACTTCATTTAAATTAAATTTAAACAGCCATGTGTGGCCAGGGGATGCTGAGTTTGACGCCACAGCCAGGCTAGCTCTCTGTGCTTTCTTCACTATGCCCTAGAAAGCCCCTACCCAATAGGTATATGCCTGTAATCTCAGGTACTCAGGAGGCTGAGGCAGGGGGATTGAAAGTTTCAGGCCAGCCTTGACAATATAGTGAAAAAAAATTTTTGGGGGGTGGTACCGGGGATCAAACTTGGGACTTTGTGCTTTCGAGGCAGGGGCCGGAACCACTGAGCTAAATCCCCCATGAAAAAAATATTTAAAATAATTTTTGCTGGGTATAGTTATCTGTAATCCCAGTACTCAGAAGGCTGAGGCAACGAGATTGCCATGGCAAGTTTGAGGCCTGGACTATACAGTGAGCTCAAGGCCATCCTGAAATGCATAGCAAGACCCTGTCTCAAAAGACCACAACTAATTGAATAAAATTTAACATTTTATTTTTTTATTTTTTATTTTTATTTTTTTGGTACCGGGGATCGAAATCGGGTCCTTGCGCTTGGGCAGCAGGCATCAAAACCACTGAGCTAAATCCCCAGCCCATAATTTAACATTTTATAAGCGAGAGACTACAGATGTACAGGGATGTAGCTCAGTGTTGGAGCACTTTCCTAGCATGCCACTGGTCGTAGGTTCAATCCCCAGCACTAAGAAAACCACAAAACAAACAAACAAACAAACAAACCATAATCTCCTTGTTCTCAGTACTTTCAGCCCTGTCGTACAATTGAGAAATCCAGAAATGAGTCCCCCCAAATCTTCCTCCTTGCAGTTCCAGTTACTGTGCCAAGCCCATAAGCACCACCCCCTCCACAGATTTCACTTTTTTTTTGGTGGTACCAGGAATCATGCTTAGGATCTTATGCTTGCCAGGCAGATGCATTGCCAATGAGCTACATCCCCAAACCTCACAGATTCCACTTTTGCATTTCCAGCAGCCCAGCTCAGGCCATAGGCTGAATGAGCAAAGCCTCCAGGGGAAGTGGACTATGCAGGGATTTCCAGGCCTGTGGAAGTGGAAGTGGAATATGGAAAGGAAGCATATCCTTTCTGGGCCATCAGACCTTGGGGCCAGGGCCCTGGAGGGCATGAGAGCAGCTGGTATCACTCTTACCTGCCAGGGCCAGCTGTAGGGAACTGCATCCTCACCATTGACCACACGGCCCACGGGGCTGTAGAAGGGCTGCCCACAGCCCGAGGCTAGAGGAGAGAGTGGAGTGACAGTCAGCCAGAGGGTCCCGAGAAGGAACCAGAAGGCCAGAGTCCCAGTCCCAGCTGTGCCACAAGTTGGCTGTGTGGCCCTGTGCAAGCTCCTTCCCTCTCTGGTCGGCAGTACCATGTTTGAACGGGCATTTGGACCAGGGTGAGGGTGTGCAGAGTCCCAGGAGCCCAGGGCCTCCTGCAAAGGGAAGACTGTACAGTGCCTGTGGTGCGATGAGCTCTCAGAAGTGGAAGGCAAGCTCAAGGACCCGAGTTCGATCCCCGGTACCAAACAATTAAAAAATAAATAAAAAATAAATAAATGTTTAAAGAAAAAAAAAAAAGAAGTGGAAGGCATTGTCACAGGGAGTGGCAGCTTTGAAATAAGCCTGCCTGGCTCAGGGGCACCCAGCCTACCACTGGTTTTAGGATTAACTACTTTACCCCTTTGAGGATCAGTTTCCTCATCTGTAAAGTAATTGTATTGACTTCACGGGGCTGCGATGAGAACTAAATGAGCTAATTGAAGAAAAACCTCGCAGCATTCTGCCTGGCATACGGTAAATGCTCAATAAACGTTACTGTTACAATTATCGTTCATCAAGGGAGGCCACTTGCACGGGGTGGCCTGGAGCTGGATGGAATAGGGTAGAGACCAGGAAAAGGAGAGGTCCTGGACGTGGAGCTGGAGGAGGAAGTGTGAGAGGAGAGTTGGAGTGGAAATTCTCACCCAACATCTAACCGCAGAACAGGAAGTCCTGACTGTGAGACTGGGCTCACTGCCCCAAGAGCCCCCACTGCAGCCCTGGGTACTCCCAGTCTTTCTCCCAGCCTGCTCCATCCCCAGCTCCTGCAGACCCAGTTCCTGCTGCAACTCCACAGTCACACCCAGGTACAACCTGAGACTCCTGCCTGTGGAACCGCGAGTTGGGTGGGGGGAGCCAGTGCAGGAACCCTACTTCAAGGCCTCCTCAGGCCGTGCACCACAGGGAACCCAGGCCCAGGCTGGGATCTTACCAAGGGCCACAAGGAGAAGGGAGCTCAACAGCCGGAGGAGCATCGTGAGCTTTGAGCTGATGGGAAAGAGACACAATCCGGGCCTCTAATAAAGGGCAGAGGGCAGAGGGCTGAGGGAAGGGGCTGGACTGGGCCCCATTCCCACAACAGGTGACAGAATATCTATCGGGTCCCCCAAGACCCAAGGCCACAGCACCTCCCACTGCAGATAGCGAAGGAACACTAATAGAAGACCCAGGTGTCTGCACAGGTGGCTTTGAGTAGCCAGCTGATAACAAGGAAATGGAAAAAAGATTTGTGTGTGAACAAGCCAGGCTATTTTGAGAAAGAACACGGCCCTGGAGCTGGCCAGGCCTGGATTCAAATCCTGCCTCTGCCAGGTTCAAGCTCGGTGACCTTGAGTGGGTCATTTCATGTCTCTGAGGTTTAGGTTTCTGGTCTCTAATGTGGGATTGATATTGTCGCCTTCAATTAAAATAATTGTGCTGGGCCGGGGATTTAGCTCAGTGGTTTTGCCGCCTGCTGCGCAAGCGCAAGGACCCCAGTTCGATCCCCGGTACCAAAAAAATAAAATAAAATAAAATAAATAAATAAAATAATTGTGCTGAGCACTTTCCCTGCCTCCCTCAGGCAGTGTTCTAGGGGTACAGGCAGAAACAGGCCCTGTCCCAGTGCTCCCGGGGCTTGGGTCAAGGGGGAGAGACAGAGACAAATCAGCAAAGATCCACGAAGGCTGTTTCCAATTGTGGCAGCGGCAGATGCTGCAGAAAAGGAAACAGGAGGCTTGGGGTGGGGGTGGGAGCAACCTTTGAGCTGGGGAGCCCAGAGGGTGACACCGGGGTGGAGGGCAGCATTTGACTGAGTGAAGACAGAGAAGTGAAAGGCAGCCCAGGGAGGTCCTGGCGGCAAAGCACTCCCGGTGGAGGGGTCGGCAGGTGCCCAGGTGTCAGGTCTGGAGCTGGCATGGGCCCGCTCCTTCAAGCAGAGGGAGGCTGGTGGGGCTGGAGCTGAGGCATGGTGTGGGGGCTCTGGGAAGTCACAGCTCCCGCAGCTGGAGACACAAGTGACCACACAGGTCCACTTCCAGTGCAGCCCAGAGTAAAGCTGGCCCACACAGTCCAAGGGATGGGGTCGAGCGTGGTCCCGGCACTGTCTTCTGTCCTCAGAGACCAGACACCTCCCACATCCTCAGGTGAGGGATGAATATGTGCCTCATACTCACAGCAGTCGAAAGAGAGAAGCACAGCAGCCACTACCGTGTTTACCACACAGAACGTTTTCATTGCCTTCAAATCTTCCCCCAAGCAACCAGCTACCTGCTTTCTGTCACTATGGTGTTGCCTTTTCTAATCCTTACATTCAAATAGTCTCACACAGTACAGTGTGTACCCTTTGTTTCCGGGTGTCTTTCAGACGTATCCATTCACATGTGGTGTGGAAGGTGATAACTATATTATTTAAAATATCTGTACATCTCACTAAATAAAAGTGACCCATGGCCGGACTCTGATGCTTTTTCCTGTATCAGTGATGAGAGAACTGAGGGTTCTGATTGATCCTATTCTGCTCCCACCATCTGAAATTCAGAGAGAGAGACACACAGAGAGAGGCAGAGAGAGACAGAGAGAGCAGAGTATGAGGAGTCGGGTCTTTATTCTCAGCATGAGGAGGAAGCCACAGGTTTGTGGGGAGGAGACAAAGAAGAGAAAGACCTGTATAGTTTGAAAAATGTCTTCCTTGGGCTAGGTGTGGTGACACACACCTGTAATCCCACCCATCGGGGGCTGGAGCAGGAGGATCACACTCTCACATAGCAAGAGCCTCTCTCTAAAAGCAAAAACATTTTCTCCTGGGACTGGAGGTGTAGCTCAGTGGTAGGGCATGTATTTAGCATGTTTGAGGTCCTGAGGTTCATCCCCCACCTCAAGAAAAGCAAAAACACCACTTTCTTCCTGGGTGCTGGGAAGAGCAGCGTTGTAAGGACAAAGGGTGAAGTGAAGAGGAGCAGCTGGCACAACTTCTGTCACCCGGGCAAAGCAGGAGGGTGTGGAGGGCTCGGCTCAGTCGGTGGAGACAGCAGCTGAGTGAGAAGTGGCATCAGGATGCATTGTGGGGTGAGAACTGTGTCTGAGATTGTCTCTGTGAAGCGGTAACCACAGCACCTGGCGCCCAGTCACGTTGGTGTGGGAAGTGCTCAGCCCTTCCTTGCTGGCCACTGGCAACAGCCTCCCTGGCCAGGCCTGGCATTGTACAGGTGCTCCGTAAACGCTGGCTGAATAGAGGGACCTGGCGCTCGAGCTGCCCTGAGAATTCGTCAGCACCCTCACGCAGGTCCCCAGTGTGGCTTCCTCCAGCTTCCTGCTGTTGGGAGCCTCAAGGGAGGGCGATGCTTAGTGGGCACTTCCTCGTGGAAGGTGGACATATGGCTGGGCAGTTTCCATTGAGGAGCAGACCCCTCCGTCAACCCACAGGGACCTCTGCCACTGCAATAGTCTGGGCCCAGGGAAATGTGAGGACACACGTGAAGCAGCTGTGAAAATCCCTCACGTGGGATAAAAATAGCCATCCCCTCCCTCCGCCTGTTCCTGTTCTTGCACAGGGTTATTTGCTCAGCTTTGGCACTCAGAGCCATTCCCTAGAACCTGAGTGGAGGAAGAAGGAGGGAGGTTCCTGGGTGCTGGCTCCGGGACAAAGGAACAGCCTCCCCCTCCCGCTCCCATTGCAGAGGGCCCGGAATGGACAGGGCCTTGAAAGCCCATCTGTGCAACCCCTGGCACCTGATAGATGGGGACATCATCCCAGAGCAAAGCAAGGACTTCCTCAAGTCCCCTGGCTTGTCACTGCTTGGCCTGGCAGAGGCTATCCTAAGGGAGCAGGGAGGGTTCAAATCCTCCCCCAGTGTCAGGTGCTTATGCAGGTGGCCTTGAGCACATCCGGCCAGGGTAGTAGCTCCACACACAGACACGCAGCCACTTGGCCCTCTGCTGGGGCCCAGGGCAAAGGTCCCTCTCAGGCCAACTGTGGCATCAGGCTCCTGCCAGGCCTGTCCCAGCTTCGGGGCTTCTGGACAGACATCATCAGCTTTACTGCTGATTAAACCTGGGGTGGGGGCGCCAGTGCAGCTTGAGCCGAACCCCTAAAGGCCCAGCTCTGCCCAGCCCCAGAGGAGGGAGCAGGCCGGGGGGAAGAGGGTTCCATCCACTGCAGGCCTCAGCTCCCAGTGCAGGAGTCACGGGGAAGCAGAAGCCAGGTGGGGTAGAGACAGGGCAGAGAAGTTGGGGAGCAGATGTCTCTGGGGTCCATTATTTCCAGTTCCCACCCAGTAGTAAGCTCTGTGAAGGCTGAAACCTGACCTTATTTTTCTCACATTCCTAGTGCCTACCTTGGCGATAGCCTGTAATCCCAGCACTTGGGAAGCTGAGGCAGGTAGATCACTGCAAATTTTTGCCAGCCTCAGAAACATACTGGAAACTTGAGGCAATGAAGGAATCCTCCCAGCCCTTCATCTTCAATCAGAGGTTCTGCTTTGCAGACACAGCAGGGTCCAGGGGTGCCCTCAGACCACCCCATGAGCAGTTTGGACAATGACTGAAACCAGACAGAGACACAGATCATGGAAAGGCTGGCACAGAAGCAATTCCAGGCTGTCTGGCAGAGCAGCCCAGAGCTCACGTGCCAAAGTGTCAGCTTAGAGTCAGAACCATCTGTGAGCTCTTGAGCTCTTGCTGCTTCCGGCTCTGCCCACATGTGAAAAGTAAACCAAAGGTTCACACTGATGAAGATCCAGTTTCAGCCCTGGGAGATCTGAACCTCTGTCTTCTTTGAGCTTTTCTTTGGTTGAAATAAAAATCTATCAAAGCCTAGGCTGGACCTCTTTTTGGCTGAAGAAGCTTTATTTTCTGGGAATGTGATCTCCAGAGGAGTTTCTTTGTCATCTTGCTAATAGGACAATTTTACAAGAGCTTCTTTTTCTTCTGCCAGGGGCCTCCTTTTTGCACATTGTAGGATGCTTTGATATACTGTTTTTATGTATCCAAAGAGGTAATTAGCTCTAACTTTCAGAATTTGTGATTCTTGCTTTGGTGGCATGAATGAATGCTTCTGTAACTCTATCAGTAAAGCATTTGGGATGTCCTTGAAATGGTTTTAACTCTTAGGAGTCAGGATTTGAGAATGATGAGATAATTCTCAGGAGCAGATGTGAGCTGGAGATTACAGCTATGATGTTCACTGCGCCATTGATACCATCAGTGGCCTGTTTTTCCCAAACCAGGGTTGAAACTGGACAAAAGTGAGAAAGGGGTAAGACAGAGTCACAAGAGGTAAGCAACATATGCGCAGAGCTGTCCCACTGCTCTTTCTCCACTTTCATTGCCTTTGCTCTCCTGCTGTCCTGTGTTTGTCCTCTCAAACCACAGATCAGTTTTTTCCATTCTCCCCGAAGCACAGCTTGGCCTTGCCTTCCTGCATCTGGAACCTGTGCTTCGGCTCACAGCCCAGGGTCCAGAAGCCGTTATGGTTGTAACAGGCAGAGCAAACAGCAGCTGCTTTACCAGCACATCTTGGTCCCAAGGAACCTCGCCTGGCTCCTGGGCTTGTCTATCTGCTCCCGTGAGCAGCTCAGAGCCAATTCAGAAACTGCCTTTGGTGTAGGGCACTCAGCTCATACTGGCACTCAGGTCTCTCCTTTTTTTCTTTTTTTTTTTTTTGGTACCGGGGATCGAACTTGGGACCTTGTGCTTGTGAGGCAGGCGGTGGAACCACTAAGCTAAATCCCCGGCCCCTCTCCTGTTCATGTTTGTTCAGTGCTTCCTGTGCTCCATGATGGTTGGAGGTGCTAGAATATAAATACACAACCCAGTTTTAAGGAAATGTATACTTTTGAAAAGGAAGCATTCAAAAATACTTCGTTAGAGGGCTGGGTATTTAGCTCAGTGGCTCCATCACCTGCCTTGCAAGCACAAGGTCCTGAGTTCAGTCCCCAGTGCCAAAAAATAAATAAATAAATAAATAATACTTTGTTAGAAACACTAGAGTAAAAGTAGTCTTCTTTTTAGTTTTTTTTGTTTGTTTTTGGTACTGGGGATCAAACTTGGGTCCTTGCGCTTTTGAGGCAGGCGGCAAAACCACTGAGCTAAATCCCCGGCCCTTCTTTTTGGTTTTGACTTTGAAATAGCAGTAAGAAAAAGCATTTGTTTTTTTTTCTTTACTACTGGGTATCGAACTCAGGACCTTGCACTTTCGAGGCAGGTGGCAGCACCACTGAGATAAATCCCCGGCCCAGCATTTCATGTTTTTTTAACATTGAAAGCAGAAGAGAGGTCATAGCCAAGTTGAGGAAGTGACATTTGAATGGAACTTTAGATCCCAGGACCACACGCACATGGGGCAAGGCACAGGAATGTGAATGTTTGGGGGCAGTGAACTTTCAGATGAGTAAATTAGGCCCTTCATTAACTCTAGGTTGGGTTTTTGTACTCGAGCAGTTAAAATGAACACTGGCATCTGGGTGTCGTGGCTAATGCTGGTAATCCCACACTCTGGGAGACTGAGGCAGGAGGATCATAATACGGGTTTCAAGCCCAGTCTGAGCAACTTAGCAAGACTCAATCTCAAAATTAAAAATAATGCCGGGTGCGGTGGCACACATCTGTAATTTCACCATTCAGCAGGCTGAGGCAGAATGGCCAGTTTGAAGCCAGCCTGGGCTACATAGTGAGACTTTGCCTAAAAAAAAAAAAAAAAAAAGATAAATGAAAAATTTTTAAAAACAGTCCAGAGATGTAGCTCAGTGTGAAGGACCTTGGCTCACTCCTTAATACCGCACAAAAATGAACACATTGACCCAGGAGTTAAGTGATCCCGACATGTCACAGCATCTGCACTTCAGAGGGTCCCAAACTCTCTGAAGACATTTCTGTTTATCTGCAGAGGTCAGGAAGTCCTGTGTGCAGCAATTTGCCAGCCTGCACCAGTTTCTCCCTGCTTCAGTGCTCTGGGATTCAGCGAGGAGATCCAGGACCAAGTTCACAGGTGCACTAAGAAATGTGCACCCTCGGCTTGTTGGCAAGGTGGCTGAGGCTTCATAAATCCCATGGAGCTAGTATGGGTTTGTCGACGTGACCGTCTTGCCATCTTGGACAAGACGATTCTGTTTAGGGCTTGTCCTGGGCACAGGAGGATGTTCAGCCAAATCCCTAATCTCTACCTACTCAGTGCCAGAAACATCCCCCCAGAGGTGACAGCCAAAGGTGTCTCCAGACACTGCCAATGTCCCTTGGATGACAAAACTGCCGCTGTTCAGGGTGCTGGTCAGTAGGAGGAGAATTCAAAAGGGACACCAGCGGGGTCCTGGAGCCTGGGTATGACACAGATTGCCCTCCACCCTGGCCCCGGGCATGTCACTGCCCAGAGTGGTGTAGGCTGAGCTTTGGGTTCCCCTGTGCGTGTGGGCATTGACAATGACTCTGGCTGTCTTCAGCTCTTTGGTGTGAAGGTCAGTGCTCTACTTCCAAATCAGTAGGCTTTGGATTGCTCTTGTGGCGACGGTTTCCTGTGTGCCAGGTGTGCACTAAGTGCGTTCATGATTCATTTAATCCTAACATCATGTGAGGTCAATATGAAATGCACCTCTTTTACAGATGGTAAAACTGAGGGCTAGCAGGTATGCCACATGGCCGATAAGTGATGTAGCTAGAATCTGGGACTTGGCTGTCTATCCTAGTTTTGGGCTTTATCCCTCATGTAGGGAAATACTAATTTCATAATGTCCTCTGAGAATCTTACATGGGAGGTGTTTCTTTTGCTTTAAAAAGTATTTTATAATTTAACATTTCTTAGATCCATTTGACACAGATTTTTTTTTGACAGGGTCTTGCTATGTTGTTTAGCCTGGCCTTGAACTCTTGGTGGTCCTCTGCCTTAGCCTCCTGAGTGGTAGGAGTACAGGTGTGCACCACCAGGCCTGTCATCTGAAAAATACCTTTAAAAACCAAAAATGACCCGTAGTCTCACTGCCCAGTACATTCCTATTGACTTTTCTGCCCAGTGCTGGGAATTGAACCTAGAACCTTTTGGATGCTATGCAAGTGTTCTGCTGAGCTGTATCTCCATCCCCTATTGATCCCCTCCACCCTAGTACTGGGGATTGAACCCAGGGCCTTCATGCTGAGCAACATCCTCAGCCTGTTTAGAGACAGGGTCTCTGTAAGTCATTAAATTGCCCAGGCTACCCTCAAAATTGAGATCCTTCTAAAAATAAGAACCAAGATGCATTATATAAAGGTACAATTCCTAATGAGAAATGTAATTGTGTTGTATACCTACAATGTACCAATAAAAGAATTTAATACAAAAAAAAAAAATGAGATCCTTCTCCCAAGTAGCTGAAATTATAGGTGACACCACATGTAAGCTTTTACAATTTTTGTTTTTGGTTTTTTTCAACAGGGTCTCACTGTATAAGCCAGGTTAGCCTCTTTGTGCCTCAGCCTCACAAGTGCTGGGATTACAGGCATGCACCACCATGCATAGCTTTACATTAGTTTGAAACAAAACCAACTGTATATGCACATGGTGGCAGGGCCTTAAAATTACAGTGTTCACTTCTTTTGACCATTTCTATGGAACATTTGCCAGGTCCCTAATGCCAATGATGAAGAGTGCTAAAATAAGAAAAAGGAAAAAGGTCTGTCCTTTAATAGCTACTCTGCAGTCTTTTCTACCTCCAACTCTTTCAAGATGCAAGAATCACAAGTGTCACTGGCGTGATGGTACATTCATGTAATCCCAGCACTCATTCTGGAGGCTGGAGGAGGAGGAATGCCATGAATTTGAGGCCAGCGTGGGCTGCAGTGAGTTCAAGGCTAGCCTGAAGTACAAAGTAAGACCCTGTCTCCAAAATACACAAACAAAAATGTTTAAAAACTACCACTTTTGAGCTGGGCGTGGTGGGTGGTGGCACGCACTTGTAATTTCAGCTCTCTGCAGAGGCTGAGGCAGGAGAATCACTGCAAGTCTGAGGTCACCCTGGGCTACAGTGAGCTCAAGGGCCGTCTGAGCTACATAGTAAGACCCTGTCTCAAAAAACAAACAAACAAAACATCTACTACTTTAAGAACAACTACCAGAGTGGGGCATAAGGCAAAATCAAAAACAAAAATACTCCTCTAAACTGGGCATGGTGGTGCACACTCCTGTAAACCTAGCACTAGAGAGCCTGAGGCAGGAGGATCACCTTGAGTTCAAGGCCAGCCTGCGCCACATAGTGAGTTCAAGGCTACCCTGAATTACAGAGCAAGATCCTGTCTCAAAAAATCAAAATACTCCTCTATGTTAAAATCAAGATCTTCCAGGGGCTGGGGATTTAGCTCAGTGGTTCTGGAGCCTGCCTCGGGCCAGGGATTTACCTCAGTTGCACCACACCTGCCTAAGAAGTGTAAGGTCCTGAATTCAAACTCTGATACCAAAAAAAAAAAAAAGGGATTAGGGGCTGGGCATGGTGGCATATACCTGTAATCTCAGCACGCAGTAAACTGACACAAGAGGACTGTCATGAATTCAGGCCAGTTTAGGCTCCAGGAGTTCAATGCCAGCCTGAACTACATAGTGAGACTCTGTCTCGATAAGGGGGCCTCGGGGGGTGGTTGGGGGGTTGGGGGATGTAGCTCAGTATGAAGATCCTGGGTTCAATTCCCAGTAGGAAAAAAAAGAGGAAGGAAAGGATAGAAAAGATCCTCCAAAGTGTATGAGAACTTGTCAAAATCCTGGTAGTGTAGTCATCCACCAACCCTGTGGATGTTTGACAGCTCCAGGATTATCAAACTAGCTATAGTGGAAGGAGAGTTGAACAAATCAATTACCTGTACAATGACAGAAAAAAAACCCACAACTTTGTTTCATTTGGGTTAGGACCCCTGTCCAAAAAAGGGGTTACAGGGCCAGGGATTTAGCTCAGTGGTTTCGCTGCCTGCTGCACAAGCACAAGGACCCAAGTTTGATCCCCGGTTCCAAAAAAAAAAAAAGGGGGGGGGTGTTACAGCCAGGGATTTAGCTCAGTGGTTCTGCTACCTGCCTCGCAAGCACAAGGTCCTGAGTTCCATCCCCAGTACCCCAAAAAAAAACCTCAAAAAAGGGGTTACTTACAAGAAAACCCCATCCTCTATATGTGAGAGATCTTTCAAATGACAGAACAGAAAACATAAATGAATAAATTCTCATGTCAGGATATGTCCAATAAAAGGGTGCCACCCCTATGATAAGCCTTTTTGAAGATCTTATCAACATTCCTCTCCAATCAACGTAGCAGGAGTGTGGGCCAGGGATTTAGCTCAGGGGTGCCGCTGCCTGCCTCGAAAAGTGCAAGGTCCCGATTTTGATCCCTGGTACCGAAAAAACCCCAAAAACAGCAGGAGTGCTGACATTTGAAATCCCTCCTACCTCAGTGAGCCTCGTTTCCTGGGCAATGACAGAAGTCAACAATAACACTACCTGCCCTGTTAACTATTCCCAACACCTACTTCTCTTCACTGAAGCTTTCTGACCCATTTTCTCAAAGCCCTGGATTTAAAGCTCTGTATCTTGGACATTCTTGGATATCCCAGTTCTCCCATTATCTGTGTGTACTCTTCCCCAAAAGTTAAGCTGTTGCTAGTGATGAAGATAGCAAAAGCAAAATGCCCACTGGGCTTGGTGATGCAAGCCTTTAATCCCAGCACTCAGGAGGCTGAGGCAGGATTACTGTGAGTTTGAGGCCAGCCTGGGCTGCATAATTAGTTCATCAAGACCAGGATGAACTACATAGCAAGACCTTGACTCCAAAAAATAAAAAAAAAGGGGGCCGGGGATTTAGCTCAGTGGTTCTGGCACCTGCCTCAAAAGTGCAAGGTCCAAGAAAAATAAATAAATAAATAAATAATTTTAAAAAGCCCTAGAGCCCAAGAGTGCTACTGTAGTTTGGATGTAGTTTACCCTCCACAAATTCATGTGTTGGAAGCTTGGTCCCCAGTGTGGTGGGTAGTGGGGATCTAGTGGGAGGTCATTAGATCACTGGAGGTACTGCCTTCAGAAAAAGTTGACACTGGTCTCCTGGAAGGAGTTAGTTGTTCTCAAGAGAATGACTTGTTATAAAAAGCATGAGTGGCACCTCCCTGGTCTCTTTCGTGTCTCTCCGGTCTCACCATTTGATCTTTCACCCTTCACAAACTCCTGCCATTGTGATGCTATCTGCCAAGGAGTGCTTATCAAAGCCAAGCCAATGATAGCACCACATCCCTGAACCTCCAAAACTGTGACCCAACTAAGCCTCTTTTCTTTCTAAAGTACTCAGCCTGAGGTATTTTGCTACAGTCACAGAAAAACATTAATACAAGTGGCTTGGATAAAAATTAGTCAAGGAAAGGTTGAAAGAAATATTTTAGTAAAGTAGCTAGACATAGTGGCACAAGCCTGAAATCCCAGAACTCATGAGGCTGAGGCAGGAGGACTGTTAAGTTGGAGGAGACCCTGGGTTATATAGAGTTCAAGGCCAATGTGGCCTACACAGTGAGATTATCTACAAAAAAAATGTAGGAAAGCAAAATCTAGGGCAACGCCTAAGTGACCATCAATAGGTAAATGATTATTAAAGTACTGCCAATCATTCTATGGAACACTATATGGCTTTGTTAAAAAAAAAAAAAAAAAGTAGGCCTATGAATGCTAAGAAATTCATATCACAACACGATCAAGGTACAGATCAACAGGTGTATGATTTCATCTGATAAACTTTAAAAATACACAAAACCATATATAACCACAAATAATATCTGGGAGGTTATCAAAATATAATTGCTTTTACTTCTAAGGGCAGTAACATTTTTCATTGTGTACCTTTCTGTATCACTTTAACTACAAATATGTATTACCTTTTTTTTTCTTTCAGACAGAGTCTCACTTTGTAGTTCAGGATGGCCTCAAACTCAGTGATCCTCCTGCCTCTGACTCCTGAGATTACAGGTCTGAGTCACCACACTGGGTTATATGTATTACTTTCATAACAACTCAGGAGTTAGGAAACTTTTCAATTTTTCCCTTCTGCCCAAAACCTGAGTAAAAATCCCTGACCCACTTAGGAAAAACTTTTATTAATTCTAGTTCCAAGCACCCACGATCTCTACAACCCTCTTCTACGAAGAGTATCAGTTGTCAGCAAACCAACTGTCAAGGTTAGCTCTGAAAGACAGCTCTACAGCTGATCTTAATAATCCTATCAGTCTTAGAAGACGTGTCAAATACAAAGCTCACCCTTGCCAGTTAATCTCCACGGCTCTCTGAACGTTATACATCCTCCTCAATATGGTCCTCTCAGCCACTAAGGTTAAATAAACTTTTCTTTTTGGTACCGGGGATCGAACTCTGGACCTTGTACTTGCGAAGCAGGTGGAGGAACCATTGAGCTAAATCCCCGGCCCAAATAAAGTCTTGATAGAACTGCTGCCCCAGTTGTTGAATTTTAAAGGTTAGCTACCCAGGTTTCTCTCAACTAATCCTCCCGATAACCCACAGGCAGACATTGTCACTTCCATTCACGGATATGGATATGGAAACTGAGACTCCTACTGAGATAGAAGATGCCCATGCGCACAGAGCCAGAAGGCAGTGCAGTAAGTTGGTTTGGAACTAGTAAAGGAATCCTCAGCATCTGGGAGGGGAGCTGAGCCCAACTCCTCCCATCTTAGGGGCGCGGCTCAGAAATGGGTTTCTAGGGCTCGAAACAGAAATCTCCACATCCGGGACTGAAGGCCCTGCCTGCCTACGGAGCCTCTAATCTTACGGTGAGGGCCTCCCCGCTCCCGGGGCTACAGCCACATGAGCCGCCCGCTCACAACGGACTAGGCCCGAGGGAGTAAGAAGGAGGGGAGCATCCACAGGTGCAGGTGCTGCGTGGGAGAGCTGGGGTACAGGAGGAACACGGGCTGACCGAAGATGTACCTCCATCTCCGGACGTGCGTCCCGGAAAAGAATACCGTCTCTCCGGCGCGGAATTTTGTATCGCGCTACCGGAACCGGAAATAGATCTCCGCCGGAAATTGGAAGGGGCGAAATTAGAGGAACCGGGTCTCTCTAGGCCTTGGCGGTGCGCCGCAGCTTCATGGTTTTAAGCCTTGAGCTTGGTCGTTCTCAGTCCTTAAGCCTTCTTTCCGCCCGAAACCCAGGAAACTTTTCACGCTTCGCTGAAGTTCATTGTTTTTCTGAGCCGAAGTTTGCCCAGTTGCAAAAGGAAAAAGAGATGAGCGGGAACTGAGATGCTGCATGAACTTGCCCGTCTGCAGCTGAGTAGCGCCCCCCCACCCTGAGGTTACGCCCTAGGGCCTTTACATAGTTTAAAGGAGAGAAACCAGAAGAGAAAGCTGGCTGGCTACTATTTGGAGCCAGTGGTCTTGTAGGGCGCCGGGTAGTCATTCCAGGTGAGGCATGGGATGGCCTGTTAGATAGGTCCGGCTTCAGTATACCCAAGTAGTGGGCATATGTCCTGGGAGTCTGAGCCAGTCTGTCCAGGAACGGACTGTATAGGAGCCTAAATCCTAATCCTGTATGCCTCTTCCCCAGTCTTTCCAGTTGGTAACAGACAAGGCTGCTCTGTAGCCCGATGATTAAGAACCGAAATTTTGGGCGGGGGATTTAGCTCAGTAGTTCCACCGGCTGCTTCTCAAGGTCCTGAGTTAGATCCCCGGTACCAAAAGAAAAAAAGAACCGAAATTTTAAGTCACATTGATCTGATTGAATCTGGGCACACAGATTACAGGGCACAGGCAGTAAGAGGAAGCACAGAGATGCTAAGGGAGTCTGCTCACTTTGCTCTTTTTTTTTTTTTTTTTTTTTTTGGTACCGGGGATCGAACTCGGGTCCTTGAGCTTGCGCAGCAGGCAGTGAAACCACTGAGCCAAATCCCCGGCTACTTTGCTCTTTTTTAAAAATGAATTTTATTTTACCCATCACTCCCCTCCCTTAACGCCCCCTCCCCTCCCTATGTACAATCACTTTGCTCTTTAGTGAGAGAAAGAAACTTGGCTTTTAGGGAGAGGCCTTCAGTTGACTTAGTCCTATCTGTCCAGCTAGCCTGTACAAATGGGGTGAGCTGGGGATTAAGAGGGACACCTTGACTCCCCTTTGTTGAGTTATCACCATGGAGCCAGCATCCTTGAGGAAGGGCAGATGTGTCCTTTGTCCACACTGCCACTGCTGGGCTGTTGACTCCCAGATGGCCAAATATTCCAGCTGGTGGTTCAAGAACCAGGAATCTTTGCTTTGGCAAGGGGGTGGACCCTTAGCCAGTCACTCTTACACCCATGCTTCCATTTTTCAGCTCCTCTCTCAGCCTTGGTTTCCCTATCTGTCAAATGAGAGGGTGGACTGGTCCAGGACTTCCAGCTGTGTCTTCCAAGCTCCAACGTGCTTCAGAAAACTGCAGGAGATGAGAAGATGACACTCTTGAGTTCCAAAGCCACTCCAATTTTATAGGTTTAGAAAGGGTTATAAAAGCAAGCTCAATGGCCGGTGTAGTGGTGCACACCTGTAATCCCAGCACTTGGCAGGCTGAAGCAAGAGGATTGCCTTGAGTTCAAGGCCAGCCTAGGCTACATAGCCAGACCCTGTGTCCAAAAAACAAAAGCAAGCTGCGAATAGTAGCATTTGCCTGTAATCCCAGCACCCTGGGAGGCTGAAGCAGGAGAATTTCAAGTCAGCCTGGGCAAGACCCTGTCTCAAAATTAAAAATAAAGAGTGCACACCTGCAATCCAGCACTTACGAGGCTGAGGCCTCTAGTTCAAGACCAGTATGGACTAGTGAGTTCAAAGGTAGCCTGAATTACATATCAAGAGCCAGTCTCAAAAAAGCAAAAATTTATTTTAGAATAAAAAGGGTCTGGGAATGTCACTCAATGCAAATCTTCAGCACCAGAAAAACAAAAACCAAAAAAAAAACCAAACAAGAAAACCCCCCAAAAACCATATATATTCATATACATATATGAATGATGAGTTGGGAGTCTATATAAGATTATTTTACAATTCAAGATATATTCAAACTGTATTTTCCCCTCCTTATTTCCCCACTCTCCTGTTTACTCACTCTGCTCTGAGCCTACTGGCTATCTTATTATTTTGCAAACCCAAGGAGCTTGTCTTTGTGTTTGTTTGTTTGTTTGTTTGTTTTTTTGTTTTTGGTACCAGGGATCAAACCCGGGTCCTTGTGCTTGTGAGGCAGGCAGCGGAACCACTGAGGTAAATCCCGAGCCCTAAGGAGCTTGTCTTTACCCCATTTGCTGATAATCGATTTTAGTGATGGCATCATTTCACCCTGAGGCCTTTTCACCCAGGTTCCAACTCAAATGTAACTTCTACAGAGCAGACTTCGCCACTCCTTGTCAACCTGCCCCAAGACACGAATCTAATCTCTTTATCCTGTTGGCATTTAAAAAATATTACAACCATGTGCTACAGAATGACACTTTGGTCAACAATGGCCCACAGATAGGACAGTAGTCCCATAAGATTATATTGCCAGGTGACATCATAGCCATCCTAGTTTATACATGGAAATAGATCCTTGGATGTTCTTGCAATGACAGAATTGCCGGAGGATAAATTTCTCAGACATCTCCCCGAGTAGTTAAGGATGACTGTACCTGTTTACTTGTATCTCATCCATTAGAGGCAGGGTCCACAGAGTCAAAGACGTCTTTCCTCTCATCACCACATCCCCAGCAATTAAAACTAAGCCCAGTCTGGGTAGCCATTTGTCAAATCAGTGAGTGAATGAAACAGAGAAGCTTGGATTTTATGATAAAGCCAATCTGATAAAGATCATGTGGGACAGCCGTAATTTAACAAAGTTGAGTTTACAGCAAGGGAAACAGCACACCAAGGACACTGCAGAGTGTGTCCCCAAGGGAAGAAACAGAACTGCCACAGGATTTGGGTAGGGTGGGATGGAGGTGGAATTGGAATGGAGCAGTGTTGATGGGCCCAAAACAAACCTGGGTATGTGCAAAGAGGTCAACATCTGGCTCAGGCCAACAAGCAGACTCATGGTTCTGTTTCCTTGGACACCACAAAGTTAAAATGGACAGTTGTGTTTTTAAAAAACAAAACCTTTGCTGAAACTCTGCACCTGGGATGGATATGCAAGCTGCTTCTCTGTGTCTAATCTGCCTCCAACCCAGTAGATAAGGGTGGGAAGTTCTGTCCTCACTGATGTGACTCCAAACAGCCAAGTTTCTGACAGTCTCTGATTTTGGAGAACAAGGCTTCTCAGCACCATGTCTCTGATGTCAGCTGACAAAAGGAAGTTTGACAGACTCACCTTTGCCTGGAACTCCTCAATGCTTCTGTCGTCTGGATGAAAGGGCCACTGAGACCTCCAATTTTCCTGCTACCATGTGAACCCAGCTCCCTGGGCCCCACATCATTGTGGGGGTCCCTTATAACCCAAAGCCAAGTCATAGTCCCTCTTTGGGGTTGGGGAATCCAGAATCCCAGCTGCACTATGGACTCCGCCAAGTTTGTGTCATCTTCCTCTTTCACCTATGCTTGACACAGAATATCAGGATGTGTTCAGCCCATGTCCACTGAATGTAATTGTTGATAAGTTTTCTAAATGCAAAGAAAAAGAAGCAGAAGGAATCAACAAAAGGATAGTAACCATATAGAGATGTGGGAAAGTGGGAGATTTTTAAAAAACTGATTTCCAAAAATGTCTAAAATGTGACTAGTATTCCTGGGCATGATAGCACACCCCTGTAATCCCAGCCCTAGGGAGGCTGAGGCAAGATGATCGCCACAAATTGGAGGCCAGCCTAAGGTACATAGTGAGTTCAAGGCCAGATTGAACTATATAGCAAGACCTCTGTCTTTAAAAAAAAAAGTGACCAGTATTAATATTCTCAAAACAAAAAGGAAAGTGAGGTTCTGTCACTTGCCTTGCAAGTGATCCCCGGTACCAAAAAAAAGGAAAGTGGGCTGGGGATTTAGCTCAGTGGTTTCACAGCTTTCTGTGCAAGTGCAAGGACCCAAGTTCAATATCCGATACCAAAAAAACCCCAAAAAACAAAACAAAAAGGAAAGTGTAATTACTGACTCTTTTATGATTAAAAGAATGAATTACTGGCATTTAATTTTTATTTTCTTGTTTTTGTTTTTGTTTTTGAGTGTGGGATTACAGGCATGTGCCATCATGCCCAACTTGAGACTTTGAAGGAAATTGTTAATATCATGTGATTAAAAACAAAGTATTGCAGGGCTAGGAATTGAGCTCAGTGGCTCCATACCTGCCTCAAAAGCACAAGATCCTGAGTTCGATCCCCAGTACTGCCCCCCAAAAACCCCTCAAACAACAACAACAACAACAACAGAAAGCATTACAACACTCATCTTTTCCGTTTTGTTCCTGCAGTATTTGGAATTGAGTTTAGGGAGCATTGTACTGCATCAATGGCTCTTTTTATTGTTTTTCGAGACAGGGTCTCGCCATGTAGTTCATGCTGGACTTGAACTCATGATGATTCTCTTGCCTCAGCCTTTCCAGTGCTGGCATTACAGGTGTGCACCACCTCGCTCGACATCCTCCATGTTTTAAAACCAGGACTACTTCCCAGCAACACGTGTTACTAGCTCCTTGCCAAGGATGTGAATTTATAGATGAAACTATCGTCCCGTGCAAACCCAGGAATCGGAGGAGCTAGAGTTCATCTCCATTTCATCTGGCTCTAGGCCTGCGCCCTTGCCACAAGGTCATAATAACTGAATGTCAAAGAGCAGACCAGCTCCAGTGTTTCAGGGGCTCTGAGGCAGAATCAGGAGTAAAGGTGTGCACCCCCACCCACCCCATGCTAACCCCTACCTGGCATCTGTGCTGACTGTGTAGCCAGTTTGCACTACACAGAGCATTGTCATTTCTTGACTCAGTCTAGATCCCAATTCGAAAGAATCCTAAAAATTCTCAGTCCTGAGAGTGATGTAAAAGAAGGAGTGCAATGTAAAAGAAATACATCTATATTGTATTTCTGAATTTTCTGATGTTATTGAATAATGTTTTTACCAAGCAGCTGCTGGTGAAAACCAATGTTGGGGCCACGGGAAATCTGAGATTCCTAGCAACTGGCTGGTGCAATGGAAAAAGATGTCATCTGTTGGACAGTTACTCCCTGAGCAGTGAGCGGGTGCCAGGCTGTGGCTGCTGGAGAGAAGGCAAGCTCTACTGTGGGGGCCACGAGAGTCCGCCACGATGGGGGTGGTGGCTGGAGAATTCAAGTGCAGCTAGTCTTTCCAGGAGCATTGCGTGCTGTCCCTTTCCATAGGCAGCTGTGTAGAGGGCACTTGACAATGACTTGACTATTTTGCTAGGCATTTTCTTTCCACCCACTGCCATGCATTTCTTGAACTTTTTCCCTTGGCCCCTCCTCTTAACCTCCCCCAGTCACTGCCAGCCTACTCCTATTCATGTTTTTGGTTGGTTTTTTTCTTGGTACCAGGGATCGAACTTGGGACCTTGCACTCATGAGGCAGGGGCAGAACCACTGAGCTAAATCCCTGGCCCCTATTCATGTTTTTTTAAAGCTGGGATTTCACTCACTATGGTGTCCAGGCTGGCCTCAAAATTCCTGGGTTTAAGTGATCCTCCTGCCTTAACCTCTTTTTTTTTTTTTTTTCTGCCTTAACCTCTTAAATAGCTGGGACTATAAGCACGTACCTCATGGGCAGATAAGAATTCTTTTCATTTTTTATTTTTTCCAGTGCTGAGGTTCAAACCCAGGGCCTCATGCATGCTAGGCAAGTGCTCTGCCACTGAGCTACAGTGACACACCAGCTCTTCGTGAAAGCTTCTTTGATTTCTACCATGAACCAGCATTTGAAACCTTCCTGTGTACATCTTTTTTTTTTTTTTTCAGTGCACATCTTTAACATCTTGGCTTTAGTTCTCTCTGTCCCTGTTCATTTAGTGACTATGTATGATATACCTAACATGCTATGCCCTGTTCTAATACCACACTGCAGTGCCATGTCCAATTTGTGTCTCCAGGAGCACGTGAGCTCTGTGAAGAGAGACTCTATGTTCTTGGCATCCAACATGAGGTCTGCATGTGGTCGATCCTCAAGGACAGTTTGACTTTGGTGGGAGACGTATGGCTGCTTCTTAATTTAAGTTGTTTCCTTTTAGTGAACACAAATAAGTACAGTTCTTTTTTAAAAAAATTCTTTTATTGGTACATTTTAGGTATACAATACATTTACATTTCTCATTGGGAGCTTGTACCTTTACATGATGCATCTTGGTTCTTATTTTTTCCCCATTTCCAGTCCTCCCTTCACCCCCTCCACCCTTCCCTATTTACAAAGACTTTGTTTCCATTTCTCATAATTTTTCCTTTCCCCTGCCCCTCCCACTTCCCCTACCCCTTTGGACCTTTTCTTCCTATTTTGCATTATCAATTATTCATTCTAATCATTGGTACATTTTAGGTATACAATATAATGACATTCATCATTGGAAATTTGCACCTTTACATAATCTCTCTTTGTTCTTATTTTTCCGCCTTCCCCTGCCGTCCCTTCAACCCCTCCATCCCTCCCTATTTACAAAGACTTTGTTTCCATTTTTTCACTTTCTCATATTAATTCCATTCCCTTCTTTCCTTTCCCCTGCCGCTCCCACTTCCCCTACCCCTTTGGACCTTTTCTTCCTATTTCACATTATCTATTATACCTTTTAGTCCTTATTTAGTCTTTCAGTTTCTCACACTAGAGAAACTATTTCGGTATTTATACAAGTGTGTCCTATTTATTTCACTTAAGAGTATTGCTTCAATGTGCATCCATTTAGCTATAAATGTCTCTAATTTCTCATTTTTTATGGCTGAGTAGTACTCCATTTTATTTAAAAACCCCCACATCTTCTTTATCCAGTCTCCAGTTGATGGGCATTTTGGCTGTTTCCAAGCTTTCACTATTACAAACTGTGCTGCTATGAACGTGGGTGCACTTATATCACTGTGGTATGATTCTTTTTTTTTCTTTTGGTACTGGGGGTTGAACCCCGAGTCCTTGTGCTTGCGCAGCAGGTGGAAAAATCACTGAGCTAAATCCCGGGCCCAAAGATTCTTTTAATTCTTTGGGAAGATACCCAGCAGGGAAATAGCTGGGTCAAATGGGACTTCCAGTCCTAGTTCTTTGAGGTATCTCCATACTGATTTCCACAGTGGTTATAAGTACAATTCTTAGCTGGCCATTAAATGTTCTATTGGGAGCCAGACACGGTGGCACATGCCTGTAATCCTAGCACTCTGGGAAGCTGAGGCAAGAGAATCTCAAGTTCAAGTCCAGCTTGGGCAATTTAGTGACTTAGTGAGAACCTGTCTCCAGATTAATTTTTTCTCCAAGTTTAAAAGGGGGGTTAGGATGTAGTTCATTGTGAAGGCCCTAGGTTCAATCTGAGGAGGAGGGGGGGGAGGGGGAAGAGGAGGAAAAGGAGGAGGAGGAAGAAGAGGAGGAGGAGGAGGAGGAGGAGGAGGAGGAGGAGGAGGAGGAGGAGGAGGAGGAGGAGGAGGAGGAAGAAATTGTTATGTTGGGAAGGGAACAAAAAATGACCTAGATATGGAAGTAAAAGTACCCACCCCCCCAAAAAAAGCATGGAGTGAGGAGAAAGAGAAGGAGGAGGCTTCACTCAGGTGGCTGCTGCCTGCCCTGCTTGCACCTGACCTTGCATTAAGCTGAGGTTAACTGCCCTTGGCAGGCTCTGCTGTTTGACAGCTCAAGGGCCCCTTTAGTACTTAGCAAAGACCTTGACTGCCCAGAACGGTGATTTCCAAGCTGGGTGTGGCCCACCAGCTGGGCCAAAACAGCCGGCACTTCCTCTTCACTTCCTTTGAGGCCAAACCCCGCCCCCAGCTGGGGCTGGTACTTTGTGTTTTGGAGCACAAATGGGAAGTTTCTAGCAATGATCACTTCCACCATTTACGGGCTGTGTTATCTCTGACAAGTCTCACCACCTCTTGGAGCCTCAGTTTATACATCTGTCTTGTCCCTGTCTCAGTCCCAGGTAGAGTCATCCTAGCACAGTACCAGACACACACAAAACCTCAGTAAACCCTGCTGTATGTGATCCTGCAGGAGCTCCATACTCTTTTTTTTTTAGTGGGGGGGGGTGTTACTGGGGATTGAACTCAGGACCTTGCACTTGCAAGGCAGGTGGTGGCACCACTGAGCTAAATCCCTGGCCCCATATTCTTATTTTTTGTGTTATTGGGGATTAAACCCAGGTCCTTCACACTGAGCTACACCCTCAGCCTCTTTTTATGTATTTATTTATTTATTTATTTGGTACTGGGGATCGAACTTGGGTCCTTGTGCTTGCAGGGCAGGTGGCAGAACCACTGAGCTAAATCTCCGGCCCATCAGCCTCTTTTTATTTGTTTTTATTTTTATTTTTTAATCTTTGAGAGAGTGTCTTGCTAAATTGTCCATGTTGGGCTTGAATTTGTAAACTTCCGGCCTCAGCCTACCAAAGTGCTGTGATTACACGCATGTGCCACCATGTGAGGCTCTCATTTCTAATTTCTACTCATCAAATCCTGATTTTATTTTGTTTTGTTTGGAGCATGGAGAATTTGCACTGGGCCTACACCCAAAGTCATTTTTTATTTTTTATTTTGATGCAGGGTCTCACTAAGTCACTAAGTTACCTAGCCTGGGCTAGAATTTGTGATCCTCTTCCCTCCATTTCCTGAGTAGATGGGATGGCGTGTGCCATCATGCTGGCCACAATATCTGCATTTTAATCTGGAATGCAGATATACAGATGTACCGGCTCTTACACATTTCTTAGGCCATTTGATTAAGCTTTATGAACTAGGCAGACATCGTGGTGCATGCTTGTAATCCCAGCACTCTGGGATAACCAAACAAAACCAAAGTCCCCTGGAAACCTTCCTTATGCCCTCTACAGCCACTAACCCTCTGAAAAACTAATATGATTTCTGTTGCCCTAGAGTAGTGTTGTTGTTCTCTGAACCACATGAGATCATTTTGTTTCTAGCTTCTTGTGTTCAATATTACATCTGTGAGAATCCTCCATTCCCCAAGCATCCTGTTTTCCGTGCCTGTGACATCTCTTCCCTGGGCACAGCCAGTCTGGGAAGCCAGAGCAAACCTGCCTCCTTTGGAAAACCTCTGGATATGAGTCCCAGCTCGTCTGTCTTCAATTGCATGACTTTGGGCAAATATTGCCAAACTCTCCACGCCTGATTTTTGTTTAGTAATTTTTTTTGTGGTGGTGCTACCGGAAATCGTACTTAGGACCTTAGGACCTTGTGTTTGTGAAGTAGGTGCAGCACCACTGAGCTAAATCCCCCACTTGAATTGTGTTTTGTTTTTTTTTTTTGGTACCGGGGATCAAACTTGGATCCTTGTGCTTGCAAGGCAGGTGGCGGAACCACTGAGCTAAATCTCTGGCCCTTGAATTTACTTTTTAATAGGAGAAGACAATAAGAAAAGTAAAGAAGGGCTGGGGATTTAGCTCAGTGGTTTCAAGTTCCATCCCAGTACCAAAAAAAAAGAAAAGAAAAGTAAAGAAACAGGACAATGTGGAGTAGTGATAAGCACTATGAAGCACTGTAAAGCAGTGTGGGGTATTGGGTTTGGGGTACTACTTAAACTGGGTGGGGCAATTTGAGCAAAGATCCCTGAAGAGGGAGCATTTGAGCAAAGATCCCTGGAGGTGGAAAGGAGTAGACATATGCACAGGAGAGGGAACAGCAAGTGCAAAGGCACTGAGGCACAATAAACAGTGTTGAAGAATAACAAAAAAGGATCATGATAGGCTCAATGAGCAAGTTCATGGTCCAGATGAAGTTGAAGAGAGGGACAAGGGCCAGCTGTTAAGGACCTGGTAGGTTATGGGTTTGGACTTCATTCTGAGGATCAGGAGAAAGCATTGAAGGGTTTAAGCAGAGGGATATCTGTCTTTTTTGCATCCAATGTGCTGGGCACGAAAGATACTTGCTGCTGCCAGGTGTGGCGGCACATGCCTGTAGTCCCAGCACTCCAGAGGCTGAGACAGGAGGATTGCTGTGCTGTGAGTTCGAGGCCAGCCTGGGCTGCACAGGGAGACCATGTCTCAAAACAAACAAATGAAAAAACAAAACAAGGGCTGGGGATTTAGCTCAGTGGCGCCATGCCTGCCTCACAAGCGCAAGGTCCTGAGGTCCTGAGTTCGATCCCCAGTACCGCAAAACAAAACAAAAAAACAAAAACAAAAATAAAAACAAAGATACTCACTGTTGAATATTGGTCACAACATGCTCACACGACCAATTGGCCCACATAAGTGATTCTCAATTGTTTTCAGGTTGAAACTTTGTTCTATGTCCCTGCAGGTTCTCACTAAACCTTGCAGAATGGGGATGAAGTGCTCAGTTATTTCTAGACTTTTCTCTTTCCCCCATCCCATATCAGGCACATGTCTTCAGTGACCCAGATTATCTCCACAGGAGATGTGTAATTGAGATGAAGGAGCAAGCCTGGGCTGGTTAGAACAAAGGGGAAAAGGAAACAGGTTTGGTCAGTTCCTCTGCTTTCTCTGACTCCAAGAAGGTCCAGGTCCCTGGGCAAGCATAAGGATGTGGGTGCAAATGGAGGAGGGACAGTAGGAAGGACAGCAGAAGGGGCAGGTCCCTCAGTTGGAGCAGTCTGTAGCTGCCTCAGCTGCAGCCCCTTACAGGGCTTCAGGCCAAACCAGGAACACACTTGGAATCCTAGCACAGGGTGGGTGAGCAGTCAGGGGAAGCTGGAGGGAGGGGTGGCTTGAGGGATAGTGATACATATTTACACAACAACACCAGTCTCTAGGAAACAACAGAGACACTTTAACTTAATGTAATGTAATGTAATGATTTTCATTTTTCTTTATTTGCTCTTGAGATTTTTGAGACAGGGTCTTGCTATGTAGCACTGGCTGGCCTTGAATTCGGTATCCTGCCTCAGCCTCCTGAGTGCTGGGATTACAGGTGTGAGCCACTGTTAACCTTTCTTTCTTTCTTTCCTTCTCTCTCTCTCTCTCTCTCTCTGTCTTTCTTTTTTTTGGTACTGGGGATCGAACTATGATCCTTGCGCTTGTGCAGCAGGTGGTGAAACCACTGAGCTAAATCCCCGGCCTATTAACCTTTATTTCTATGAAATGTTACACATGAGAAAAGCACATAAGACAAATGTACTACAATGAATAATGATGAAGAAAATACCCACACAGTTATCAGTAAGATCATGAACATTGTGAGTACCTTATTCTCCACCCTTTTCAAATTATAGCCCCCTTTAGAGGCAGCCATTAGCTGGGTTTTTATGATAATCCTTCATTGCTTTTTGCTGTTGGTGTGCTGGCTACGAATCACACTGAAAATCTTAAATTATGATTTTCTCCTTTAAATCCTAAAACTGCAGACCGCAGAGGACAGGCCCCTTTCATATAGATCCTTCTCCTCAGTGAGCCTCTCCAGGCCCCAAGGAGGCGGATGGTGGTGGATTTGCCATCTGTGCCATGTGGCACAGAATGGAGTTTGAGGCCTGCCCCATCCAGCCAGTTTTTAAGTGTTCAGCAGTGCATCTGAAGAGCTTGAGGAAGGGCTCCCACAATGCTCTGGGGGATTGGAAGAGGCAAGGGCCACTTTGGCAGTGGGAAGCAGAGCTGGCATTATGCTTGTACATAGGTTGTTTATCAACTCTTTTTTTTTTTTGGTAGCAGGGATCGAACTCGGGACCTTGTGCTTGCGAGGCAGGCGAAGGAACCACTGAGCTAAATACCTGGCCCAATCCTTTTTTTTTTTAAACTGGAGATTGAACCTAGGGCCTTCACACTGAGCAACATCCCCAGCCTTTGTTTGTTTGTTTATTTATTTATTTATTTTCACGAACATAGTGAGATTCTTTTAATAGGCTTTGAAGACTTTTTCTGTAAAATGGCTTATATTTCCACAAGTATAATACTGAGGAAATAAACTTTTCAATTTAATATGAAATATAAAAGAAAAATTTTATAGATATATCCATAAAATGTAACCACTCTTAACACTCTACATGGTAAATATGACCACCTCTTTCACTTCTAGACTATATAATATAGAGGAGTGAGCTTTCATCTCAGCTAAAAAGAAACAACTTCCCTTCCCTTCCATTGAGTTTGTTTTTGTTTGTTTAGAAACATATTAAGAAATGGTTAAGGGCCGGGGATTTAGCTCAGTGGTTTCACCGCCTGCTGTGCAAGTGCAAGGACTCAAGTTCGATCCCTGGTACCAAAAAAAAAAAAAAAAATCAGTGTTTGGGCCGGGGATTTAGCTTAGTGGTTCAATCCCTAGTACTTAAAAAAAAAAAAAAAAAAAAAAAAAAGAAATGGTTAAATAGCTGGGCATGGTGGCAAAAGCCTGTAATCCCAGTACTCAGGAGACTGAGGCAGAAGGATTGATGTGAATTCAAGGCCAGCCTGGACTACGTAGTGAGTGAGTTCAAGGCCAGCCGGAACTACACAGTGAGACTCTATGTCAAAAAAAAAAAAAGGGTTAAATAGAACTGGAAAAATATTTGTTTTTTCCTATTCTCCCCTAAGGATTCTTCCTGAGGGTGAAGAACTTATTTGAAAGGATATGTCTTAGTAAAAAGAAAATACTGAACCTTCTTTGTTTTCTTCAGCAATGCTTACAGTCTTTTAAAAAGATCTGAGAGCTGGGGATTTAGCTCAGTGGCACCGCGCCTGCCTCACAAGTGCAAGGTCCTGAATTCAATCTCCAGTACCAAAAAAAGAAAAAAAAAGAAATGACAGAAAGTGGTGCTTTCTGTCCAGCATTGTAGGAGGAACTTTAGCACTCCAAAGGCTAAAGTCTGGGGAAGTGAGCTGGACTGCCAAGGGAACAGAGCCGCCTCTGCCCAGCCTTCATTTCTTGTTTTGATACAGGGTCTTGTTCAGTCACTAAGCTGGCCAGGTTGGGCTTTAGTTTTCAATCTTCTTGCTTCAAGTTCCCAGAATGCTGGGGTTATAGACATGTGTGACCACACCTGGCTTATCAAAATTTTTTTTCCTGTGGGCCAGCGATTTAGCTCAGTGGTTCTGCTGCCTCCTCACAAGTGCGAGGTCCCAGGGTTGGGTATTTAGCTCAGTGGTTCCGGAGCCTGCTGTGAAAGCGCAAGGTCCTGAGTTTGATCCCCGGTACCAAAACAAACAAACAAGTGTGAGGTCCTGAGTTTGATCCCTGGTACAAAAAAAAATTTTTTTTCAGTGTGGAGATGGAACCCAGGGCCTCATATATACTAAGCAAACACCCCTACCACTGAACACCTCCAGCCCCGTTTATCAGATGTTTTTGAAGGTCAGCAGAGTGCCAGGGAATTAAGTAGAAGGATACAAAATAAGTAAAATAAGGTCTCTTCCTGTTCTTAGCCTAATGATTTAGTTAGCATAGATACAAATGATTTCAGTATGGCATGATTTAAACACCAAGTATTATAGAAATGATTGGCCACTGGCTAAGAAGATTATCTAGGAGGCTTTAGGGCTCAGGCCTAGGTTAGTCCTTGAAAGAGGAGAGAACAGGAGTGTGGAAGAAAGAGAGACTCTCTTGAGCCTGTAAAGACCTGTACAGAGATGGGAAAGGACACAACATCAGTGTTGGCAAAAGGCATGGCTCATGGTGGGAAAGATTGAGACTTTATTGGTTCATGGTGGGAAAGATTGGGAGATTGGGACTTTATAGATAGGGTGGATGAACAGGAAGGGAGTTTCAGGTAAGGGGAACAGCATGAGCAGGGGCAGAGGGCAAGAAATCATAGCACCTGCTTACATAATGATAGGTCAGGGTAGCTGTGGCATAAGACTTGTGATAGAAGGAATGATGGTAGCCAGGCGTGGTGGTGCATGCCTGTAATCCCAGCCCTTGGAAGGCTGAGGCAGGAGGATCATTGTGAGTTTGAGGCCAGCCAGGGCTACATAGTTAGTTCAAGACCAGCCTAAACTACATAGTGAGACTTTGTTTCACACACAAAAAAGGAATGATGGTTAATTTTATGTGTCAACTAGACTTGTGCCCAGATATTTGGTCAAACACATTGTGAACGTCTAAGAGGGTGTTTCTGGATGAGATTAGTATTTGAATCAGAATACTGAGTAAAACAGATTGCCCTGCTTTGTGTAGGTGGGCCTCATCCAACCAGTTGAAGACCAATGTAGAAAAAACCCGCTGATCCTAAGTAAGGCAGAATTTTTCTTGCTTTCAGATTCAAATGGAAATATTGATTCTGTCTGGATATCAAAGCTGCCAGCCTCTGGACTGAACCAAACTGTCAGCTCTCCTGGTTCTCAGGCCTCAGAATTTGCATTGGAATTAAACCTTTGGCTTTCCTTGAACTCCAGCTTGCTAATTCGCCCTGCAGATTTTAGGACTTGTAGCCTCCGTAACTGTCAGAGCCAATTCCCTTATCTATCTATTTATCCATCCTTCCATCCTTCGCTTTATCTATATCCTATTGATTCTGTTTCTCCGGAGGACCAGAAGGGAAGAGGAAATAACTGGAATGGCAAGTGATGGTAGATATCAGAGGACCCAGTACACCTAGCTAAAGGATTTTCAATTTTATTCAGAAGACAAATGAGAGGACTCTGAGGATTTTGGAGCAGGGGAATGACTCATCAGGAGTTGTTATCTGGGAAGATGAATGCTGTACTAGGTGAGATGAAGTAAAGCAGAGATTCTTAAAGGAAGCTTCTAAAAACTGGGTACAAATTTGTAGGAATAGGATCTAAGATTCAGAAAAGGTTGGGAATCCTTGGATTTACAAGGGTGCAGGAACCAAAGGCAGGTTTAGGTGTGGCTCCTATGGAGCAGGCAGGAGCTGGAGAAGGACTTTGACAATGCTGATGGAACTTCTGAGTAGCTGGAAATTTGGAAATGGGGGGAATAGGGGATAGAAGAGGTGGAGATTTGGAAATCATCTGCATAGAGGATGCTAACAAGCACTCCACAGGGTTAGTCAAGGGACCAGGGTGGCAGAGTGATTCACCGAGAGTCTTGTTTGTTGCAGAGACCTCCTCAGCCTAGTTCAGGCAGGAGAGGGACTCTGTTGACCACTATGACTGACAGCCAAAGCAAGACTGGCCCCAGGTGCTCCCGCAATACCATTGGTACTTGCTTTCGAATCTCTGTCTTTCAGCTCGGTTTCCCCTGTCTGGCTTGGTTTCTTTCTCTGGCATTCTCTCTCCTCCAAGTGGGAAGCTGGCTGCCAGCAGTGCCAGGGTTACATCCTGCCCTTAGCAAATGAATTTATTGAATGGGAGAGTTCCAGAACTGAACTTCACTGGGCCACAAGCCCATTGCTGAAATATGATAGCTACAGGGCTCTCCATAATGCTCTGATTAGCCAGGTATGGTGGCACATGCCTGTATCCCAGTACTCAGGAGGCAGAGGCAGGAGGATTACTGTGAGTTCGAGGCCAGCCTGGGCTACATAATGAGTTCAAGGCCAGCCTCAACTACATAGTGAGACACCCTCTCAAAAAAAACTCTGGGCTGGGGACTTAGCTCAGTGGTTCCAGCGCCTGCCTCGAAAGTGCAAGGTCCCGAGTTTGATCCCTGGTACTGAAAAAGAAAAGCTCTGATTCGCTAACCCCATGTCATGTGTCTGTACCTGTACAGAGGATGGAGTCACTTCTAGAGCAACAGGGATTGAGAGCTGGGGTAGGGGCTGCTCCAGGAGAAAAGGGAGTGCAGTTGCAAGAGGAAGGATGACTCTGGAATGGTGTCAAGGGCCGCCCCTCCTGTCAGTAGAGCAGCTATGGGCAGGGACAAGGCCCCAAGGCTGGAGTCTGGCCTGGCAGCAAAGCACAGGGCAGACTGGGGTCAAGTAGTAAAACCAGTCCGATTTGGGGCTGTGAAAAGGCCAGGAGATGCCTTTGACAAAAGCCTAACCTAACAAAATGCTAAGGGAGTCCTTGTCCTCAGAATAAAAAGGCAGGAAAGGCCAAATAGTTGGGTGACTGCCCCATCAAGATACTGCTGTGGATGGAAAGGGCAGACATTCTCTGGGGACATTCATGGGATTGTGAGATGGGACGAAGGGAAGGGCACTGCCAACTAGTCTTGTGGAGGTGAAAAGCAAATTGAAGAAACTAAATTTATGGGGCTGGGGATTTAGCTCAGTGTTTCTGCCGCCTGCCTTGCAAGTGCAAGGTCCAGAGTTTGATCCCTGGTTCCAAAAAACAAAAACAAAAACAAAAACAAAAACAAAAACAACTAAATTTATGGCTGGGTGTGATGGTGCTTGCTTGTAATTCCAGCACTTGGGAGACTGAGGAAGGAGGATAGCCGGAAGTTCAAGGCCAGCCTGAAGTAGGTAGAGACAGCTTGTCTCAGAAAAACAAAACATGGGGCCAGGGATTTAGCTCAGTGGTTTTGCTGCCTGCAGCGCAAGTGCAAGAACCCAAGTTTGATCACCGGTACCAAAAACAACCAAACAAACCCCCAAAAACCCCCAAAATATAACATAACAAAACAAAACTCCAAAACAACAACAACACTAAGCTTACAGATTTTCGCAATAGTAAAAAACAAACAGTGGCCTCGGCTGGTGGTGTAGCTCAGTGGCAGAGCCCTTGCCTAGCATGTGCAAAGTCCTGGGTTTGATCTCCAGCACTGAAAAAAATTTTTTTTTGGTACTGGGGATCGAACTCAGGTCCTTCCTCTTGCAAGGCAGGTGCCAGAACCACTGAGCTAAATCCCCGGCCCTGAAAAAAATTTTTATACAAGCCAAAACAACCTAAATTCCAACAGTAGGAGATTGGATAAATATTGTAATGCCCACCCAGTAGAATGCAGCCTTTACAAATGGTGCTTTCTTTGACCTGGGAAGATGTTCACAAACCATGTGGGTGCTCCTATGTGGAATTTAGGACCTTATGATTGCCAGGCAGGCGCAGCACCACTGAGTACATCCCTGGCCCCTACAAACAACAATGTAGTTTTTTTTTTTTTTTTTTTTTTTTTTTTTGAGACAAGGTCTCGCTTTGTGCTCAGGCTGGCCCTGAACTCACTTTGTAGCCCAGGCTGGCCTCAAACTCGTGGTGATCCTCCTGCCTCTGCCTGCGGAGTGCTGGGATTGCAGGCATGCGCCACCACACCCGGCCAATGTAGTTTTAAGAGAGAAAAGTGGATTACAGACTTACTTTTCTTTCCTGCAACAAGTATACATATCCATAGAAAACAAGTCTAGAAATGGGGACACCAGAATATTAACAGTTTGTTAGGGGTAGGACTAAGGTTTTCTTGTGATTTCTCTACATAAGCCCAGTGTGTACTGTGATACTAGAGTGGCACAAGACTCTGTGCCACTGTTTGGCTTGGTGACCAGGGGCAAGCCCCTTAACATCTCTGAGCACCAGTTTGGGTATTCATAAAATAAGGGTAATAATCCTTAACTCAGAGAATGGCTGCCTTAAATTAGCTACTACTATACGCAGACCTGTTAGTACTAGGCCTGTAGTAAACTAAAAAAAATGTAGTTATTCTTGTATAATTGAAAAATTTAAAAACAAGTATGGCTGTTAAATCAAATATATTAGAATTAAGTGTCTTTCTTGGCTAAATAATGTGGTAGTAATTAGTAAGTACACTATTAAATCTTGCTTTGTTTGTGTTTTTTGGTACTGGGGATTGAACTCTGGACCTTGTGCTTTTGAGGCAGGCAGCAGAACGACTGAGCTAAACCTCTGGCCCTTTGTTTTGTTTTTTAGACAGGGTCTGGGTTGGCCTTGAACTATGTAGTCTAGGTTGGCCTCAAATTTGCAGAAATCCTCCTGCCTCAGCCTCCCAAGTGCTGGGACTACAGGTATATGCTACCACACCCAGCAAGATAAGTTATTATTATTATTTTTTTAACATTGGGAAGCACCTGAGAATAAGGCAGGGAATATTCCTATTCTTCTGCCGCTTGCACACTGTTAGGAAAGACGTAAGGAACAATTAGGTGCTGTGAACATAGGTCCACCAAAGCAGCGAGGACTGATAGTCAACCAAAAGTCTTGAGAAGAGAAGGCACACAAAAATGTAAGGTCTTGCGGTGGGGAGGAAGTTTCTAAACTAAAAGAAAACCCACGTGACTGCAGCCCAGTGACACTGCAGTGTAGGAGAGATAAGAAGAGCACCGTTCAGCTCCCATACCAGGAGTACTGAACAGGCCTAGGGGCCTCAGGAAGTATTCTAGTAGCTTGTGATCTCCAGCAAGAAAAGCAAAAAAGAGATATTTGCTTCACAAGGTTGCAAGCATCAAAATTAACGTTTGTGGCAGCGCTTTGTACACTCATGTTTATAATATTGTTACAAATACTACCACTGGAATAGAGGTAGAGAAGGAAACCCCCAACCTTCGAGGGGCGCCGATGGAGTGCGCGTGCGCGTGAGCGGCCGGTGGGCTGAGCCAGGCCCCAGGGAAAATTCGGCCCCGCCCTACCCCTGGCAGCCTCAGCCCCTTTCTCTTCTTCCCTCCCACTTCCGCGGGCACCCAACCGTACGTCTCTTGCGTGTTGACGTCAGGTACGTGCCCCTGTCCGGCCGCCGAGGAGACCCCGCGCACTGCTGCCAACGCCCCGGTAGAGAAGCTGAGGTGAGTGTGGGGCATAAGGCTCCCGCGGGAATGTCTGTCCCACTGTTCTGTCCTAGTCGCGCCGTCTCACGCTTTTCTCTATCCTCGAGGGCACCCCGTTTCTGGGGCCCGGGAGCTGGAAGCGCGGAACGCGAGGAAGCGCCGGACTTGTGTGCGCCCGCGGTCGAGCGCGGGTCCGGGTTCTGAGGGAAGCCTAGGGAGGGGTCGCGGTGGGAACCGTGGGGGCGCACGCCTGCGATACGTGTGTGGCCAGGCTCGGGGTGCCGGCCTGCGGGCGAGGCCGGGCTGGGCTGTCACCGGGCGGTAGAATGAAGGGGTCACACCCATCCCGCCGCCGGCTCCTCTCCCCCTCCAGCCGGCCCGGGTCGGGCCGCTGGGGTCGGGGCCGTGGAATTGCTCGCGGGCGCGGGCTGGGGCTCGGAGGAGGCAGGGCTCTGGCCACCGCGCCCCAGCTCCGACTTCCTGCTTCGCGGGGCGCCGCCGCGGACATTTTGCGGCGGGCGGGGGAGGGGAGCGGAATTGCAGCAGTGGAGGGGAAGTGGCTGCGGGGAGGGGGGCCGCCCCGGCCACCGCGGAGGGCCTGTACTGCGCGACCCCAGTGACCCCGAGCCCTGCGCCTCGCGCGCTGTGTGGGTCTGAGCCCGCGGCTCCAGTCCCCGCGGTTCCTGCCCTGGGTTGAATTCGTCCTATTTCCGTTTGCTTCTCCAACTCTCCCTGCTTATTCAGCTGAAGCTTCTTTTTCAAGGAGTTACCTAACCACTTCTGAAACCTTCGTTCGGCCGCTTGCTTAATTACTCTTACAGGGGGAAAATTTCCTTTGTTCTTTTTTTTTTAACCCTCTCCTTTAAGTCCAAGAGAAATGCAGTGTTGAAGATTACGTCATCGCAGTAGAAGGGGCGAGAGTTTTAACTCTTGCAAGTCAGGGACTCACCAAATTAAAACAGAATTTTGCAGCCGTAGTCACCCAGTGGCTCATCCTGCTGCTTTACAACACATTCCACGTTCAGAGATGGGTTTTTGAAATCTTGTTACCTGTGTACATGGCCGCCTCCAAGATGTCTAAAAGCCGGGAAGGTTTAAAATTGCACAAACTTGTACCAGGGGAAATAAGGCGTAAGGCAACACCTACATCCACTTGCGTAGGCATTAACTTTAAAGGTCCCCTTGACTGTACCCGAGTGAACTTATTTGTGGGAAGAATTCTTTGATCCAGAATGACTTCCCCAGACTGACTTCTCCCTTAACGACTTATTTGATGTAGAGAACCTGTCCAAGTTGACTCAAATCAAGGTTGTGTTGAAAAAAAGAATTAGCGTAATCTTTGCTTGCAAGATACTTGAGTTTTATCACTAAAGACGAGGTTGGGATTTTATTTTATGTGTGTGTGCGCGTAAGCGCGCGCCAGAGCGTGGTGCGGGGGATTGAACTCATGGCCTCATGCAGGTTAGGCAACCACTCTGCCACTGGTATAAGTGCCCAGCTCAAGATTTGGAATTTTAACCAAAAAAATGGAGTGATATTTTCAGATATTTGGAATCACACTTTCCCAGGAGGTTAGATACATCCTAAATTTTACATCCTTTATTGAGAACAGAGTACAGGGCTGGGGATTTAGCTCAGTGGCACCGCGCCTGCCTCGAAAGTACAAGGTCCTGAGTTCGATCCCCAGTACCAAAAAAAAAAAAAAGAAAAAAGAGAACAGAGTAGAGTAATATAGAAAAATCTGAACATAGTGAACCTTATGAGGTCCAGTTGTGTAACGCATCCTTCTAAGGGTAGTTCATGTTGGAACAAGTACTCTCCCATTGTTGCTTATTTGTACGGAGAGAACAGATTGCTTATTAATCACTTAAAGGAGTGGTAGGTTCAAATGAGCTTGCTGTAGTGTGTAGGTGTTATTGATAACTAGATAGGGGTGGACTTGGAGCTTCAGAAATACATGTGGCATTTTAGGAAGGTAAAATTGGAACACATATTTACTGCTGTATTTCTTGAATCCTCTGTACTTAAATTTGTATACGTATATATAGCACCAACTTGTATCTTTTGAAAATGTAAGAATAGTATGAACTTCATGTTGTTTAGACTGACCCAAGGAATTAAGAGATTGGTATTAACGAAGTATTAAAAATGAGTTCCTTGGGCTGGGGATTTAGCTCAGTGGTTCCGTCACCTGCTTGGCAATTGCAAGGACCCAAGTTCAATCCCCGGTACCAAAAAAAAAAAATGAGTTCCTTTCCACTGTTTTTTTTCAAGGCATGAAAGATACCATATCCTTTATTTATCCGTAAACTATTTCCATATTATGACCAACACCTGTGCTTAGTAAACTTGATTCTTATAAGGAATCTAAGCCAGCTGTTGCAGCCTAGAGTACTGTATGGACTTTGAAACAGTGTATGAGATCGTTCATTTGGGTGGTGCTGGGGATTGAACATAGGGCCTTGCAAAGGATTTGCTAATACTCTACCACTGAGCCACATCCCAGACACAGTGAGATTCTTAAAGCCCACCAAGTGGCTTACACTCCTGTAATCCCAGCATTCAGGAAGCTGAGGCAGGAGGATCGCTGTGAGATGGAGGCCAGCCTAGGCTATATAGTGAGCTCAAGGCTAGTCTGAACTATGTAGTGGGACCCTGTCTCTAAAAAAAAAAAAAGCCCACCAAGACCAAATCTTGACATTTTTGCTAATGTCAAGATTTTTTTTTCTTTATTAGGAAACTTTTTTTCTACTTGTAATTTTTTTCCTCCCAAAACTGAGGGTTGAACCCAGGGGGACTCTACCTGGTGAGCTACGTCTCCAGCTCCTTTTTAAATTTTGAGCCAGAGTCCTGCTAAGTTGCCCTGGCTGGCCTTGCACTCAAGATCCTCCTGCCTCAGCCTCCTGAGTAGCTGGGATTATAGGTGTGTGCCCTGGCTTCCACTCTCACTCCTGGCTTCCACTTGTAATTTTTTTTTTCCTGTACCTGGGATCAAACTCAGGACCTAGGGCCGGGGATTTAGCTCAGTGGTTCCGGTGCCAGCCTCACAAGCACATGGTCCCAAGTTCAATCCCTGGTACCAAAAAAAAAAACCCAAAACAAAAAACTCTGGACCTAGAGAGGCAGGCTCAGAGCCACTGAGCTAAATAATCCCCGGGCCCCCTTCACTTGTAATTTTATGGTTTAAGAGGAGAGCGATTCTAGTTATTTTTAAGATAGTTACACTAATAAATATTTTTATCTAAGAGCTGTCAAGCTTGGAAAACTTTGAAGTACAATTTACTTTGTCTATCTGGAGAACAGTAGTGACAGCCATTCTTGGTTTTCTTTTTTGTACCGGGGGTCGAACTCAGGACATTGCGCTTGCAAGGCAGGCATAGCGCCGCTGAGCTAAATCCCCAGCAGCCATTCTTGGAAGTAAAAGTCAAATTATATTTTTATTTATAGATACATTTTATTTATTTTATTTATTTATTTTTTGGTACCAGGGATCGAACTTAGGACCTTGCACTTTCGAGGCAGGCGGCAGCACCACTGAACTAAATCCCTGACACTACCTTTTATCTATTTATTTTTGGTACTGGGATTGAACTCGGGACCTTGCAGAACCACTGAGCTAAATCTCTGGCCCATATAGAGACATTTTAAATGTATTAATTGTTTTAGTTTTATTTTATTTTATTTTTTTGGTACTGGGTATGGAACTCGGGACCTTGCACTTGCAAGTCAGGCGAGGTATCACTGGGCTAAATCCCCAGCCCTGGAATGTAACTTCTGTGAGGGCAAGGTTTTGGTCTAGTATAGTCATCCTTGCATCCCTAGCACCTAAAATAGTAGGTTTTTAACAAGTTTTGCCGAATTAATTTGATGATGTCTGAGGATTAGCATTTTCCCTTTCTGCATGTTCCATAGGCCTTTTCACTGTTTCCTGAGACAAATTTTGTGCTTGGTCAGCCATATCTATATTTTGGTTCATTGAAATGTTGATTACCAGTCTCCACTTGCTTGACCTTATTCATTTGTTCAGTCCAGCATCTTCTGCAGCTGCACTATGTGAACCATTTGCCATCACTTAGAAAATCTGATGATCTGGGCATGGTGGCCCATACCTGTAATCCCAGCACTCAGGAGGCCGAGGCAGGAGGATTGCCACTTGTTCAAGGCCAGCCTGAACTACATCAGGAAAACAACAACATCTTCAGATGATTAGTGTCCCTCTCCCACCCCCTTTAGGGATTGAACCCAGGGTCTCCTTGAGTAGTCCAGGTAGGGCTTGAATTTGAGATCCTCCTACCTGAGCCTCTCAGACTTCTGGGATTATAGGGTGTGATACCACACCCAGCTTGATAGTTTTCTTATTCTACTAAAGATTATTTAGACTTAATATTTGTTTATCTTTTGTTTGCAAATAGCTTATTTTTGCCACTTCTGCCCCTTTACAGTATCAGATTCCTGGTCATGTTATGCTTTGTCCCTTATGAGTTTCTATTTTTAGTTACTCATTTCTTCAATGCAAAGTAGTTTTACTAAAGCAGTTTTCATTAGTGCCAGTTCAGCTGTGTCTGCCATTGCTGCTCTCATAAGTCTGGATGTCAGAACTCTTCACTAGTCAGTCGTTCTTGGAACATTGGTCTCAAACTATTTATTTTGTGAAGTGAAACCAAGTGTTCTGCCACTAAACTGGTATCCCTCTTTGCAATTTGAGAAAAAAAAAATTTTGACCTTGGAATCAGCTATTGTTCCCCCCCCCCCCCCCAATCTAACTCAGGGCCTTGCACTTGCCAGGAAGGTGGGGTGCCACTGAGCTGCATCCTCAGGCATTTTTTGGTGTGTTTTTGAGACCCAGCCTTGGTGTGTAATTCAGGCTGACCCTGAACCAACATGCCCAGCTTGGAATTGGCTGTTATGTTAAAGTGTTGGTGCTTTGCCACCTGAAGAGAGCCTCTGACTTGACTCTGTTGCTTACTTTTGTTAACATCTTATACTTTAATAACACCCTTTGCCCGAAAGTAAGCTATATATTTCCACTTCTTGTGCTAATTCTACTGCTGTGTATTGAGCATTATACAGTGCAACTATTTAATCACTGTGACAGTGATTAAAGGCATAGACTCTGGAACCAGACTGGGTTTAAATCCTGGCTCTACCATTTAGCTGTGTGCAGTCTAAGTAACATCTTTTTGATCCGAGTTTTCTACCTGTAAAATAGTATTACAGTAGTGCCTACCTCACAGTGTTGAAGATTAAATCAGTTAATGTATGTGGTTAAGACTGTTCATTGGCACATAGTGTTATGTAGGTAGTTAACTGTCACTATTATAATTTCTGCTCCCTCACCTTTGAGAGGCTGTGTTTACCATAAACATTTTATTTATTTACTTGTTATTTATTTATTTTTGCAGTGATGGAGATTAAACTCTGGACCTTGAGCTTGTTAGGCAGGGACGAGCCACACCCCCCAGATTTTTAAAAAACTTATTTTGAAACAGGTCTCACTATGTAGCCCAGGTTGAGCTCAAATTTGTGACTTTTTTTTTCTTTTGACAAAAGACAGGGTCTTGCTATGTAGTTCAGGCTGGCTTTGAACTTGCTATGTAGCTCAGGCTGCCCTTGAACTTGTAGTGATCCTCCTGCCTCAGCCTCCCAGAGTGCTGGGATTACAGGGATGTGCCACCATGCTTGCTACGTTTTTTTTTTTGGTATTGGGAATTGAACTCAGGGCCTCATGCTTGCCAGGCAGGCTCTGTGCTGCTGAGCTACATCCTTGGCCTGTAACCACATCTCCGTCCCGTAAATTTGTGATCATTTTGCCTCAGCATCCAAGTGTGAGGCTGTTGTTAAAGGTGTGCCCCACCAAGCCCAACGTCCATAGACATGTAGTAACTATTCCTTCCTTAGACTAATATTACGAATTCACAAGCATTTTAAAATAAAGTAGGAATTTATGTCTTCTTACATTTTTGTCAGTTATCCTTACTGGTGTCATATAAGGGAGGGAGGGTGTAAGGCATTGGTGGTGAACCCATGTGTCTCAGTGGGCAATTTGTTATCATTGAAAGCTCTAAAAGGTTTGCCATCATTGGTGAAAGGCCTCAGGTTGGCCATGTGTGGGCCAGCAACACAGGTAGCATGGGAGTGGGATTTAATTGGAATTCTTGGGCCCAAGCTGGCACCATGACACACACTTGTGATTCCAGCTCCTCTGGTTGTGAGCTCAGGGTCAGCCTGGACAACTTAGCAGTTATCCTATCTCAAAATAAAAAAAAGGACTGGGGATGTAGCTCAGTGGTGGAATTCTTGCTTGCCTAACATGCATGAAGTCCTGGGTGTGATCCACTGCGCCACAAAAACACAAAATCTCAAGATCCATCCCAGTCCTACTGAATCAGAATTTATATTTTAACAAGATTCCTGCATGACTTTTATGCATATTAAAACTTAAAGCATCTTTTTCAGTACTGCTGGAGTGGTGTTTTAAGATATTTTAGAAACAGTGTTGAGTATACCTGGTTTCCATTTTTTTCTGCATTTTAGTTTTTTAATTTTAATTTTTAATTTTTAATTTTTTGTTACTGGGATTAAACTCAGGACATTGGCGCTTGTGAGGCAGGAGTGGTGCCACTGAGCTAAATCCCCGGTCCTTTTAATTTTTATTTTTATTCATACATGTTTGCAATACATAATGATTACATTTATTGTGAGGAGTTGATACATGCACATAACACCCCCCCCCATTAAGTTTATTGGTACATTTTAGGTATAGAATACAGTTACATACATCATTGGGATCTTGTACCATTACATGAGTATCTTGGTTCTTATTTTTTACATAACACATCTTAATTCTTTTTTTATCCCCTACCTCTTCCCTTCCTCTCTGCTCCTTCCATCTTTTGGTCCCCTTTCCATTTACAAAAGCTCTATCTCCACGCCTGGCTGGAAGCCGGTTTGTTTTTTGGTACCGGGCATTGAACTTGGGACCTTGCGCTTGTGAGGCAGGTGGTGGCACCACTGAATTAAACCCCGGCCCTGGAAGCTGGTTTTTACAGGAATTACAGTTTCTTGTCTGTTGTATAGAATCATCTCCTGTCTGTGCTCATTATCAGGAACTGGTGAATTTATAATCTTTTTTTGTTTATTTGTTTTTGGTACCGGAGATTGAACTTGGGACCTTGTGCTTTCAAGGCAGGCGGGCAGTGGCACCACTGAGCTAAATAAATCCCTGGCCCAATTTATAATGTTTTTAAAGTGCCTTCACTCCCTTAGTAATAAATAATATTAAATTCTAGTTTAGTAAGTGAATTACACATTTGAACTTAAATGACGTTTTATTTTACTTTTTTTTTTTTTTTTTTTGGTTTTTTTGAGACAGAGTCTCACTATGTAGTTCAGGCTGTCTTTGAACTCCCTATATATAGAGTCCAGTCTGGTAATCCTCCTGCCTCAGCCTTCCAAGTGTTGAGATTACAGGCGTGCACCACCATGCTTGGCTTAAATGACTTTTTTTTTTTTTTTTGGTACTGGGGATCGAACTCAGGACCTTGCACTTGTGAGGCAGGTGGGGAACCACAGGGCTAAATCCCCAGCCCTTAAATGACATTTTATTGAAAACTAATTAAAATGAATAGGATAGTCTAAGTATATGATCTGGGTAATCCATATTGGTTATGAAGACTTACTTGAAATGTATAGCTGGCATTAACTGGTCCAGTGTAGAATGTTGCCTGGTTTCTTTGCTTTAATAAACCATATCTACAATCAGAAGGAAAAATGTTAGTATATAAAATCTAGTCTTAGGGCTACTATCCTGAACAAATTCTGTTTTTTAAGGACTAGATTGAATTTATTTCTCTAATATATTTCTTTTCTTTTAACTATTTGGTGTAGGAAAGAGTCTCCAGCAGTGTCTTTATGCAGTATATGCTAGAGCAGTGCATCCATATCAAGGCAGCCGTAGAAGAATATTTGTGTGCCCCTCTAGGGTAACTGGAAAGACTTCCCTTTCCTGGCTAGAGGTGTGCTATAAACCAAAGATGCCAGGAGAGCTGGGAGTTCAGTGTCTCAGGCACACTTGTCCCTTCTCTGTGGCCCAAGGGGCAATCTGAAGCCATCTATTGTTGGCTTTATGCCACAGTCCTCCTTTTCAGTGAAAAGATTGTCACTATTTGTTGTTGTGAAAAGAGCTGAGAACAGTTCAAATGAAGAACTGATGAAACTGGAGCAAAAAGTGGAGGTGGAATAAAAGAATCATGTTAACTAATATTCTGGGTTTTTTTTTTTGTTACAGGGGGTTGAACTTGGGACCTTGTGCTTGCAAGGCAGGTGCCGGAACCATTGAGCTAAATCCCCGGCCCATGTTAACTAATATTAAACAGTATGAGAAAAGAATAAATTTAGTAGAAGAAAGTATAAGTAAGAGCTCAGCTATCATCTATTTCCTTGTTGTTAGGGAGTTTAAGAATATTGGTAGTATTTTTGGTTTGTTTTAAGTCTATTTGAAAAACATACACAAAGTGGAACGGGAAGTTTGGAAGAATAAGTTTTCTTCAAGAATGATTGCTATCTGATTTCAGGGATTTTCATTATAATATGATTTCACTGTAGCTGCTAGTACTTGTTTCAATGGTTGAATACTGTTTGAGAGGGACTCTGCTTTACATCCCTTCTGAAATAGAATTAAACCACCTATATTACTTATTGTATTTCCAGAACCATATTTAAGATTGACAGATTTTTGATTCTATTTTCTGCGATGCGTGGGATTGAACCCAAGACCTCATCATGCATGGTAGGCAAGCATTCTATCACAGTGCTATACCTTCAGCATGACAGTAAGATTTGTAAATGAATTACTAGATTTTTAACATGTAAGTAATTTATCAGGCAACTTGTAAAAAACGAATAATTCCTGTGAATATAAGGTTTAAACAGTATTTTCATTGGTTTCAGAAAGTAATACAAATAATAATCCTGGGCCGGGGATTTAGCTCAGTGGTTCCACTGCCTGCCTTGCAAGCACAAGGACCCGAGTTCAATCCCCAGTACCAAAAAAAAAAATAATCTTGACACATAAACTAGGAAGTGTTTGAAATATTTTAGGTTATTTTTATTTGCTTTGCTCATTGGAGGGCAAAAGAGAAGTGTTAGGTATAGTTTATAAATCATTAAAGATGGGGATAATAAAAGATAATTCTATTTTTTGTTTATAAGTATTTTTTTTGGTGCTGGAGATTGAACTCAGGACCTTGTGTGTGCGAGGCAGGCGTTGGCACCACTGAGCTAAGCCCCCAGCTCGATAATTTTATTTTTTAATTTTTTGATGTACTTGGGGTTGAACCCCACACCTTTATACTGAGCTATATCCTCAGCCCTTTTCAATTTTTTAGTTTTGAGACAGGGTCTTTCTAAGTCACTAAATTGCCTGGCTTGGACTCAAACTTGTGATCCTCTTGCCTCAGCCTCCCAGAGGGCTGGGATTACAGGTGTGTGCCCCTACTCCAAGCAGTTTCAGTTTTTAGAATAATGCCTGTGTTGTTTAGTGTATTTCATTCAGAAGGATGTTTCTGTGGGGTTGGTTATCAAATTGGAAACTAGTTGTTATATCTCCATCTTGCAAACTCATGATTTATGTAAGTTTATTGAAGGTTCAGAGCATTTATTTAACTGTTTCTGAAACTTGTTTGGTGGAGGTGGTTCCCCCCCCCCCCTCCCATGGAACATTCTTTATAGAGTTTTGAGATAATGGACCAGGAGACACTGGTGTCTCTGGTTTAGCCCTGTGTAGGCACCAGTGCTGTTGGTGTGTCCAAGTAACATTTGCTGTGGGTAGAAAAACTGGAAAAATTTTCCCTAAGCTCCCAAGACAGGTGAATTGTAGAGACTTTGCCAGAGGAATGGAGAATTTCTGTTTTGACCAAACCCCACAGAATTGTTGAGAATCAGTGTGGCGATGCCTCAGAAAACTAAAAAGTAGACACTCCATTTGACCCAGCTATCCCCCTTCTAGGTATCTTCCCAGAAGAGTTAAAATCATCACATTACAGGGATACATGCATACCCATGTATACAGCAGGACAATATGTAATAGCTAGAGCTTGGAAACAGCATATATGTCTGTCAACAGATGAATGAATAAGGAAAATGTATTTATGCACAGTGGAGTACTGCACTGCCATACAGAAAGATAAACTTGAAACATTCATAGGTAAAAGGATGCGGCTTGACATAATGTTAAGTGAAGTAAGTCGGACACATAAGCTCAAATATTGCATGGTTTCTTGTATATGAGAAACAAAAAGAGCAAAATAGAAATAGGAAATAGGGAGTTCAAATACTTCCTCAAATTACAAATTCTATTGTTTTATTTTTTTTGGTATCGGGGATCGAACTCGGGATCTTGTGCTTGCGAGGCAGGTGGCAGCACCACTGAGCTAAATCACTGTCCCCAAATTCTATTGTTTTAAAAATAATTCAGCATATATACTAATTGGTTTTGTTTATACTACTAGTTTGTCTTAGTTCATTGAAAGATTTGTATTATTTTATTTTTATTTTTTTGGCTTTTGGAGACAAGGTCTCACTCTGTAGTTCAGGCTTGTCTTGAACTAACTGTGTAACCCAGGCTGGCCTCAAACTTGCGGCAATCCTTCTGTCTCAGTCTCCCAAGCGGTGGGATCACAGACGTGCACCCCCACACCTGGCTCAAGATTTGTGTTATTATCTGTTTATTTTTTAAAGAATCTTTTTGGTTTATGTCTTTTGTTTTGTTTTTGTTTTTTGAGACAGGGTCTCCCAGTGTAGCCCAGGCTGGCCTGGAACTCACGGCAATTCTGCTGCCTCAGCCTCCCGGGTCTAGTTTATATCTTTTTTTTTTTTCTCCTCCATTAAGTTGTAGGAATTTATTTTAAATAACTTACAGTTGATTAAAAGGGTGTGTTTTATATCTTGTACTGAGTAACTATGTTGAAGTTAACAATACATAGTGTAATAACTATTACTGTTCTTTTATTATGTGATTATGAAATTTTGTTTTATTTTTTCATAAAAAAATTAAAAGAATTGTATAGCTACAAGGGACTGAGATGGGCCTGATCATGTTTTATATGAAAGAGATCTTCGGGGTATCTGTGAGGGAGTTAACTCCTTCTGAATTTAACATTGGACAAAGATATAAGAAGGGAGAAGCAGAACAATTTTGGGACTGAAAAAGTGATTGTCCACTGGGTGCAAGGAAAGTTTGGAAATAGAGTTACTGTTTCCACTTTATTCTGTTCTTGGGTCAGTGATCCAGTTGAGTAATTGTTTTCCAGAAAAGCTTGCAGTAATTTCAGAGCCAATATTTTTAACATTCTAAAAGTTCTGTAATTGTTCTATTTGTGATCCAAAGAATTTCAGTCTGATATTATTACTATAAATTGTTTTCCTAATAATTGCTTATATATACAAGAAGTTTTTTTAAGGAGAATGTAGTAATGATCCATAAATTATTTCTATTTTATAATTTAGTGCAAAATTTTTTCTTCTTCTTTTTTTTTTTTTGGTACCAGAGATTGAACTCGGGACCTTGCACTTACAAGGCAGGCGGCGGAACCACTGAGCTAAATCCCCAGGCCTTTTTCTTCTTATGCATACTACCCAAACTCCCCTCTCTCTACCCTGAAAAACTCAGATCCCATCTTTTAGGTATATTTCTCTCTCCTAGCATGTATTACAAAGAAATAGTGATATACTAGCCTTAAAAGTTGCCTTTGGTTCTAGTTAAATCAGAGCCACAAGCAGATAAATCATTTCACATATTATTTCATTGTTACCAGTTATTCAAAAGAGATGGAATGGGGAAATGTAGACCTTTGTATGTCAGGTTTGGGGTTAAGGACTTAGATGGGGTATCTTTTAAAAATTATTGTTTTGATAATTGATCAGAGATTAACTTAGGATCAAGATTAATTTATGTTCTGGGTTGAAGATCTGAAAGCTTATTTTTCTCCTGACCCCAGATTCTTTATTTTTAGTTGTACAAATTGATAGCTTTTGTTCTTGATTTAAAAATGTCTCTCGTCAGTCTAAGTATTAAGATAAAATGAGTTTTTACAATTAAAAAGTAATGCATAGAAGCAGTAGAGCTAATCAACAGCAGAGATATTTGGGAGGACTTAAATTCTGGAGATAATTCTTTGCATTTATTTGATTCCTTAACATTATACACTAGCTTAATTAATACCTAAATGAATTGTTCCAAAATCCAGACGTTTCAATTATAAAACCACTGAGTATAAGATTATTTACATTTACTGTTTCAATGTGATACATTTCCAGTGTGATACATAGGCACTTTTTTGGAGATGCTTTTTTTGTTTTTCTCTGCTTAGTTTAAAAGTTGGTAGAATTATGTCTTCCCTCAACAGTATAGAGTTGCTCACGGCAATACAAAGTACAGTTGCCCTTTCATATCTATGAGGTTTGCATCTGTAGATTTAACCAATCACAGATGGAAAATACTTTGAAAAAAATCCCAACAAATTGTGTCTATAGAGAACTTGTACAGGGAATGCTAGTGTCATTCCTTAAATGAGGCAGTGTAATATCCATTTGCATAACATTTATATTGTATTAGGTATTATAAGTATTCTAGAGATGATTTATGGGGTTGGGGATGTACCTCAGTGGTAGAGCTTTTGTCTGGCATGTGCAAGGTACTGCTTAAGGATCAATTCTCATAACTACAAAAAACAATGTATAGGTTATATATAAATACTGTGCCATTTTAAATAAGGGACTTGTGTTTTCTTGGATTTTGGTGTCTGAAATTGCTCCTGGAACCAATCTCTCACAGCTACCAGGGATGTATTTATCCTCTGAAAATGGTACTGAGTGGCTTTAAACACTTGGTGTTTACTTCATTTAGGTTATGAACTTAGGAGATAAAAATAGGATTTTTCTCTTTCTAAAGAGTGTCAGTTTCTTTTTGGTTTTTTTTTTGGTTCTTTGTCCAGATAGTAATAGGAGAGGATTTAGGAGCCTAGCGGATATCTTAAAGGATATATTCTTTTGTTTTTAACTTTTTTGGGGGGTACCAAGAATCAAACTCAGGACCTTGTGGTTGCCAGGCAGGCGTGGTGCCACTGAGCTAAATCCCTGGCCCAAGGATATTTTTTTTGTTTTGTTTTTGTTCTTGTTTTTTTGGGACAGACAAGAGTCTCACTTTTTGTAGTTCAGGCTAGCCCTGAACTCGCTATGTAGCCCAGGCTGGCCTCGAACTCATGGCAGTCCTCCTGCCTCTGCCTCCTGAGTGCTGGCATTACAGGCGTGTGCCACCACACCTGGCCCTTAAAGGATATAAAGTCCAAAGAAACTTGCATGTCTAACCCGTATCTTACTAATTTATGAACTTAACTACTTTTTTGAGTAGCTGCGCTGTGATAGTCACTGTTCTAGGCTCTGGAGATATGGCAGTGACTACAATAGGCCAAAGCAAATTTCTGCTCTCACTAAATTTACTAGTGTGTGAGTTGGAGATAAATATTTGGAGAAAATTGACGGGAGTGGGTTAGGGGTTTCTGGGGATAGGGTAGAGTGAAGTATTTCAGGGTCTAGTACAACTTTGGTTGTAGTTTAAAATAGGGTAGTCTGAAAAGTTCTCATTCCAAAAATAACTTATGAGCAAAGAATTGTAGGGAATGTGACAGTCATCCAGGCAAGAGCATTCCATGAAGAGAGAATAACTAATAACTTTTCAATCTGTGACAGTGTTAGCATGCTTGATTTTGTATGAAATCTTGTATAATATCCAAAGAAACAATTGATAGTCAAGGTAGGAGTTTGTGCCAACATTGTATTGCTCTTAGTTTCAAAGTGTGCTTGAAAAGATGGATTTGTTACTAATATATATTGGCTATTTTTCAGTCTTGCAACTCTTACCCTTATCTTGTTTTCTTGACATTTTTAAGGTGCTGTGATAGGTGGGCACGCAGTACCCCTGAGCTATATCCCCAGCCCCCCTTGCTTTCCTAGGATAGAAGATACTATGATTCTTATGTAAATGAGCTGGAATACTGGCATTCTTGCTATCTGTACTACATTGATACTTTTAATTTTTTTCTTTTTGGTATAGGATCAAACTCAGGACCTTGTGCAGGCCCACGAGCTAAATCCCCAGCCCCTACATTGATACTTTTTTTTTTGGTATTGGGGATCGAACTCAGGACCTTGCGTTTGTCAGGCAGACACCAGTGCCACCGAGTGAACCTCTGGCCCTCCATTGCTGCTGCTGCTGCTTTTTTTATATCCCGGATTGAACTCAGGACCTTGTGCTTGCCTGCGAGGGGCAGGTGTCAGAAGCACTGAGCCAAATCCCCGCCTGGTGTGTGTGTGTTTTGAGACAAGGTCATGCTGTGTAGTTCATGCCTCATCGAGTGCTAGTATTACAGGCATGTGCCACCACTCCTGGGTGTTGAATATGTTTAAAAAAAAATTTTTTTTTTTTTTTAAAATGGTCTCACCATGTAGTTAAGGCTGGTCTTGATCTTGAACTCATTATGTAGCCCAGGCTGGACTCGAACTTGTGCCAATCTCCTGCCTTGGCCACCCAAGTGCTGGGAATACAGGCATGTGCTACTACACCTGGCTTTTTTTCTTTTTTTTTGAGTTGAATATGTTTTATAGATGCTTTCATTTTAGTAAGTAATTCTGTTTAAAATTAAATATTACATGCACAGGTGAAAACTTTAGTACTAAAGGGAATATGACAAAAAAATGAATACTCGTTCCAGATAGCAATGTTTCCTTCCCAGAAGCACTGTTTAGTTTCTTGTGTTTGTAGATGGTCCCTGCATCCTTAAGTTTATGTACCTCTTCCACTAAAGAAAAATTCACGTAAGTTGGTATGTTGTGCATGTTGTTTTGCACCTTGACTTTTCTTTCCTTGTTTCTTCCCTCCCTCCCCTTCCTTTCTTCTTCCTTTGTACTAGGAATTGAACCCAGAGCCTTTGCACTGAGCAACAACCCTAGCCTTTTTTTATTTTTTATTTGGAGACAAGGTCTCGATAAGTCACTGGGCTTGAGTTTGTAATTCTCTTGTCTCAGCCTCCCAGGATGCTGGGATTACAGGCATGTGCCACGCCGCCCAGCATGTGTCTTGGTTTTTAAAAACTTACTATATTTTGGAGCACATCCATTTTGGCATACTATTATTTTGCTAGGGCTGCCATAACAAAGTACCACAAACTAGGTGAGTTAAATGCATTTAATTCCTTACTTACAGCCTTCTGGAGGCTAGAAGTCTGAAACAGTGTTGGCAGGTCCGATTTCTTTTTAGGACTTCTCTCCATGTTTTATAGATGGCCAACTTTGTTTTCATATGGTTTTTACCTCTGTTCTAATCTTTTCTTGTGGAAGGGTAGTCTTTTGAACTGGGGATCAAACCTAGGGTCATTCTAGGTAGGCATGTACTTTACCAAGAGTTATACCCCTCCAGCTCCTAATCTTCTTTATAAAGACACTAGTCATAGTTAGCTCAGTGGTTCCACTGCCTGCCTCACATGTGCAAGGTCCTGAATTCGATCCCTGTGTGTGTGGGGGGAAGACACTAGTCATATTGGATTAAAGTCTACCATCTGACCTCATTTTACATAACATCTTTTTAAAGGCCTTATCTCCAAATACAGTCTTAATTCTGAAAGTACTGGGGGTTAAACCTTCAATATATGAGTTTCAAGGAAGATGCAGTCCAGCACATAAAATATAGCTCATTGTGTAAGTATATTTGTGCGTGTTGGTTTTATTTGCAGTATTGGGATTGAACTCAGTTTCACATATGCTAGGCAAGCACTTTACCATTGTGGCTCATTCTTTTTAATAATTGCATAATATTCCTTGTACTATTGATATAGGGATGATATAAGGACCTCCAAATGATATAAGGGCAATATTATAACTCTCAACCTGTTAGATGTCTAATATGCCAAGTTCATGTTCTCTAAAATTGAAGAATGAATTCTAGGAACAAAGGAGGTTGAGTAGGAAATATTTATTGAGGGATAGACACCTCCTGCCTGACAGGGACAGAAAGGGCCCCGGAAAATGGGTTGTCCATGAGCCCATTTCTCAAAGAAGTTTTATAGAGCAAAATCATGAGGTGGGTACAAAATCATGAGGTGGGTGTAAGGCAGATAAAACTGTGGTCAAACTTATAAGATTATGAGTATAGTTGCTTAGGTAATACTGATCCAGTGGGAACCAAGTTACGTAGCAAGAACCAAGGACCTTTCCTGGAAGGGATGGGTCAAGAGGTCTTGGTCCCTTTCCCAAGGTGACGGATGCCTATTTAGAATATCAGTCATTATTGTTTATCCCTTGGGGAAGTATCTTTTGTAGTCATTTTATCTTTATCTTGAGGCCTGCCCTTCAACAAATGCTCCTCAGCCTCCAGCCACAGTTGTAATGTGTTCTTGTTTTCTGCACTGACTTCTTCCAAAGGCCTAGCTCTGTCTGACTGCCTATAATATTTCTACGTTAGCTGTTTATAAACTATGACCTATTTTACCAGTTTCTTCCTTGTGCATGTGTAGATATGTCTTTTGCTCCTGCAAGGAAGTCTGCAGTGAATATCTTTGTATTTACCACTGTTCATACTTGGAGAAGGAAATGGAATTGCCAGATCAAAGAATATACCTATTATTATTGTAGTGTTCTTGACATGAAAGACTTGTTTCTTGTTAATCTTGATTTTTTTTAAAACAAAAAAACTTGCCTTTTGTGCTCATAGTAGTTTTTATTTATTTTATTTTATTTTATTTTATTTTTTGTTAAATTCTTTTACTGGTATACAACACAATTACATTTCTCATTGGGAATTGCACCTTTACATAATGCATCTTGGTTCTTATTTTTTTTTTTGGAGACAGTCTCGCTATGAGTTCAGGCTGGCCTTGAACTCACAGTGATCTGCCTGCCTCAGTCTCTGAGGTGCTGGGATTTTAGGTATGTGCTACCGCACCTGGGTCTGTTTTAGTAATTTCCCCATGTGTCAGATAGTGCCCAGCCCTGTGGGTTATGATTGTTACATTAGGGAACTAGAATAAATAAGTAATACTACTCAAGTTGAGAACAAGAAGCATCAATTGTGATTGAAAATTAAAAAATAAAGCTATATTAATTGCTCATGAAAAATGAGGGAGTGATTGGGGATGTAGGTCAGTGTGAAGGCCCTAGGTTCATTCCCCAGTGCTGCAAAAAATAAAAAAATAAATGCCTTGGATTTGCAGCAATCTTTCTGCCTCAGCCTCCCGAGTCCTGGGATTACAGGTATGTGCCACCATGCCTGGCGTACTCCTAATATTTTGAAGGAAGTCTTTTTTTTTGGAGGGGGATCATGTTGGTATATTTATATATAAATACAAAACTGTATCACTGTAAGATATTGAATATGAACATTACAATTATTACTGAATCTAACAGTCCATGAATGTTAAATACAAAATGAAATGATTGTAAAAAATAAGAATATGCACATTCAAAGAGCTTATAGTACAGTATAAAATTACTAGGCCGGGGATTTAGCTCAGCAGTTCCACCGCCTGCCTCGCAAGCGTAAGGACCCAAGTTCGATCCCCGGTACCAAAAAAAAAAAGAGTAGGAAATAATTAGGGCTGGGGATTTAGCTCAGTGGTTTGGCTGCCTGCCATGCAAGCTCAAGGACCCGAGTTCAATCCCTGGTACCCTCCGCCAAAAAACCTCAAACAGTATAAAATTACTGAGGTCTTGATCAGCTGCCAACCTCATCTATAGTGGAGGAAAAAGGTTTGGGGGTGTTAAGGAACCTCTTGGGAATATAGAATGCTGGGGACTCTGAATTTCATCCCAGCACATCAGGCTGGGGGACTGGCAGCATGTAGGGAAAGGTGGGTAAGGGGACAGTGATTGAGGGGATCACCACACTCAGCTGGAGTGTTACACTTGTTATTGGCATGGAGCCCACCCAGTTGGAGCTCTAGGATCTGGCAGATGGCAGACAGGAAGAGATGGGTGTCTCAGTAGACAGGGCATAGGAAAGGAACCTCCAGCAGGGGAAAAGGGGGTCTGCTTGTCCCCTGGAAGGAATTCTATAGTGGGTTTCTCCCTCGCCCCCTGCTCCCCTCCTTTCCTGCTGAGACTTCATACCGATTGCCCTTGGCTCTCATGAGTTCACATCTACCCCCATCCTCCATCCCTAGGTGAGACAGGAAAGGCAGGGCCTGGTGTCACAGTGGAGGTCTGTTCCCCAAATCAGCAGAGTAGCGAAATCTTACTGTAATCTCCTTTCTCTCCTAATGGGTTACTTTATTAGTCCTGTTATTTTGTATTCAGGAGTGCATGTGTGGCTTTCTTCTTGGAGTGTGGAATACATCTTGGCATAGAAGATTGGTAAGATAGGATTCTAAATTGGCTGTTTATTTTGCAAGGATAATAAAAGCTGATATTTGAGTGTTAGGTGCTGTATGTGAAGTAATCCAGTTAATACTCATGAACGATCTATGATGTTAATACTATTTCTCCATTTCACAAATGAGGAAATGAAGCTTGCCTATGGTCACTTGAATCATATTCTTTGTAAGAATGTGAAGGCATAGTGGCAGAATTGCTGGTGCATGCCTGTGATCCCAGCACCCTGGGACATTGAGGCAGGAGGATTGCAAGATTGAGCCCAGCCTGGCCCACTTGGCAACTTAATGAGACCCTGTTTCAAAAAAAAAAAAAAAAAAAGGGCTGGAGATGTAGCTCAGTGTGAAGGCCCTGGGTTCAATTCCCCGTACCAACAGGGGGGCGGTTGTTGAACAGAAAAAAAAGATGGAGTAGGAGCTTTGAGGCTGCTGCCTTGAAAGTTCATGCTGTTGATTGCTATTTTATATTGTGTTCCAGTGGGCATGTTGGAGACTTTGGAAACATTTGTTGTATGATTAATTAGTTATTTTGTCTCTTCTTAAAATAGCAGTGGGTGCTCTTTGTAACTTTCCTGTTCCCTTGGCTACAAATGTGACATTTAGTTTATGTGACATTTAGCTCCAGAATCAGAATGAAGAGATTTCTGAAAGCATTGATCAAATTAGCAACCCTGTCAAGTAGAAGAGGAGACATGGTTGTGCATACCTATAATCCCAGCACTCAGAATGAGGATGAAGTGCTGGGTGTGGTGGTGCATGCCTGTAATCCTAGCACTTGGGAGGCTGAGGCAGGAGGATCATCCAGAGTTTAGGCCAGTTTGGGGGCTACATAGTGAGTTCAGGGCCAGCCTGAACTTCATAGTGAGACCCTGTCTCAAAAAAAAAAAAAGAATGAGAGTGAGGCAGGAACATTCTAAATTTAAGCTCAGCCTGGGCAGTTTTAGTGTTCGGATATTTTGCTTAATAGTGGTAGTTCTGATAGGGATCATTTTAGTTTCTGCAAGTTTTAATTGGGTATAACAGTAAGGTGTCTCATCAGGTATTTATAATGTGTATAAATGGGTACTAGTTGCTTTATATACATTACCTTATTTCTCTGTATAGTAGTGTGGATTAGATGTTAGTTTGTTGATGAGAGAAGTAAGGTATATGAGTGAAGTAACTTGCCAGGGTCACACATGTAAGTAGTAGAATTGAGATTGAAACTCATGTTTGCTTTTCTCTGAAAATCTTGTGTTTTTTTAAAAATTAAAATTAAAATTTTGGGAGGACAGGGTCTTGCAATATAGCACAGGCCAGCCTTGAACTCATCATCCTTCTGCATCAACTCCCCAGTGGTAGGATTAGACCTGGTCTATAATGCCTGACTTCATAATTTTACCCTGTTGTTACTTTAGTCAACAAAGCTTTAAAAATATTAAAAATTTTAATTTTTTCTTGCTCTTAATATATGGCTCAGTACTACATTAAGTTCCTTCGGAGGGGGATACAGAAGTAAGCCTAGTTCTTTCCCCAGAATAAATACAAGAACATGTGAATAAAAGTAGCACGATTTAATGTGATTGATTGATTCAGTGAGTGAATACCTACCGAGTGGTGGTATTGAACTGTTTTTTTTTTTTTGGTGGGGGGTGTACAACAGAATCCTTGCCTTTGTGGAGATTTGTTGTTGTTGTTGATTGGTTGATTGATTTGCACTGAGCTACATCTCCAGCCCTTTTTTATTTTTTATTTTGAGACAGAGTTTTGCTAAGTTACTAAATTGCCAATCCTGGGCTTGAGCTTGCTCTTCTCCTGCCATAGCCTCTTAGAGTGCTGGGGTTACAGGCATGTGCCACCATGTCCAGCTGATATTTTATTATTTTTAAATGTCTCTTTTACTGCCATAGTACAAATAGGCAAGATAATTATAGATTGTGACAGTACTATAGAGGAAATAAATAGGGCAATATGACAGTATAAAGAGAGAGGGAGCTATTCTGGATAGTGTGGTCAGAGGGGGACTTCTAAGAATGAGATGATTTGAATGAGATCTGAAGGATTAGAAATCAGTAGCTTTAGCCGTATGTGATGGTGCACACCTGAAATCCCAGCACTCTGGGAGGCTGAGGCAGAAGGATTGCAAGTTTGAGCCCAGCCTGAACAATTTAGTGCCTGTCTCAAAATAAAGGGCTGGGGCCATAGCTCTGAGTGAAGGCCCTGGATTTAATTTTTGGTAGTACCACCCAAACCAACCAACTCATCCACCCACCCACCCACCTACCTCTGGCAGCTTCAAGAACAAGTGGAAGCAGTCTTTTTAAAGACCTGAATGGAGGACAAAGCCTGGCAAGTTTAAGGATGTAGAGACCTGTGTATCTGCAGTAGGGACAGTGAAGATGGGGAGAGGAGGACAAGATAAAAGATTTGAGAGCTAAAAAGGGCCTTGCTATGGGAGTAGTCTTAGTTTCTTTGGGTTGCTGTAGTGAAATGTATCAGGATATCAACAGATTTGATTTCTGGTGGTGTGCAGCTTTCTAGTACAGAGAAGGTACCTTCTTGCTGCTCCTGCTCACCCTTTACAATATAACCACTTTTCAAAAGACCTCCACCTCTTAATACCAGAAGTAAGAATTTTATCATGAATTTTGGAGGGATACAAATATTCGTCTTGTAGGAGGTGGCCAGACAGTTGGGACAGTTTCTGATAGCTAGAATGGTTAGGGAACGGATCTCAGAAGGTGAGATTTTGAGGTGGAAAGTTAGGATAGAAATAGAATGAGTTGTAAGGCCGTACATGACGGTTTGGGGATCTTATGGGAATAAAGGCATAGGCTTTGAATAAGTACCAGCCATATTATACAACATAAGCAGCAACAGGCAGTAGTTAGCAGTTAATTAGATGGGTAGGGGAAGATGCATAGAAGCTGGCTGCTCAGTTTCAGTCCTGTTTCCCTTTAGAGCAGAGATGGTGAACGTTCATGTTTTTCTTTTAAGACAAAAGGTGTTAAATGTATGAGTTGGTTTTTCTAAATAAAATCTCAGCACTCATGTTTAATTGCAGTGTTGGCACTTTGTGATAAATAAGTGGCTTCTGGGTTTGCCATGTACTGGAGACCCTTGTGGTGGGTTTTGATCTCCTGCTCAGTGCTAAGGCACAAAGTGAGAAGAAAAACTCAAAAGACAGAATTAAAGAGAAAAATGGGGAGCCAGGATGGCCAATGCTCAGCAAGCAGCAAAAGACCCTGGCCAGCAAAAGCTGGTGATATTTATTGGTGACATCATAGTTAGGTTACGGTGAGAGGTCTACGTGTGGTTGCTAGGGAAATGTTGCTGATGTAGGCAAGGCTTGTAAGAGAAGAGACAAAGCATTCTTAATTTTGGAAATGGAATTTGGGTGCAAGTCACTCTGACCTCAGCTGCCATGTTATCAAGTCTCACATAGGCTTTGATTGGACTCACTTCTCGAAACAAGCCAATTGTGGAGTTAACTCTAAAGCCTGCACTGCTTTGAGCCTGCTTTGAGCATAATCAATGGGGTGGTTCCTCATAGCTATCACTAAAAGTATCAAATAGGTGATTTGGAAGATTTGAGAGAAGCCAATACTGTTACCTTTTGTTATACCATCGTTTGCCTTACCATCTTCCTGTGTGTGTTGAGGATGGGGGTATTAGTGATTGAACCCAAAGCCTTGTCATGTTAGGCAAGCACTCCACCGAGTTAACATCCCCAGCCTTTTTTCTTTTGGGTCTCACTGTGTAGTTCAAGTGGCCTTGAACTCATGTGAACCTCCTGCCTCAACCTCTCAAGTGCTAGGATTACTAAGCGTGCATCACCAGGACCAGCCCCAAATTTTTTTCAAATTTGAGATGGAGTCTTGCTAAGTTTTCCATGTTGACCTTGAACTTGTGATCCTCCTGCCTCAGACTCCTGAGTGGCTAGGTATAGGTTTGTACCACCATGCTAGTTACCTTACCATCTTTCCTAATGGCAAGATTTTGATCTTCATGAATTTCGTCTTGTTAGAATAGATGGAATATAAACAAATGAAAACAACCAGTTAACTCCTAGAGTTGTATTAGGTGGCTTAGGATGAGGGGAAGAAGGTAGGAAAAAAAATTAAAAAACTTCTAGTAACATGTTTTATAAAGAAAATGGTTTAGTAATGAAAATATTTAAGATTAGATATTATTGCCTCACATTTACTTTATTATGCTGAGAAACTAATTGCTATATTTATATATAAAACAAATTATTTCTAACAAAGTTTGATCAATTATGTAAAAATGATCAGGGATTTTATTTTGCCCTACTTAGAAGCAAATGTGTTAACCTGATAGTATTTTATGGATGCTGACATGGCCTGGGACTCCTAAGTTAGAAGCAGAGAACTTAATTACTCAAGGCACAGCAAGCAGCATGAGATCATTATGTATATGGCTTCCCCTTAGCCCCAGGACCCATGAAGGAAATGCAGAAGCCTAGCAACTGAGAGTTTGCCTCACAGTAGAGGAACACTGAATTTGGGGAACCCACTGTTCAGCAGCAGACAGTAAGCAAGCCTACTTTTTTGTTCAGTGGGAAGTGTTACTGAATCCTTCAAGTTGTATCTTTGGGAAGGTACTTGATTAGAATGGTCAGGGCTTTGCATTCTTAGCTTACTCAGCAAAATTTAAATACAGGTGCATTATTAAAAAACCCAAGTCTGAAGTCTCTGAGGCTCAAGGGAAGGCAAACTCTTAGCTGTCAGCCCCTGTAAAAATAAAAAAGAAAGTTAAACAGTGCCAATATAGAATGGCATAGGGTAAGCTTTCCCATTCTCAAAGGGAAAAATGGGATAGGAATGAAACTAAAGCAAGACTGAAATCCAGCAGGACAGATACTATATCATTATATCCTGTAGTTCCATGTCCAGCATCCAGGGGAAGTTATGGTGAGATGTGAGTGCTGAAGAGCTCAGGCAGCCCCACTCTTATGGCATTGTCAGTTGCAGTCCTCATGGCCTCTCTCTTGGGGTGGCTCTACTCACTTCCTGCAGCTTTCCTCAGCAGATGATCTACATTCTTGGCACCTCCAACTTTCTGGAGTCTTCACTGCACTGCTGGCTTCAGTCTTACAGCTTCATGCACTGGCCTCCAAGGGCACACCTCTTGGCCTACCAGGTCTTCTTCTGAAATTTGGGTGGAAGCCTTCTTGATCCCACAATTTTTATGTTCTGCATGCCCTTAAAACCACCACGTGGATGATGCAAAGTTCTGCTGCCAGCTCTAGCACCAGCCAGGTCTCCTTACATCATGGCTGGAGAGGCTTTTGAATGCCTGGATGACTGAACTCTCAGAAATTTTTCCCTAGTTGGGCCTTAATGAGCTGGACTCCCTAGGGCTCTGTTTTCAAAGCAGTCTTTACTTTTGCACCTTTGGTTTTCTTTGTTTGTTTGGGTTTTTTTGTTTGTTTGTTTGTTTTTGTTTGGGGTTTTTTTTGAGACAGGCTCACTATATAGTTCAGGCTGACCTTGAACTCATTCTGTAGCCCAGGCTGGCCTTGGAGCTGCATCGATCCTCCTGCCTCAGGCTTCTGAGTTCTGGGATTACAAGCATTTGCCAATACCCTTCCTGGCTATGTTTGCACCTTTGAGGCTGCAAAGGGGGTGTCTTGCTTGTTCCAGAGATGCTCTCAAGCTATCTCTCCTGTCCCTCTCTTTTTAATGTTAGTCTTTTTAGCAGTCTTGCTCCATAGTCCCAACTTAGCAGATGCTTCCTGTCTGTTGAACTGGAAACTTTTTGTATCTTGGCTCTAATTTTTGCTTCTGATTTTCACTATAAATCTGGCTAAAAACTCGGTGTGGTGGTGCACACCTGTAATCTCAGCACTAGAGGTTGAGGCAGTAGGATCATTGCTAGTTGGAGGCCACCCTGAACTATGGACATAGCAAAAGCCTGTCTTTAAAAAACAATCTGACTGAAAGCAGTGAGCAGTACTGATTCCCACAGCCTGAATGTTGGGCTGCTTTGAAATTTCCTCTGCCAGATTAATTAGTCTACAACTCCTAGTCTCAGTTTACAGCAGTCTCAGGACATGGGCAAAATGTAGACAGATTTTTTTGCCATAGCATGACACATGGCCAGTAATCCAACAGCCAGTGGAGTCTTTGTTTCCAACTGCAACCTGAGCCTGGCCTTTACTGTTTGTATTTCTGTCAGCATTCTGGTCTTTTGAGCTTTGACCAGAATCTCCTCCTATCAAGCTTAGCTTACAGCCATTCTAGGACTTCTTTAGCTGGCATCTCTGGACCATCCCAAACCAGTTCCAAAGGGTTCTTAACCACATGGGTAGGATTCCAAGCATTGATCCCACATCTCTGGTACCAGAATCTGTCTTAGTTGCTTTCCTGTTGCTGGGACACAATATCTGACATGCATAACATAAAGGAGGAGAAATATATTTTCTCTCATGGTTTTGAGATGATTCATTTCATAGTCAGCTGGCTCTAAGGCAGAAAGGGCAAGGTGGAAGGGTCTGACGGAGGAAAGCTGCTCATACCATGGTTAGCAGAAAGCAGAGTGTGAAGGGAGGAGCTGGGGAGGGAGATAATTCCCTTCCAGGTCATACCCTTAGTAACTCACCTCTTCTGAGCAGATTCCACCTTCTCACAGCATATTCAGCTGTAGTGTCCCCTGTGATCCAATCACCTTCCAAAAGCCCTAACCTCTGAACTCATAAGCCTTTTGGGAGACACTCTACTTCTAAACTACGACAGGTGGAGGTGTAGTAGAATTTTTGGGTAGGGATTTCTAAGAAATAGTGTATTGTTAAATGTATACAGTCATCTGTTATCATCTGTATGTCTTTTTTCTCCCACATATGTTCTATGATGTGGAACCAAACAAGACAATGTGTTAGAATACCTGCATACATATGAATGTAAGGACTATATCTCTGTAGTTTCAGTAGTGTGGTTTCTTAAGAATTATGTGGGTGGATGTTTTAAAAGAGTATACTTTAGATATTCTAACTTAGAACAGATAGTCCCTGGAATAGGTTTGATAGGAGAGATAAAAAGTCTCAATTTTATTTACTCTCTTCAGTCCTGTACCAGAGTAGTTTTGTTAGGTTGGTAAGAAAGACTTGTGAGATTGAGTCATTTTTCTCTGGATCCCTATAGTGTTTCTTTTTTTCCTAGGATGAAAATGGTTACTTCAGAGCCAAATGCATTTTACTTAACTTTTTTTTTTTTTGATACTGGGGATCGAACTCAGGACCTTGCGCTTGCAAGGCAGGCACGGTGCCACTGAGCTACATCCCCAGCCCCCACCAAATTCCTTTTAAGTGGGAACAGCTTTTATTATCAGTGTAATATTTGGATTAGTGTAAATGTAATAACTTTTTTTTGGTACCAGGGATTGAACTGGGGACCTTGTGCTTCAGAGGCAGGCGGCAGCACCACTGAGCTAAATCCCTAGCCCTAATATCATTTTTTTTAATCTCATACCACTTCTGTCAGTTATATTCTTACATGTCTACCCCACAGATTAAGAGGCTTAGTACCATCATACCTCCTACACTTAAGGCACCAGTTGCAAATGGGGTACCTAAACTATTCGTACCTCTTGCTCAGGTTGACTACAAAGTTAGAGGTTCCCATGACCTCCTAGGTTTGATATTTGACTAGAACAACGCACAGAACCCAGGAAAACATTTTATGTTTACTTCTTTATTATAAAGGCTGTAACTTATAAACAGCCTGATGGAAAAGATACACAGAATGAGGTGTGGGGTGAAACGAGCTTCTGCACCCTCTCCCAGTGTATCACCTTTCTAGCACCTCAGTATGGTCACAAACCTTGAGGCCCTTTTGGTCTCTGTGGCCAAGAGTTCACAGAGCTGTCTTCAACCTCCTTTCCCTTGGAGGTTGGGGAATGGGGCTGAAAGGTACAACTTTCTCAGCTCTTAATGTTTCTGGTGACCAGCCCCATCCTGAGACCCCACCCAGTTTCACCATATTAGCATAAATTTAGGTGTGACTTTTTGTTGAGAATAACTAGAGACTCAGAGACTCATCACTCACCCTGTTCTCAGGTTTTATAAGCTCTATGCCAGGAACTGGAGATAAAGGCGAAATATTATCCTAGTGAATTACTAAAATACTTGATGTCTTTTTTCATATAGGAAATTAAGCATTAATTTACTATTAATGCTTAGCTTTATGGGTGTTATAATCTGATTTTTTTTTTGTACTGGAGATTGAACTCGGGATCTTCCTCTTGCAAGGCAGGCGGTGGAACCACTGAGCTAAATCCCTGGCCCAATCTGATTTTGAATGTCAAAAGTGTACTTACTAGCAAATAATCTTCAGTCTTTTAATATGTCATATATGAATTGTCTAGAATGAACCTGGGTCATGAGAACCATAGGACATGTATCACTGTGATATTCCCATTCCTCCTTAGAAATCATTTCCCCAGAAATTATGTGTAGTTGGAAACCAGATGGTAATAATGACACTAAAGAGAGAATTCAATAGCTTCTTTGTTTTTGGCCCCCCCCCCCCACTGGGAATTGAACCTAGGTCTTTGTGTAAGCCAGGCATGCACTCTAGTAATGAGCTATATCTTTGGTCCTTTTAAAATTTCATTGCGAGACAGTATCTTGCTAAGTTGCCTAGACTGGGCTTGAACTTGGGATCTTCAGCTTCCTGAGTAGTTGGGATTACAGATGTGTGTCACGATGCCTGGAATCAGTAGCCTTTTTAACTCTGTAGTTCATTAACCCCACAAAACTTCATGGGCTTTAACTCTGAAGATTCTCAAAGTGCAGTTTGATCCCAAAAATATTAAGAACTTAGAAAATATGTAATTTAACAGGAGGCCCCCTCCATGGGAATTGAACTCAGGACCTTGTGCTTGCCAGGCAGGCATGGCACCACTGAGCTACATCCCCGGCCCTGAGCTACATCCCAGGCTATAAAAGGAGGTTAACATAGGATATATTAAGTTAATGTATTTGCTGTTATCACTATTAGTTGAGAACTGTTTTAGGTTAAAGCAGTAATTGATTAAGGTTAGAAGTGAGGGGCTGGGGATTTAGCTCAGTGGTTCCGCCGCCTGCCTCGAAAGTGCAAGGACCCAAGTTCGATCTTTGGTACCAAAAAAAAAAAAAAAAAAGAAGTGAGGATCATTAATACTATACAGTATTTGCACAGCAATTAGAAAAGAGAAAGAAAGGGAATAAAGATAGGAAAGGAAGAAGTTAAACTGTCATTATTTGCTGATGATATGATACTTTACATAGAAGACTCAAAATACTCTGCCAAAAGACTTCTAGACTTAATTGACAGATTCAGTAGAGTAGCTGGATATAAGGTCAACATTCAAATAACAGTAACCTTTTTATATATAAATAATAGACTCACTGAGAAAGAAATTAGGGAAACAATTCCTTTCACAATAGCATCCAAAAAAATGAAATATCTAGGAGTCAGTCTAACAAAGGAAGCAAAAGACCTTTACACTGAAAACTACAGCACTCTGAAAAAGGAGATTGAAGAGGATATAAGAAAATGGAAAGACATCCCTTCTTCCTGGGTAGGAAGAACCAATATAGTGAAAATGGCAGTACTTCCAAAACTACTATATAGATTTAATGCAATGCCAGCTGAAATTCCAACAATATACTTCACAGAACTAGAGAAAACAATCCAAAAATTCATTTGGAACCAGAAGAGACTTAGAATAGCAGAAGCAATTCTAGGCAACAGAGACATGGCTGGGGGCATCACAATCTCCAACTTGAAACTATACTACAAAGCTACTGTGATAAAAACAGCATGGCACTGGCAAAGAAACAGAACCAAGGATCAGTGGAATAGATTAGAAGATGCAGAAACAACCACACATATGCTCAGCCACCTCATCTTTGACGAAGGAGCCAACCACCCTCATTGGAGGAAAGATAGCCTATTTAATAAACGGTGTTGGAAAAACTGGATTTCAACCTGCCAAAGATTAAAATTAGAGCCATACCTATCACCATGCACTAAAGTAAGATCAAAGTGGATTAAAGATCTAAATATTAAGACAGAAACACTAAATTTGCTGGAAGATAAGTTAGGTAGAACTCTTTTTTTTTTTTTTTTTGGTACTGGGGATCGAACTTGGGACCTTCCACTTGTGAGGCAGGCACTGGAACCACTGAGCTAAATCCCCGGCCCTAGGTAGAACTCTTGAAGACATTGGCATAGGAAAAGACTTTATGAACAAAACCTCAATAGCATAGGAACTAGCACAAAGAATCAACAACTGGCATCTCATCTTATTAAAAAGCTTCTGCACTGCAAGAGAAACCACCAACAGAGCTAAGAGACAATCTACAATGTGGGAAAAAATTTTCATCAGCTGTACCTCAGACGAAGGACTACTATCTAGAATATATAAAGAATTGAAAAAAATCAGACCCCCCCCCAAATTCAAAGACCCAATTCAGAAATGGGCATCTGAAATGAACAGACATTTCTCAGACAAAGACATAAAAGCAGCAAATAAATATATGAAAAAATGTTCAACATCACTGGTTATTCGAGAGATGCAAATGAAAACAACACTGAGATTCCACCTCACCCCAGAAAGAATGGCTGCTATCAAGAAATCAACCAATAACAAATGCTGGTGGGGCTGTGGGGAGAAAGGAACCCTTCTCCATTGTTGGTAGGATTGCAGACTGGTTCAACACTGTGGAAATCAGTATGGAGATACCTCAAAGAACTAGGCTTAGAGTAGAGGTCCCATTCGACTCAGCTATTCCCCTGCTGGGTGTCTTCTCAAAATAATTAAAAGAATCATACCACAGTGATACACGTGCCCCCATGTTTATAGCAGCACAGTTTGTAATAGCGAAAGCTTGTAAACAGCCCAAGTACCCATCAACTGGAGACTGGGTAAAGAAGATGTGGGGTTTTTTTATAAAATGGAGTACTACTCAGTCATAAAGAACGAGAAACTAGAGACATAGCTAAATGGATGCCTACTGAGGCCATCCTCTTAAGTGAAGTAAATGGAACACACATGTGTAAATACCGAATAGTTTCTCTAGTGTGAGAAACTGAAAGTGTAAATAAGGATTAAAATGATTAAAATGAACAATTGATAATTTGAAATAGGAAGAAAAGGTTCAAAGGGTTAGGGGTGGCAAGAGGGGAAGGGGAGAGATCAGAGTTACAGGCTGGAATCTGGAAAGAATCTATATATAGATTGTGTTTAAAACTATAGGAAGATAAAAAAAAAACTAGGAAGAGATGTAGATGGAGACTAGGCTGGAGCCTATCAGTGGGTTGGGAAGGAAGAGTTACTGAGATCAAAGGAGAGTAGGGTGTGTTTCCAGAAGAAGCATCTACAACTATAGTGTGATAAATGACTGTTACTGTTTTATGTACTTATCATAACATGCTGTGCTTTTCATCCTTTAGAGCATAATCCTACTTATATAAAAGAGTTTACTGTAAAACAATGTGCTGCTATGCCAATGGTAGCCTCATGTATTTCGTGTTTAACTGCGTATTTGGATAATATCAAGGGGCTATCACAGATGATTGATGTATATCTTCTTGGTTTGCACTTAGACGTTGGCACTCTGTGTGGTACTTTGCAATACGCACGGATGAAATTGCCTAACATATTTCTCTGATTATATTTCCATCACGTGTCACATGACTATTGAAATTTAATTTTAAAAAATTTGGCCTATGTGGAGTCTAGTAGCTAATTAGAATTTTTTTTCCAGACCACTATTTGTTCAATAGTAGTTTTGAAAATCTTTCTAAAACAAATCACATCCTTTGATGTCATGTTAATGTTTGAGATGTTTTTTTAAATTATATGGAAAAATGTTTAAGTACTTTTCAGTTCTGCTTTGGTTGAGTTCTATTATATTTGAATATTATTATAGTTTTTCCCTTGCATTGCTTTTCTTTGAATAATTAAAATTTTTGTATATATGTGTGTTTAGTGAATGATAATAAATTTTTTTTGTTGTTGTTGTTGCTTTCTTTTTGGTATCGGGGATCGAACCCGGTCCTTGTGCTTGCAAAGCAGGCGGCGAAACCACTGAGCTAAATCCCCGGCTGATAATAAAGTTATACATTTAAAAAATACTATACATGGGCCAGGGATTTAGCTGAGTGATTCTGTCGCTTGCCTTGCAAGCGCAAGGACCCGAGTTCGATCCCCAGTATCAAAAAAAAACACAACAAAACTATACAGTATTTGTGTGACTCTTTTTAGTGCATAGTAAGGAAAGGAGAAGGAAAAGGAGAAATGAAAGGAAGTTAAATAAAGAGAAATTTAGTCTAGTTTTGACGAATAATGGGAGAGTGTATTTTCTGTGATTACTCACACCTAATGTACTTTCATATTCTTTTGTAATGTGATTTTTCCATCCATTCAACTATTCACTATGTGCCAGTCTTTGTGCCAAGTGTCCCAAAGTACAGTGGTATGTAGGGTGGTATAGACTTAAGTACAGAGGCATTAATAGGCATTTATAAATCATGATTAAATATTGTGAAAGGAGTGGTGTTGTGCAAGTATAATCTCAGCACTTGGGAGGCTGAGGCAGGAGGATCACCTCGAAGTCAAGGCCAGTCTGAATTACATAGTGAGTTCAAGGTCAGCCTGAACTACAGAGTGAGACCCTGTCTCAAAAAACAAAGCAAAAACTGAACTGAACTGTGAAAAGGAGCTATAGGAGTACATAGCATGACATCTAGTCTGTGTGTCCATATTTAGGTAAGTTAGGTGGGTCTGCATTTTTGTTTAATAAGGTAGCAGATCTAGCCAACAAGAAATTGTAACTCCTTCAGGATTATAATTGAAATGAGACTGTATCTTAAAATCTAGGCACTGTATGCACAGGGTCTTTATTTTTAAATTCTCCCAGAAAAGTAAATATTTCATCGAATTTAAGATTCTTTTATCCCATTTCCTCCCTCTCCATTCTTTCTCTCCCAATATCCATCCCTCCCTCCCTTGCTCCTTCTTCTCCTAGCGGTACTGGGCACTAAACCCAGGGCCTTTGCACTCAGCCATGTCTCCTACCCCTTTTTAAATTTGTATACCTGGTGTGGCGAAATTACCCAGGCTGGCCTTGATTTTTTTGTTTGTTTGTTTGTTTTGTTTTTTGTTTTTGGGTACTGGGGATCGAACTTGGGTCCTTGTACTTGCACAGCAGGCGATGAAACCACTGAGCTAAATCCCCAGCCGTTTTTCTTTTCTTTTCTTTTTTTTTTTTAAGACAGGGTCTCACTAGGAAGTTCAGGGGCTGGCCTCGAATTGGCAGCAGTCCTCCTGCCTCAGCCTCTCAAGTGCTGGGATTAGAGGCATGCACCACTATGCCCAGCCCTGGGCTTGAATTTTTGTTCCTCCTGTCTCAGCCTCCCACAGTACTGGGATTATAGGCTTACAACATCAAATTTCATAGGTATCAAAATTTGGGTGGAAAAGACTAATAATGATTGTAAGGCGCTCTCAATAAAGACATTCTGGTTTTATACATTCTGTTTAAATGTGACACATATTTCAATATTGATGAAATACAGTAAGTCTAGTGCATTTAAAATCAATACTATTTTAGAATGAAGGATTGCAGTAAGAAGGTAAAGTGATTGTTTATAAGCCATTATAATTTAGTGATCAAACTTTTTCATTGTAAAAATGTAGGGTTTGGATTCTTCATGCCATGAATATTGAGCTAGTAACTAGGCAGCTTGTTGGAGCAACAGCTGCTTAGATCAAGGATCTTTGTCCAGTTACTCATGTTTCTCATATAATCTGGGGGCAGGGCCAGTGGTGGTTGGTGGTCTGCTGCTTGTTATAGCCTAACTATAGCTCTAAGGCTGGGTAAATGAACTGTCTTTAAAGCAGTAGTCTGGGGCCGGGTGTGGTAGCTGCACCCCTGTAATCCCAGCACTCAGGAGACTGAGGCAAGAGGATCGCTGAGAGTTGAGTATAGCCTGGGCTACATATCGTGAGTTCAGGGCCAGCCTCAACTCCAAAATGAGATTTGAGGCCCTGTCTCAAAAAACAACCCCAAGGGCTGGGGATTTAGCTCAGTGGTTCTGGCGCCTGCCTCTCAAGTGCAAGGTCCTGAGTTCGATCCCCTGTACAAAAAAAAAAAAAACCCCAAAAATGGCCTTTGGATGTTCCTCAGTGCAAAGGACCTGGATTCAGTCCCCAGTTTTGGGAGGGGAGATCAGTGGCCTTTGTGTTGTGGTGTAGTTTGCATGTGGGCATATACATGTGTGTACACATCTAGGTGACAGCACACTGTATGGAACTCTTCCTGATATAGCCTCTCCTCTTTCATTATAAAAAGAAATTTACTGCTCATTGCACTGCTTTGGATTTGAAAAAGCAAAACAAAATAGAACAAAGAGTTGAAATAACCAAGAATGAGAAACTTAGAAAATTGGCTCTTTGTTACTGTACCTCTGAGCCTGTCAGCATTTTTCCTTTTAGGCTCTTTCATCCTTTGTTGTTGTTCTAGTGCTGCTCTTTCTCTGAATGATTGAATCTGTTGCTAGTACATATATAAGTTCAAATCCATAAAATAAATATCTAATTTTTTTTGTAGGTCAACATCAAATTTGAAATATTTAAACTATTTCCACAATGCAGACAATTAAGTGCGTTGTTGTGGGCGATGGTGCTGTTGGTAAAACATGTCTCCTGATATCTTATACAACAAACAAATTTCCATCTGAATATGTACCAACCGTAAGTAAAAGGGCTTCCATCTATTAGTGAAATGTATTGTAATTTGAAATCGTCTGAAAACTTTCTCTGTGCACTGAAATTTTTCTATTGTCTGCCTTTGTTTCCTGTTTTTAAAGATCTTGACTTCTCATGGGTAAATTATATACACTTTAAACAGCTGAGAAATCAGTGGAAAGTCAGAAGGGGTGAGACAAGGGTTTGCAAGCAATGCTGGGAGGCAGAACTTCAGTAGACAAGATTCTAAAGAGTGGTGGTCTCAGTTTGGAGAAAAGAAGTATGCTCTACATCTTGAATGAGGTGACCTTTTTTTTTCTTTTCTTTTCTTTTTTTTTTGGTACCTGGGATCGAACTCAGGACCCTGTACTTGTGAGGCAGGTGTGGTGCTACTGAGCTAAATCCCTAGCCCTCTTTTTTTTTTTCTTTGATATTTTGGGTAATGATTGATCAGTGCTTGGAAGCCTCCTGGAATGTCCAGCTGAGGTGTTGTAACTTCAAAAAAAGTAGTGTGTCTCCACTTACTTTGTAGAGCTGCTCTCTTAGCAATAATGGAGCTCCATACTGGTTCCTAGGGGCAGAGAACACATGTTTTGTTAAGACTATAGACAGAAAGTATCAGCTCCATGGAAGGGTAGAGGAAATTTAGGAATAATAAAGGTAAGGAGGGAAAAGAGTAATACTTACTTGTGAAAGTAGGTGTTTGGGGATCCATTGTTTGTCCCAAGTTGCTTGTCCAGAACAGTGGTATGATGATGTGAAAAGCCTGTCTGATCAGTGGTGAGAAAGAAGTTGGGGTTGGCCTGGCATGGCAGTAAACATCTCAGTTAAGTGAGCTGTTTTAGGGATTTTTTTTTTGTTGTTGTTGTTGTTTTTGAGACAGGTCTCACTATGTAATTTAGCCTGGCCTTGAACTCCAGGCTGGCCTCAAACTTTCGGCAATCCTCCTGGCTCAGCCTCCTAAGTGCTGATGTTACAGGCGTATGCCACCATGCCAGCCCAATTTAGGGATTTTAAGGAACTGATGTGTGGTTAATGTGGGACTAGTATTCTTAAAAGTGAGAGGGAAGAACATATATAAGTACTTCAGGTTAATCTTCAGAGATACAAAGAGCCTCATCAGGAAGGTGAATACAGGTTAAATGGTAATTATGTTCAGTTAGAAGTGACAGTCTCTGTATTATCCCCAGGCATGTAAAGTGACTGAGTTAGGACCAGGATATAGGAAGAAAGAAGATGCAGTTTATTTGAGAGAGAGAGTTTTGAGCTGGTATATATTTGGAAATAGTATAAATGGAAGACTTTGAGAGATTGTGAAGAACTTTACGAGATACATGGATCTTGTTTCAAAACTAGGACAACCATCCGAATTTTGTCTATTAATGTTATTTATCTGTGAGCATGGTTTCTGAGTCTATTTTCAGACTTTATTAGTTGGTGTTACATTGAAGGTGGGCTTGTGTTTGTTTTATGTTTATGTGAGTCTTTGGAAAAAGGATAGGGTGGAGGAAGAATAATAGAATGAATTTGTAAAAGATCCTACTTAAGTAAATAGACCATGAAACACAAATAGTGTACTCATGGTACCTGTTAAAGTTCTTATGGAGGGGCTGAGGATTTAGCTCAGTGACGCCACGCCTGCCTCAAAAGCTCAAGGTCCAGAATTTGATCCCTGGTACCAAAAAAATAAGGAGTTATTATGGAAATGGATTTGGTGTAAAATGTATATTATGTCCATTTATGGATTGAATTACCATTTCTAAAATAGAATTTTAGAGCTGAAAGAATTGTACTTAGCACCTTGTTCATCTCCTAAAGATGAGGGAATTCAGGCCCAATTTAGGGATGAGATTTAGCAGTCTTAAGTAATCAAACACTAGTATGAACATTGTCTGGGATGTAGATGACAGGTTTTCTGATTCTTTTAGTTCTGTTTTACTTCTGGTTTTGTTATGTTGCCCAAGCTGGTCTTGAACTACTGGGCTTAAGTGGTCCTCCTACCTCAGCCTCCTGAGTAGTGGGACTACAGGATTGCACCATTGTGCCTAACACTTCTTTGATTCTTAGTCTGGTTTTGTATTTGAATAGTTCAGCAAATGAGGGCTACTTTTTAAGGCCCCCTGCCCCCCTGCCTTCAGTACTGTACCGGAATTAAACCCAGGGCCTTCATACCCTGCATCCCCAACCCTTTTTTGTATTTTTTTCTTTTCTGATTTTGTTGTTGACTCCCATGTAGTTCAGACTGACCTTAAAGTCACCATGCCCGGTTTAAACAAAGCTCTTAAATAACTCATTAAAACTTGAACTAGTTGGGCATGGTGGCACAAGCCTATAATCCTAGCACACTGGAGGCTGAGGCAGGAGGATTGCTACGAGTTCCCTAGCCTGGGCTGCATAGTGAGTTCAGTGCCAGCCTGAACTACATAACAAGACCGTGTCTCAAAAGACCAAAATAAAAAAGCCAAAAAATTAGAGTTAGTGTTAAAAGACTAACATGTTCTGGTTGCCATGTGGTACATGCATGGCTATCCTATTGGGTGGCTTATACCACTGGTGGTGCAAACAGATCTAATCACTTTTATCCAAATTTTTACTAATAAAATTAAAAGCTGCCCAAAGGGACAGTCATTCATGTATCACCTGTAGTTCAAGCCAGCTGGCAGCAAGACATGCAGATTACGGCCCCATTGTGAATGTTAAGCAGGGATGGTCTTCAAATGTAGCACACTTCTCTCAGTTGGAAAGCATTGCTTTTCTTCTTTAAAAAATATACTCAGTAAAAAAAATTTTAAAAAGTTTTGTAAATTGACACAATTATAGTTGTATATGAAAACATTGTTTTTCTATTATAGAGTACTTTAAAGAAAACCATGAATTACTGTTTGGTCTTTTCCCATTTAATGCATTTATCTCCCATTTTCATAAATAATAGTACAGTACAACCAGTGTTAGTTATATGCTGAGTTTGTTAAAGGTTTTGTGGTCTATTTACAAATAAAGCATCTAGTCCAAGGAGATATTATAGGTCATGTGGTTTGTACAGAGTGGCAGGAATTTAAAAAATTTTATTATTTGTGTTGCTGGGGGTCAAATCGAGGGCCTTGCATGTGCTAGTGAAGCGCCATACCAGTAGCTACATCTCTAGTTCAATGTGAATTTTATTCATGAAATTTGTAACAAATAATTTGTCACCCTTTTCTTAGATACAATACTTTGCTTAAATAATTTCTTTCTTTCAACCCAGTTTGTTTGCATTGAAGTTCTTCGCATCTGGGACCCTGAAAGGAAAAAAGATTATCATGGATCTAGGAGATTTTAATTCTAGATTAAAAGAAAGTGTTCTGTGAAGAAATACTTCTTTAGAAATCAGATTGATCTTTGAGGTGAACCACTGCAATAAAAGTTGCAAACTTGAACCAGGATAATTTTGTGTAGCTAGAGGACTCACTCATGTTTTACCTCCAGCACTTTATAGCTCCTTATCCAGTCTGCTGGGGCAGAGCAGACACCCCCAGGATATATACTGTGTCACTTTTTCTAAGAACCATTCAACTCATGGAACAAAGAGCGCAGGTGGGAAGGTTGGTTATATAAGCAAGATAGACTAAAGGAAGATAACATCTTAGGAAGGAAATATTGCTTTAGAAATTGTCTTATCCCATTCTGACCCGCTTCTTACCCTCTAACAGTGTTGTATGTTTTTGTTTTTAGGTTTTTGACAACTATGCAGTCACAGTTATGATTGGTGGAGAGCCATATACTCTTGGGCTTTTTGATACTGCAGGTAAAAACTTAAATATCTTTATAATGTTTTGATCTGTAACTGTAACAGTTGGTGATTGTGTGTCTTTTTTTTGGACTTTTAGGAAATTAGCAGACCACTTAACTTTTATTAATAGTTTCTCAAGATTAAATACAATTATGCTTGGTGCATGATGAAGGAGCAGTCTCAGACCTAGGATGATGAATAAGAGTTTGGAGTACTCTGGGTGGGTGGTGTAGTGGAAGACAGAGTGAAGCAAAGGTTATTAGGTATGCTCTAATTGTTCTATTTTTTTGGTACTGGAGATCAAACTCAGGACCTTGCGCTTGTGAGGCAGGCAGCGGCACCACTGAGCTAAATCCCTGGCCAAGTTACGCTGTAATAGATGTGTGTACCTTGTAGTGACTTGGGGACTGTGTTAGTGGCTAGGAAGAGACTAAGCAAATAAATTCAGAGGAAAAATGCCTACTGTCTCTCCCTTCCTCCTGACCGTCTCCTTTTGTAAAGCCCATAGTTTCCTGAATATGCCCAGAGTAAGCTTGTAAGCCATGTGTGGTGTTTATTATGCTTATTCTTTTATATGAAGGCTTCTGTAGTTTATATGTTGTCTGTGCAGCATGTTTAGAGAGCTTATGATAAGTAGCGTGTTATTTATATTATATGTGAAAGTATTTTTTTTTTTTTTTTGGTACTGGGGATTGAACTCGGGACCTTAGCCGGAACCACTGAGCTAAATCCCTGGCCCTATGAAAGTATTTTGAGAGTGAACTAGTATCTAGCTTACAGTATTGACATTTGTTGTCATTTGTCCAAATTGTAAGAACAAGTTACTTTCTTCCTTAAATGTACCTAATTCTTCATTGTATTTCCTGTTTGTTTTTAACAGAGGCTGCACGTTTTAATTTCTTTCTCTCTGTAGTCTCTTTGTCAGCTCAATTAGCCAAAAGAAAATCTCTGAAAGGTATCCTTTTAATATGTAGGAATTCTAAATTTTCTTCTTTTTTTTGTTGGTACGGGGGATTGAACTCAGGACCTTGTGTTTGCTAGGCAGGCATAGTGCCACTGACCTACATCCCCTGCCCTAAACTTTCTTCTTTTTATGAGTTACTCTGTCATTGTCTGCCAGCGGACACACTGTTCTCATAGATTACATTATACTGTCCTCTTTGAAGAATTGTCTAGGTTTACAGTTCTGGATTTGGGAAGGTGAAATGGAAAGAAAATAGTAAATAAGTTTAGAGAAACTTTTAATGAGTTAAACATTATCAAAGTAATAAAGTTAGAAAATAGAAAAAATAGAATAATGATTCATAATTTCATGATAGATTTTTTTCTGTTTATTTGTGGCTTTGGACAGGGAAATCTATATGCAGAGAAAAGACAGTTTGGTTACTTTTAGTTGAAAATGAATTAAAAATATTTTCAAATTTCAAAGCTTATTTTTTGTGAGCCTTTACATATTTAATTGATACTTTAAAAAGTTTTATTGATGTATAGTACAATAAAATTCAAGTACAGTTTGATAAATTTGACCTCCATGGTTAAGATATATAACTCTGTCATTCTAAAAAGTGTCCTTGTGCCATTTTGCAGTCAATCCTTTCCTTCCCTGACCTGGTGTAGACAACGATACATTTGCCTTTTAGGTTTCTATAGTTCTGCTTTTCAGGGATTTCATATAAATAGAATCATATAATGGGTAGTCTTGTGTTTGACTACTTTCACTTAGCATAGTGCTTTGAGAGCCAGTCATGTTGTTCAGTGTATCAATAGTTATTTCTTTTTATTGCTTAGCAGTATTCCATTCTGTGAACATAACGTGAACATAACATTCTTTGTTTATCTATTTATAAGTTGATGGATGTTTGGGTTCCAGTTTTAGGCTATTATGGACATTGGTCCATGAGCTTCTTCCATGTTTCAGCTCTTGTGAATAATACTGCTGTGAGCATGAGTTTCCAAATATGTACCTCTTTGACGCTGGGCATGGTGGCGCACAGTTGTAATCCCAGCACCTGGGATACTGAGGCAGAAGGACCGCCCTGGGTTTGAGGCTAGCCTGGGCTATGTAGTGAGTTCAAGGACAATCAAAAGTACATAGCTCATGTCTTAGAAAACAAGCAAGCAAGCAAACAAATATCTCTTTGAGTCTCTACTTTCAGTTCTTTTAGGCATATGTGTCCAGAAATGGGGTTATTGGATCATGTGGTAATTCTGTCCATAATCTTTTTTTTTTTTTTTTTTTGGTACTGGGGATCGAACTCGGGTCTTTGCGCTTGCGTAGCAGGCGACGAAACCACTGAGCTAAATCCCTGGCCCTCCTTAATCTTTTTAAAAAAAGTTTTTTTTATTAAATAACTTTATTATCAAACAAACAGACATACAAAAAATTAAAACCACTCAAGAACAATGCAACAGGAAAAAACTACAATAATATTAAAATACAGTAGAACTCAACCAAAACAAAACTGAAAAGCATGTAAACATTTTTCCATATAACTTAAAAAAGCATCTCAAGCACCAACAAGACACCAGAGGATTTGATTTGTTTCAGAAAGATCCCCCAAACCAACTTTGAACAAATAATGTTCTGGAAAAAATACTCCAGTTAGCAGACTCCACATAAGCCAAACTTCTCCCTAATTTAAATTTCGATACAGTCATATGACACACATTGGAAACACAATCCGAGAAATGTTATTAGGCCATTTCATCCGTCTGTATCCTTAATTAAACTCTCAGTTTCTAACACCAGAGAAAGTATTCGGTATTTACACATGTGTGTCCTATTTATTTCACTTAAGAGGATGGATGGCCTCAGTATGCATCCATTTAGCTATAAATATCTCTAGTTTCTTGTTCTTTATGGCAGAGTAGTACTCCATTTTATTAAAAAACCACATCTTTATCCAGTCTCCAGTTGATGGGCACTTGGGCTGTTTCCAAACTTTCACTATTACAGACTGTGCCGCTATAAACATGGGTGCACATATATCGCTGTGGTAAGATTCTTTTAGTTATTTTGGGAAGATACCCAGCAGGGGGATAGCTGGGTCGAATGGGACCTCTACTCTAAGCCTAGTTCTTTGAGGTATCTCCATACTGATTTCTGCAGTGGTCTCACCAGTCTGCACTCCCACCAGCAATGGAGAAGGGTTCCTTTCTCCCCACACCACCACCAGCATTTGTTATTAGATGATTTCTTAATAGCAGCCATTCTTTCTGGGGTGAGGTGGAATCTCAGTGTTGTTTTCATTTGCATCTCTCTAATAATCAGTGATGTTGAATATTTTTTCGTATATTTATTTGCTGCTTTTACATCTTTGAGAAATGTCTGTTTATTTCAGATGCCCATTTCTGAATTGGTCTTTGAATTTGGGGCGTCTGATTTTTTTCAGTTCTTTATATTCTAGATAGTAGTCCTTTGTCTAAGGTACAGTTGCTGAAAATTTTTTCCCACATTGTAGTTTGTCTGTCTCTCAGCTCTGTTGGTAGTTTCTCTTGCAGTGTAGAAGTTTTTTAATAAGATCCCAGTTGTTGATTCTTTGTGCAAGTTCCGTGCCACTGAGGTTTTGTTCATAAAATCTTTTCCTATACCAATATCTTCAAGAGTTCTACCTAACTTATCTTCCAGCAAATTTAGTGTTTCTGTCTTTTAATATTTAAATCTTTAATCCACTTTGATTTTAATTTAGTGCATGGTGATAGGCATGGATCAAGTTTTAATCTTTGGGAGGTAGAAATCCAGTTTTTCCAACACCATTTATTAAGTAGGCTATCTTTCCTCCAATGAGGGTGGTTGGCTCCTTTGTCAAAGATGAGGTGGCTGAGCATATGTGTGGTTGTTTCTGCATCTTCTAATCTATTCCACTGATCCTTGGGTCTGTTTCTTTACCAATACCATGCTGTTTTTATCATAGTAGCTTTGTAGTATAATTTCAAGTTGGGGATTATAATACCCCCATATCTCTGTTGCCTAAAATTTCTTTTGCTATTCTAGATCTCTTCTGATTCCAAATGAATTTGTGGATTGTTTTCTCTAGTTCTGTGAAATATATTGTTGGAATTTGAATCAGGATTGCATTAAACCTGTATAGTAGTTTTGGAAGTATGACCAATTTGACTATATTGGTTCTTCCTATCCAGGAACAAGGGATGTCTTTACATTTTCTTATATCCTCCTCAGTGTCCTTTTTCAAAGTGCTAGTTTTCAGTGTAGAGGTCTTTTGCTTCCTTTGTTAGATTGACTCCTAGATATTTCATTTTTTTGGATGCTATTGTGAAAGGAATTGTTTCCCTAATTTCTCTTTCAGTGAGTCTGTTATTTGTATATAAAAAGGCTATTGTTTTTTGAGTGTTGACCTTATATCCAGCTACTCTACTGAATCTGTCAATTAAGTCTAGAAGTCTTTTGGCAGAGTATTTTGAGTCTTCTATGTAAAGTATCATATCATCAGCAAATAATGACAGTTTAACTTCTTCTTCCTTTCCTATCTTTATTCCTTTTATTTCTTTCTTTTCTAATTGCTGTGGCTAGTGTTTCAAGAACAATATTAAACAGGAGTGGTGATAGTGGGCATCCTTGTCTTTTTCCTGATTTTAGTGTGAAAGTTTTCAGTTTTTGACCATTTAGTATGATGTTGGCTGTTGGCTTTTCATAGATAGCCTTAATGAAGTTGAGGTAAATACCTTCTATTCCAATTTTCTGTAGGGTTTTTATCATGAATGGGTGTTGGATTTTGTCGAATGCCTTTTCTGCGTCTATTGAGATGATCGTATGGATTTTGTCCTTGTCTGTTAATATAGTGTATTACGTTTATTGATTTAAGAATGTTGAACCATCCTTGCATCCCTGGGATAAATCCAACTTGGTCAGGGTGTATGATCTTCTTTTTTTTGGTACTGGGAATTGAAGTGTATGTTGATCTTGGTGACCCTTTGTATTCTGTTTGCCAGTATCTTGTTGAGGATTTTTGTATCAATATTCATGTCCTTAATATCAATATCAATGTCCTTAATCTTTTGAGGGCCATTTTTCTACAGTGGCAGTGTACATTCCTACCAACAGTGCACAAGGGTTCAATTTCTCCACATCCTTGTCAACACTTTGTTTTTTGATAGTAGTCATCTTAACAAATGTGAGGTGGTCTCTCATTGTAGTTTTTTGTTGTTGTTTTTCTTTTTTTCTTCTTTTCTTTTTATTCATTAAGTTTATTGGTACATTTTAGGTATACAGTATGATGACATTCATCATTGGGAATTTATACATTTACATGATATTTTTTCTTCATTTTTGAGATGGGGGTTTCAATATGTTGCCCAGGTTGGCCTTGAACTCAAGCAGTCTTCTTGACTGGTAGCTGGATTTACCATGTGTGTGCTACCATGCCTGGCTTCCTTGTAGTTTTGAATTGCGTTTCCCTAATTAATAGTGATATTGGACATCTTTTCATTTGTGTGGCTTGGAGAAATATTTAAGACCTTTGGGTATCCCCCCTGGTTTTTTTGTTTTTGTTTTTGAGACTGGTTCTTACTATGTCATCTAGACCAAACTTGAACTCACTGCATAGTCCAGGCTGGTCTTAAACTCTGCCTCAGCCTCCTGTGCTCTAGTGTTATGGGTATGCAACATTGGTCATTTTTCAATTGGTTTTTTATTTTTTTTATTTTTTTGAGTTTTAACATTTTCTATGGGCCAGGCATGGTGGCGAACGCCTGTAATTCCAGCACTGAGGAAGCTGAGGCAGGAGGACCTCCACGAGTTTGAGGCCAACCTGGGCTACATAGTGAGACCTTGTCTCAATTAAATAAAAAAGTCTTCTATAGCTTCTGGAGATTAATTCCTTATCAAATATATGACTTGCAAGTATTTTCTCCCATTCTGTGGATTGCCTTTTTACTCCATTAATATTGTCTTTTTTGGGGGGTGGTTTGGAGGTGGGAATAGAACTCGGTGGCTTGGCTCATGCTAGACGAGCGCTCTACCGCTGAGCTCTACCCTTAGCCCTGATACTTGTTTTTGGTACATAAAAGTTAATGTTCACAAAGTCTAATTTGTGTAGTTTTTCTTTGGTTGCCTATGCTTTTGATGTTATCCCCCCCCCCCCAAAGTCATTGCCAAGTGTCATGCTGTAAGGCTTTGCCCCATATTTTCTGAGAATTTTTTATTTTTAGGTCTTTAGGTTTTTGATCCATTTTGAGTTACTTTTTGTATATGGTTGTAGGAGCATCTCTAACTTTATATTCTTTTACATGTGGATGACCAGTTTGTTGAAAACAGTATTCTTTTATCTCACATTGGTCTTGGCACTCTTGTCAAAATTCACTTAACCATATATGTGAAGGTTTATTTCTGGGTTCTCTTGTCCATTGGTCTGTATGTCTGCTCTATGTCAGCATCACTACGTGCTTAATTACTGTAGCCTTGTAGTAAGGTTTGAAATCAGAAGTATGGGTCTTTTGGCTTATTTTGCTGTTTCAAGATTGCCCTGGGTATTTAGAATCCCTTGGAAAAAGAAATTTTTTTTCTGGTACTGGGAATTGAACTCAGGATCTTGTGCCTGCCAGGCAGGCCCGTCAGTGCTGAGCTATATCCCTGGCCCTCCCTTGAAATTTCATTGTTTCTAACAATGAAACATTATTTCTAATAATTTTTCTAACAAATTCTTTGGAATTTTGATAGGGATTGCATTCAATCTGTAGGTTACTTTGAGTAGTATCGACATCCTAACAGTGTTTTTCCAATCCATGAATATGAGGTGTGTTGTCATTTATTTGTGTCTTCTTTAATTTCTCTAAGCAGTGTTTATGATTTTCTTTGTACAAATTGTTCACTCCTGGTTAATTTCTAAATGCATTTCTTCTTTTTGAATATCCATTGTTTCTTGCCAACATTTTCCCCCCTAGATCATCACAGTTTCCGATACTGGTCTTACATTCACATACTAACTAAACATGTGACCAGCATTGTAGTCATGGTGGACAATTGCTTATTTTGTTTCCTTGCATAGTTTCACTGTGATTGCTTCTTAGGATTCATTTTTACCCATCTGTAGCAATAGTTTATTATTGCATTATTGTTGCTTTACTAATGGAGACAAAGATTGAAAACTACAAACTAGAAATAAAAGCAAAGAATATAGCAGCAAATACACTGTTTTTCAGAAGTCTTGAAATATATAAATAGAATTAACTGAGAATGTTGCCCAAATATATTACTAAATCATACATTGTAATAGATAAGTTGGTTTATGCCTAATGATCAGTGTGTTACTAAGTTGCATTCTTTTTTTTGGTACCAGGGATCAAACTCAGGACTTTGTGCTTGTGAGGCAGGTGCAGTGCCACTGAGCTAAATCCACCCTCCGCCCTTTTTTTCTTTTTTTTGAGACAAGGTCTTGTGTAGTTTAGGCTGGTCTTGAACTCATTATGTTGCCCAGGCAGCCTCTCCTGGAATTTGCAGCCATCCTCCTGCATCAGGCTCCCAGATGCTGGGATTACAGGCATGAGCCACTGGGCCTGACTCCTTAAATTGAATTCTTAATCTGTTGACTTGTGATTTTAAGAACACTGAGGTTTACTTGTTGCCTTCTCTTCAATTTTTTTCTTAGGACAAGAAGATTATGACAGACTACGACCATTGAGTTATCCACAAACAGATGTATTTCTAGTCTGTTTTTCAGTGGTCTCTCCATCCTCATTTGAAAATGTGAAAGAAAAGGTAAGTTGTTCGATAACTTCCTCTGTAAAAGGTCATCATAGAATTTCTGTTGACCCTGTTTTATTAGCTTTAGAGGCAGTGGATTAACAAAAATAACTTTATTTTTAGTGGGTGCCTGAGATAACTCACCACTGTCCAAAGACTCCTTTCTTGCTTGTTGGGACCCAAATTGATCTCAGAGATGACCCCTCTACTATTGAGAAACTTGCCAAGAACAAACAGAAACCTATCACTCCAGAGACTGCTGAAAAGCTGGCCCGAGATCTGAAGGCTGTCAAGTATGTGGAGTGTTCTGCACTCACACAGGTAAGGGCTGTGTGGAACTTTCTTTATGGCTGAGTAGTTTCTTGTGTTGAGATTTCTAACAGTGCTTAGCAGCACTCAAAGCTGCCTAGGCAGAATATGATTGGCCTCATACTGTGTGTTGCTTGTTGGAGGCCTCTGTACTTATAGAGAATGTTAATAGTCTCTAAAACTCTTGTATGGTGAACTCCCATGTCCGAGTTGTGCTAAAAATACTTAAAGGAGTAGTCCAGATTAGCACAGACTTTCAAGAGAATATGTGAGTGATTTTTTTTTTCCCGTTAGAAATTTAATTTTCATTTAAATATTTCTGATTTTTTGTTATTTACGAATTGCTATGCAATTTCTGGGGATAAGTCAACCAGACAAAGAATTAGTCATAGTATTTGAGACTGTGTCAAAGTTTGCTACCCTGGCTATTTCTGTCATACTCCTCAAGCATGCTTTATAATAGAATCTCCATTTCTATGTGTTTAGAGTCATTCTTTCTTCATGTGGACCTACCTCCTTTTCCTTCTGGCCGTTTCCGAGTGCTTTGATTGGAATTCCTCTTGTAATTTTATAGGAAACTTAGATTCAAAGTACAGAGCAATGAGTGAAAGTGTTAACTAGCTTGTGTGGTTAAGGCCTCTTTACTTTCATAGTATTGCAGATTCCCTCCTTTGAGTATTGTTCTAGGGGCAAAGGAAAGAATTATAGAAATAATTAGCACAGAATGCTTGCTTTGAAGTTTGAACAATGAACAGACATGCCTAATTAAAATAGAGCTTACTAATAGTTATACTAAGTCCACTTATATTAATCATGCCTTTTCAGGTTATTGTTCATTTTTTATTGCTTTTTTTAAACACCAATTCTTGACTATATGTATGCTAGGGTAAATGGCATATACAATTACACAATTACATGTATTACATTTGCACTAGGTAGTTATTATATAGGGCCTTGTACATACTTTAGTAAGTCCCCCCCCCCCCTTTTTTTTTTTTGCAGTACCAGGGATTGAACTTAGGTCCTTGAGCTTGTGAGGCACGTGTGGTGCCACTGAGCTAAATCCCTGACCCAGTAAACTCCCATTTTTGTGCTTGGTTAGATGTTTAAAGATAAAGCTTTTATGTTTAGCTAGATTTTTTTTTTTTTTTTGGTACTGGGGATCAAACTCAGGTCCTTGCGCTTCCGCAGCAGGCGGCGAAACCACTGAGCTAAATCCCCAGCCCTAACTAGATATTTTAAAGGATAACTTCAAGGCTTAGTATTAGGTGATTTAAAGACATTCTGCTAAACCCAGTTTTTCTGGCTATTTAATGCTATTGTAAAAATGGACATTTCAAAGTTCAGTAAAATTTACACATTTTCTCACACAGCACAGACTGAGATTTCCAAAACAAAAAAATGCCTGATGCTTCTTTCTGTTCTGACTGCATTCCCAGAAAACTGTCAGGTGAATATATATATTGGGAAAGTGGAAAAGGCTGTGTGTGAAACCTTAGTAACTCCATTTGCAGCTGCTACTCCCTGTTCTCTAGATATAGGCTGCTATTGAGGAAATGGAGGCAAGTAGGCCATATGGACCTAATATTTGATGAAGCTTATTTTATTTTTTACAATACTAGGGACTGAACCCGGGGCCTTTGCACTGAGCTATATCCCCAGGCTCCCCGACCCTGCGTTTTTGTATTTTTTTGTTTTTTTGTTTTGAGACTGGGTCTTACTAAGTTGGGCTTGAACTTGAGATCCTTCTCCTTCAGCCTCTCAGAATGCTGGTATTATAGGTATGCACCACCATGCCTGGTGGTGAGGCTTTAGATAAGTGGATGCTTCATTATAAGGTATATACGTATGAACAAGTTTATATGATAAATCACTTTGCAGAGATCAGGAAAATTTTTAAAAGTTGTAGCAGTTACCTTTTTCTTATCAGATTCTGTTGTTTTTGTTTGTTTGTTTTTGGCACCGGGCATCGAACTCCCGGACCATGTACTTGTGAGGCAGGTGGTGGAACCACTGAGCTAAATCCCCAGCCCTCTTACCAGACTCTGAAGTTAGGAGAAATCAGAGGAGGAGAAAACAGAAAATGGGCCAACTTTTAGGACTCGTGTATAGGAACTAGAGCTTTTAGGACTCCAGATTCTATTTATTGATTCCTTTAAAACTAACCTTTATATAAACAGACAGTGGGTAAAGTCTAGATTAGTTTTGTTTCATAGAGTATTTGTTGATCCTTGTTTACAATAAGCAAGAAAAGATTTCCTTCTTGTTATGGCATATATACCCTAGTTTCTAATGGTTTTCTTCCTTGTTTTTCATAAAACATATTTCCCTTTTTATCTCTTCTTTGTATTTAATTATGAGAGTTTGTACCTAGATGTGTAGAAAGAATTGCAGAAGAACTTTAGCTTTGGTACAGAATTTTACATTGTAAATGATGTAGAATAAAGAAGAAGATCTTAAAAACCTTTTGCCTTCTTTAAGTACTGATTGTTATCTCATTTATTTTGTTTACTCCCCCGCCCCTCAGTATCGGAGCTCAATCTCAGGACCTTGTGCTTATCAGGCAGGCACAGTGCCACTGAGCTACACCCCCAGCCCTATTTATTTTGTATCTAATGGAATGTGTGGTTACCGGCCCTCTGGAATGCCATTGTGGGAATATAGAGTATGAAGGGGTAATATCTGGGGTAGTCTGGGTTGGTACTTAAAATTGGAGCCATGTTCTGGGACTTTTGGGACATTTTTACTTAAGATTAAACTGACCTAAAGAATATGTTAGATTGCTTTGGGTGGTAAATCTGTGGCTTCAGATTTAGGTGAGTTTAGATGAGTCTGTAGACCTGGGCTCAAGGTACCACATTACTGAGTCCACTGTGATGTTGGAGTTTCTGGCGGAGGTGTAAGTGTATTTCTACATCTTAATCCCTGTAGATCTGAGGCTATTCTTTGTTTTCACTCCATGCTCTATGCTATGATTCCCATGTAGATATTTGAAAGTACTAGATTGCTTGCTAAAACTCATTCTAGGGCCCCATTCTTTGTTTTGTATAACTTGGGTGGTGGTTACTTGCTCAAATAACATTTCTGAATAACTGAAGTGTATGCTGTTTCTAGAGTCCATTCTTTAAATTCCTCCCAGTTGCTATTGTTGCACAGTAAATACTCCTAAATCTTTGAACCTTTTTGTTCTGGGGAACTGATTTACTCTGAAATCCTGATTAATCCAATCCAGTTATATCACTGAACCTAGAAACATGTAGCATGCCTGTTACTCTGCTATTTGTGTACTTCAGTTTTTCAGGGGCTGAATTCACATAAGCCTGAAATTATAATAGGTCTTTTTCCAAAATATATATGCTGTTCTTATCAGTAGAAGTACTGGGGATTGTACACGGCTTAATTACCCAGCATATCTGTCTTGTCTGAACATATCCTTTGCGGGGCGGTGGGGGGGGTGCTGGCCGCAGGGTTTCACTATATAGTTCAGGCTGGCCTTGAACTCTATAGATAGCGCAGACTGGCCTCGAACTCACCACAGTCCTCCTGCCTCGAGTGATAAGATTATAGGTGTGTGCCACAACACCTGGCCCTACATACCCATTTTTTATTTCCTGGCATTATTTTCATAAAATGTTAACAATATTAGATTTCATTGTGTGTTTACTTTAGAAATAACATGGTACATTTTCTATCTTTTCCTTTAATTTGGGGGGGATATTTGGTCTGTATTTTGTTTTATTTTTTAAAATTTTCTTTTCCATTCAGTTAACATGGTACATTTTCATAAAAGTTTCTTTCTCAAGTAGGCCCTGTCTCCCCCGTTTTGAGGTAGTTTTCAGTTATCTACTTTACCAATATTGTGTTTAAGATCTAGTATTCTAGGATTTTATTTTTCTTTAAGCACAATGCTTCTGTGAATTCAGCTCATTTAATCCGACTGCTATTGTATCTGCTAGTCTTTCTAATCCTCTAACCTGGCTGCTATTCTCTCTCCTCCCCTCTGTCTTGTAGAGAGGTCTGAAGAATGTGTTTGATGAGGCTATCCTAGCTGCCCTCGAGCCTCCGGAAACTCAACCCAAAAGGAAGTGCTGT